>NC_134922.1:13179133-13503291 GCF_051014615.1 Bombus vancouverensis nearcticus | reverse complement strand
ACCCCGGCAACGGAGGTTGTGCAGTCAGCGGAGGGAACAATAGGGCGACACAATTTCAAGGTCAATGCTAAGCAGGATAAAGCTTCCCAAGGAACGAAAGCCACCTCCTCCATCATCATCATCATCATCATAATCATCACCATCATCATCATTATCATCATCATCACCATCATCATCATCATCATCATCATCATCATCATCATCATCATCACCATCGTCATATCACCACCATCCTTATTATCATCCTTCTTCGTTCTTTTTTTTCTTTCATTATCATCATCATCATCATCATCATCATCATCATTATCATCACCATCATCTTCATCATCATCATCATCATCATCCTCCTTCTCCTCCTCCACCACCTTATTTCTCACGCATTCGCGTGTACATACGCGCGTACGTACGTCGACATTCCAGTCGACCTCGAAGGCGAAGGGAGAATCCTTGCAGACACGGATAGCCGAGGATCAGGAGAGCACTGACCTCGGACGCACCGCGCGCTGCTTCTGCCGTTGCTGGCTCCCTTTCACGAGCGAGGTCGTCGGCCCAAAAACCAAGATACACACGCACGTACGCGCGCTTGCACGCTTATAGACGCACAAAGAAAAGTTCGACGAATCTCTCTCCCCCTCTCTCTCTCTCTCTCTCTATCTATATATCTATCTCTCCCTCTTTCCCTCTTTCCCTCGCAGTCTTTTTCCCTTTTCCTCACCTTGCGGGGGAAATTTCGTTCTTTACTATTCAGTCCGTTTCTTTTCCTCCGTTTCTCCGTTTATATATTAATACGTTATATATTTCTATATCACTGTCATCTTTTCTCGGTTTCTTTTCGGTAGAGAGAGATCTATATATATATACACACACATGTATTCGTATATATATATATATATATATATGTATGTATCGGTATTGGTGTCGTCCGTACGGACCGTAGTAGAAAATTCTATATCTGTTACGTTTATTTTTCTATAGCGTTGCATTTCAGACGAAAGATGGGTTATTTACGTCGTGTACGTATCTCTGTTATCACTATGAGAAAAGACACCAGGTCGATACTGGCACTTTGGCTTTTTTCCGTAGTATCTGTTACTTAGAAAATGATGGAGGAAACAAGACACGACGCGTTGGAAAAAACGGCATGCGGTTTCGTAAAGAGATTCTCATTGACTTGGCGCACGTCGATCGTTCTTCTCTGTACGTCTATCTATACGTATGCCCACACACTTAACAGAACACGCACAAAAGTCGGAACGAGACACCCTTTTGAAGCACCGGTTTTATATTAGCGAATAGTAGTACGCAAAGTATTAGTTGGGCGAGTGCGCTAAGTGCTACACCCCCTTTTTCCGTTGAGCGAAACAGTACGAAGAAGTGACAGGACAATGTGTGCATATCGCCCGCGCCAAAGCAAGTTCTTAGGTGGGGAATGTGAAACGTACTTAAATACTAAGGACGAACCACCCCTCGTGTCTCGAGGAGCGATCGTTCCACCTCTCTCGCTTTCTCTCTCTTTTAGGCTTACTCGCAATTAAGGGGCACCCTCGTTACGTCTATCTCCGTTCTTTCTTTCTCCTTGGCGGAATTCTCGCGAGAAACCCTCGTTAGCTGGTGTGTTAGAAAGGACGGACGGACGGACGGACGGACGGAATCCCCAGCAAAACTCGGAGACCACGGGGAAGAGCCGATCGTAGAGAACTCGAAAACGTAGAGAACCTCTTGCGATTAACCCTAATCTCGATCTAACGGAAGAGATCTATCACTTTGTTCGTGCACAATTCTATGCGCGATTCTCCGAGCAGAGCACATATATACGTATGTGCATATGATGGCCGTTAACGGGCCACTCTGCTCGGAAACGTAGATGGTTGCCGCGGTTAATTCCAGTTTGACCAAATTTCTGCCGCGACTCGTGAGCGCCGATGCATCGAATCGTCTTTGCAATTTCGTCGATTTTCTCTAACGGAGCGCACGGTTTTCGTTTGACGGAGTGGACCGATTGCGCGAATAAGCGGCTCTCGTGTACGCGCGTCCCCATCGTCTACGAGTCGTTCTCCACCGTGGTGTCTCCCAGAAACGGAAGCGCAAGAAAAACTAGATTATCGCGCCGGAATAATCGTGCGTTAGTCGACAGACAGATATATCGGTAGCGTTAGTGCGTAAAACAGATAGATAGAACAATAGATGTGTGTTTACCCATGTGCGATACCTATAAGTATATGTGACAGAGGGACAGAGAGAAAAAAAGCAAGGAGAAAGAAAGAGTGAAACGGACGAGGTCGAGGGTGCTCGACTATCGTAGATACTTACTGGCAACGCCGGAGGCATTCGGATCCTTGTGGGTGTGCTTCATGTGCTCCATGAGAGCTTCGCCACCGAGGAAGAGTTTGTGGCAGACAGGACAGCTGGTTGCGTTCGGGCCGCCGATCAGGGCGGCGTGTTGCTGGAACACAACACGCTGTTGCAGCTCCTTTTTTGGGGGCCGGAAGAAGAGGAACCGGAAGCAGGCACACGCGGCGCACCGGTAGAGAGCCGACCCACAGAATACCACCACAGAGTCGCGAACCAGAAGCGCAGGACAGGCAGCGCACAGAACAGAACGATTGACCAGTGAGAGTTGGGATACCGATTTGCCGCCGCCACCACCAACTACATTTTTGCAAAAGGGGATTCGCCTCGAGTGTCTGGCAGAGGGGACGTTTAGGGCAAAGATTTGCACAGGATTTGGATGGGTATATCGGTGTCGAAGCTGACGGATCGCCAGTTGTATCGTTACATAGGATCGCTGCAAGGAGTTGGACGTCACGAGATGGACGATCGATTCTTTGCGTGGTTGCGTCGCGACGGCAGAAAAACTAAGCGTTTCTGCCGCGGAATCGTGGAGTGTGATGTCACGGAGTCATGGATGGGCGACGGACAACATGGGACGGAACATGGGACGGAGAAAGCAAAGCCCAGACAGACGAATTTATAGAAGCGTGAGGTCCGGAGAACGATCGGAACGAATGAACGTGATCGAGAGCTGAGCTGATTCTACAAAAAACAAGGTGAATATTTAAGAGAAGAAGAAACGAAAGGAGAAAAAAGAGAAACGAAAAAAGAGAAAAAGAAAGAAGCCACAACTTTGGTAGATGATGGATCTCCGATCGATCTCGCACGACCTCACAGTTGAACGGGTATGCAAAGCATAGATCAAATGACTAGCTACGACACTACGACACAATTGCGATGGCCTTTGTCGCTGTTATCGGTTTGATCGTCGATTGGTAATTGTTGCAACGCGTTTCTTTGCATCCGATATGATCGAGGATTACAATCGACGACGGCTGACAAAGGCCATCCTTTAAACGGATAATATGAAGAGAGTAATGAACGAAATTCGACGTCCTCGTTGCAAGTATCTGTCTTCGTCATTGGCGACCTCGTGTTAGCTACAATTTCGCGGTCGTACGGTATTGATCATTCTTTCTCTACGTTTGTTTTTTTTTTTTTTTCTTGCCATCTCATCTTATTTCTCTCTGTGTTCTCTCTCGCACACGCGAAGGTCGGTTTACGCACACGAGGCGGTAGGGGCACGCGCTGAGGAAAAACATGGCGGTCAACCTTGCTCGAAAGAGTGCTTAAAACGGAGAGAAAAAGAATACGAAGAGGGAGGAAAGAAGAAGGAGAAGGTGGGAGGAAGGAAAGGCTAAAACGAGACCAGACGGCAATGACCCGAAAGTTTTGGGGTCTTTACTCGGCTCGTTCCTTTCTTCCTGCCAATCCTCTCCCCGCCGCAGCCGCCGCCGCCGCCGCCGCCGCTGCCGCCTCCCTCCCCCTCTCCACTTTGATGCACACAACGCATCCTCCTTTTTTCATCTTCTCCTTCCTTCTCTTCTCCTTTTTCATCGCGGCGAGTCGTCCTTCTCCCTTTCTTTCGTTCTTTCGTTCTTTCGTTCTATCGTTCTTTCGTTCTTTCGTTCTTTCATTCTTTCCTTCCCCCTCTCCCTGCCTGTCTCCACGGAACCGAACCGAACCGACCCGAACCCGTGACTTTCTTTTTCTGCCGGACCTGGGACAACCGCGACCGAGTTGAGACCGTCGACCCAACGGAGAGGAGCCCCGAATCTCGGGCAGGGCCACCAGTTTAAAATAACACCAGGCGTCGTTGACCTACGTTCAGCCTTTTTCTTACCACTACCTCTCCCCTTCCGAGTCTTTCCTCGTATCGCTAGTTTTCCGCGAATATTATTTCGCCTACCAGTCGTCTCCACGTTTCCTAGCCTCTTTGTACCTACTTTGTTGATACTTCTTGTCGCCGATATACGCTGATTTTGTACTATTGCTTGAAATCTTGTCTAAATCCGGCCGATCTACCGTTTCGTTCGAGACAAACGATATAGAGACCTTAATTGGTCGAGATATTTACACCTGGTTCGCGAAGGCTTGCTTGACCTCCGGGCCAATCGGCGGCCGGGGAACAGCCAGTGAAACAAAACGGGAGAAAAATATCGCGACAAGGAAGGTTGGTGGACGTGCTGCGGCGTCAATGAACCCAAAGTTTAGAGGATCCTTGCCCTCCTCTTCCTGCCCAGTAAACCGCCTCTTCTTTTTACTCGTGGAGAAACACCCACGCTCGCTTGCAATCGTCGTGTTCTTCTTTGACGATAGGCGATATTCTTTCCAAGGCACGCCTCCCGGTTGTTTTTGACGGGCCAAAGCCCCGGCGTCCTTCTTTCTTCCCGGACCTAGGGCATTCTCGAGCCGGTTGAACCGATACACCGCGAAGAAGATGCTGTACGTCGACGTCGCCGACGCTGCCCGCTGCCTCTGCCCGCTGCCTCTGCCCGTTGCCTCTGCCCGCTGCCTCTGCATGCAAGTTATTCTCGGAGGGAGGCTGCGGTCCGTAGGTTCGACGCCCCGACCTGGCCCAACTGGAAAAAACCGGTTTCTTCGTTGCGCTCTTCCTTTTTTGCCTGCATCCTCGCTTTTTGCACCGCGAATACCTCGACTCTCCTTCTGCTACCCGCTCTCTTTCTCTTCGTTCCTTTTCCTTGCGCTCTCTGTCTTTGTCCTTCCTCTCTTTCTCCGCGTCGATCTTCTCTTTTCTCCTTTCTCTTTGCACGCTGGTACAGCAGGAGAGTGGTGCAGCGTGGGCGAATCCCCAAGGGACTTTATGATTCGCCGTGACCAGATTCATCTCTGCTCGGCTGTACGCGGTTGCTGGCCGCGAGCTCAGCACACCTATTCCCAATTCCACGTTTCCTGGTCCCTCGAACAGGCTCGATGCGTTTGAATCGATTATCGCGAGATCGAATGTCGCGTTGCTGTCGATAATCTCGACTGTATCGGAAGCTTGGTTTTGTCGCTTTACTTTCGTTTCCGATAGACAGGGCAGCCTCGTTACATTTCGTTTCTTTTCTTCTTCTTCTCCCTCTTTTTCTTCTCCTTCATCTTCTTCTTCTTCTTCTTCTTCTTCTTCTTCTTCTTCTTCCCCTGCTTCTCCTCCTTCTTCTTCTCTTGCAACGACGATGCTGTTCAAATCGCATCTTTGTCGTCTCCGTTTCTAGCCTAGCTATTTAGATAGAGTTATTCGTCTGGTCAAACTCTTTGGTGCGTTTAAAGCCAAGCTCTGGTCAGGGAGTGGCGTAAAAAGGAAGTGGGTGTGAGCACACGCGTAGCGATGCGTGACGCTAGGCTCGATGGAGCCATTTTGTGTTCACAGAAAAGGGACCATCTTTGATCGGCTGGAAGAAAATCAGCGCGAGAATGACGATCCGTCGCGTTCTATCGTATCCGTTCGATAGTCGGCACGTCGCTCCTCTTGTTTCACGCGTTGTCCTTTGTTCGTTGCCCGTTTTTCTCTCCTGCCTCTACCGACGATATCGTCTCGGTATTTCGCATCTCGATAAAAGTTTCGCAAAGATCGAAGCGAAACAAGCGACGCGCGGCGGGTCCCTCTGTCTCCTCGGACTAAAGTGATAAAATCCGAAGGTCATTCACGAGGCGCGCAATTCTTTTCGCGTCATTTCTCTTTTTTTTCCCAGCCGTCTCCTTTCCTTGGCTTTTTCAGCCGCAACGAGGCCGCGAGCCTCGCCGACAGACAACCTTCGTACGATACTCGGTTACACCAACGAACCAAGTCTGTAAAAGATATTCGTTGACCGGTCGTCGTCTTGCTCTTTCAGTGTCGGTTCCTTCGGTCTGATACTTGGAAACGGTTTGTTTCGCAAGCGTCAGAAGTTATCGTATATTCCCTCCTCTCTCTATAATTTCTCTTCCTCTCTTCTCTCTCTTCTCTTTCTGCTCCGCTTCTCTTTTTCCCTTCTTCCGCTTTTCCGATTCTTCCCTCGAAAATACGAGAATCACGTGGTCGAAAGAAAGTCTCGTTTCGTTGGCACGAGGAAAGGTACACGATTGAAAGAGCATGACGCGATATGAAATAATCCGCGATGGGACACGCGTGATCTCTTTCATTTAAGAACTGTTTGATTTCATTCCCATTCTCCCTCTCTCATTCTCTCTGTCTGTCTCTCTCTCTCTCTCTCTCTCTCTCTCTCTCTCTCTCTCCAGTGGTCTATTTCCTCTTTTGTGCCACCTATCGCATATTGCTGCAGGCCGACGCGTTTTTTGGCGTATCACGCGCTGGTAATCCACGGGTTATGAGTGTCCGATCACCCCCGAAGAGCAAAAGGAGGAAAGGCGAGCGGGGTTCGAGAGAGAGGAAAAAAAAAAAAGAAAAAGAAAAGAGAAGAAAGAGAAAAACGCAACTACCGGCGAAGGGTCGAGGATGCAGCTTCCCCCCGCTCCCCCCCGCTCCCCCCCGTGTTGTACCAATAGCAGTTTCGACGCGACCCTCTAACGTTTTCGTTACTAGGAGAGCGTAAAAAAGTGAGGGGTGTTGCACAATGGGCAGAAATCCCACCCCAGCCGAATCGGAGCGGGAATGATTTCATTAGGTTTCGGTCGGCGATGGAGTGTTGTGTGTACGGTACAGAGACGAGAGAGAGGAGAAAAAGGGGGCCCGCTGAGGCGGAGACTGTGCAAAAAAATTAATATCGAGGGGGATCCGAGACCGGGGGAAGGAAAAAAAAAATGGTCGGAATAGACGAGTGGAGATCTCGTTGATTCGAGGTAGATGGTTGGGGCCATCGGTGTTCTCTCGGTGTTCTCTCGGTGGCGCGAGAAAACGATGCCGCGAGAAAACGATGCCGCGAGAAAACGATGCCGCGAAAAACAAATACGTCGAAACTGCTCGGAAAAAGAAGTTTCGGACCGAATGGCCCGGTTTACGAGACGCTCCGCCACGAAAGGCACGCGTCCCACTTTTCTATTTTAACGCCGTAAAAGAAGCAAAGAACGACGAGGTCCTTCTGGAGACTCGCCAGGCAACGATGTCGCACCGGGCAGGGAAGTTAACGTTTGGAGGCGCGTGGCTGACAACAGGCGGGGGTAGTCGATCGGGGTGTTACCCGCAGCGATGGGCGAATCGTTTGATCAGAAAACGCGTGTATAGGAGCATGTGTGTAAGAAGTAGAGATTGCGTGCATCCTGTTTCCCAGGCGATTGGCAGGCTTGGATCGAAGGACGACTCTTAGACCGTACTTGGCGAGGTATCGAGCACACAGGGCGCCACGAACAACGCGAGCGTGAACGTTTCTGTTGATATCGATGATAAGATGGAGAAACATCGGAATCGTTAGATCGTGCGTATCGAGGCTCCTAATGTAGCCAATTATCACGGAGGATGCAGAGGACGTGATCGATTAACGAACGCCAGATACTAGACACGTGGAGAACGTATATCGAATTTCCTCGGAGTTTCATCGAGTTTAGGGGTGAAAATCGATCGAAAGAGAGCGAGCCGCGGTTTCCTCGTTACTGTCGATGGGCAAATGAAACGTGAAATTTTGCAAGCATATCGGAATTACACCCGAAAGGAATTCCCATGGGCTCTCCCGTATTTTGACCCGATCATTTTACCTTTAATCGTTGCCATGGGTACTTGGAACACTGCGACAAAGAGAGACCAGCATGAAATGAAGATCAATTTACATTAATTCGAGACAATTAAATATCGTTTAGATTCAGTTGCATTTTTCAGAATGCCCACATTCCAACGTCCCTTGCTTGACACAAAGAATATAAACAAGCGTTTCGTTCGCAATTCGACGGTGCTTTTACGCGCGCGTTGCAATGTTCTGCCGGCTGTTCCGACGGCTGTTTCGACGGTGAAATTTCGATCGTCGAGTCGCGGTCAATTTCTTGATCGAAAGAAGAGAAAGAGAAGAAAAAGAAGAAGAAAAAACAAGGAAAAATATAAGAAAAGAAAGAGCGAGGAAAAGAAATGTGTATAAAAGATAGGGAAAGCAAAGTTAAAGAAGCAGCGTAACGGACGCGGCGCGGCACGGTTTTTGAAACACGGAATAACGAATCCCCGTGGCGAGAGGAAAAATAAATCTAATGGCTAACGAGTTTTTACCGAGCTGCGCGCTTGGGCAATTAAGAAGAGGGTAGGGTAGAGAGGGGCTCGATGGGAAGAGCCCGGAGGTGAGTCGGAAGAAGGTCGAAGGTACGAGAAAGTACGCCAGCAGAAAGGGTTGTATCGTGTTGCACGACATTCAACCCCTTGTACCGCTAAACTACGGATAAATACGAAGGCTCTGTGCCACGCAAAAGTGGGTAAGACGTGACGGAGAAGCAGCGAAGAAACCACAGACACGGGCGAGTTCGCAGTGCTTTGACATTTCGTCGCGTCTATATACTTTTTCTCTGTCGTCGCGTTGAAAAAGAAAAGAGGCGCTCGACCGAAAAGGCAAAACGAGACGGGCGGACGATCCGTTCGCGATTGATTCGCGCGATCGGACAAGTCTGTGTCCCTGCGTCGAATGGTCGTCGTCTAACTGGATGTCTGCGAACGCGTAAAGCTCGCGTGAATTGGAAGAAACGTCGGCCCGTTGCTCGGCTGGCTCGAAACAAAGAAAGGGATAACACAGTTCATAAGACGCACGAAGGAGGCGCAGAGGGAGGAAATCTAAGTTTCTACGGCTGGCTACCGATCGTTCCGTATAATACATTTACGCTCCGGCCTATTATAATATCGTACTCGGAGTGTATTGTCTTTCTCGGCCGGGATAATGTTTCGTCGACACGCCAGGCCTCGACCCAGAGTGTAACTCTTTCGTTTCCCCTTTCTCTCGCTCTCTTCCACTTTCGCTTCTTCTTTCTCCTTTTTTCTTCTTACCGTTTTAGACAACGATCCATTAGCTATCAGGGTAGTTGACGAAGGGATGGGACTAGATAGCCTGGAATAGCGAAAACAATTTCAAGAAATCTGCCCTGGCGAAAATTCGATTAGCCGCGCAAGATGGGCTCGAGCTCTCTCTCCATTTGTTTCGTTTCGTTTCGTTTCGTTTTATTTTCACCAGGCGGACGAACTCTGTTTCTGTCGCGCTGGCGGCTTTTAATTACTTCTCCGCACTCTCTCGCAAGATTTCCTCTCCGTGTTCCTGCTCGTGTTTCGTGTTCGTGCTTCTTCCTCCTCTCCCCTCCTCCTCCTCCTCCTCCTCCTCCTCCTCCTCCTCCTTCTTCTTCTTCTTCTTCTTTTCCTTCTTTTTCTGCTGCTTCTTCTCGTCCTCCTACTTCTTCCACTAGTCGGTCGTCCTCTTCCTCATCTCGGTTTCTTTTGAACCGGGACTCGGGCGCTACAAAGACGCGCGCTGAACGCGGGCTACTTTTAACTCGAGCCGTTTTCATCCCCTCGCACCGACTCGCGAACCGCTGTATCTCTCGTTATTTTATTAAACGCGTTTGTCGGTGACTGTCGGCGACGACGAACACGAGTTGCGCGTGTACCACCGCCCTCGTAGGTGGAAAGTCGAATCCCTGGGACGGTTCTCGTGGAGATTTATCGGGTCACGGAACGGGGGGGGGGGAAGAAGCCGAACGCTTTAGCCGAGGATTAGCTTTCAATTAAAAGGATCTTGACGAGCGGAGCGTGTTAAAAGAAGGATATTTATTGCCCAGGAAGCGGCGTGTAACTCGGATTACGATCGCGTGGCTCTCTTGGAAGCACCTGATTCTTCGCCGTTTTACGAAACAGGCGTTAAAAAGGTTCTGGATAGAAAAACGCGTCTTGGTTCCTTCCTTCCTTCCTTCCTTCCTTCCTTCCTTCCTTCCTTACTTCCTTCCTTCCTTCCTTCAAAGAGGAAGCTGTCGCGTTGCTGCCGCGCGTGCCGATGGACAAGCGCGGGCCAAATCAATCAGACTCGACGCTATGAAGGGCGACGCGCGTAAGGGCAGACTCGACGATTCCGTCGGTACTCGCTAGAGCGTCGTTCGCACGTCGATCGTACAGTATCAATGGAGCGTATAATCCGTTGGAGTTTACCGCTTCTTCTTCTTTTAGACCTTACGAGCTTGCAAGGAGATTGTCAGTTTACGACTGGTTACGCAACAGGCTTGGTCTAATTGGACAGGGTAAAAAGAACCCGATTGGTTCTTCACTGTGGCGAAAGAAGCGCGAGAAGCGCGAGAAGACAAGCAAAGAGAAACAAGAGAAAAGACCGAGTCACGGACGGCTCGACAGATGCCTTCCCACGTTTTTTCGTCAAGACATGTGCCTGGCGCGGCGAAAGGGTTGAGAAATTCAGTTGGCCGAGCGAACCGGGCAAAAAACCACCCCACGGTACAAGATTCCTCTGGTAATCGCTACGTGCCGCGATTCACTGCCAGGGGTGAATTCGATTAAGCGTCGGGGACGCGATCTTCCTTCCAGATGATTCGATTTTTTTCTCTTTCTCTCTCTCTCTCTCTCTCTCTCTATTTCCCTGTCTACGTCCGATCTGTAATGCACGTTGCTTCCCCCGGCATTCGCGGTTTTGTTCTCCAAACGGGACTGACGCGTCAACGAGCACCGATCGTTGGTCGTGTCCCGTTGCTCCTTAAACGACGATTTCTCGAGTCACGCTGGCTCGTTGAGTTCGTACGAAACGAACGTGTCTCGATGCTTGCTTCTTCTTGGATGGTTTTTTTCTTTCTCGTCGAGTCGTGGCGTGCTACCGGCCGTCGTTGGACGAAGATCGCAGTGACGATATTGCAGGGACGGTTAGCGATCGATAATGGGCGACAGAATGAAGGCGTGTGTCGAACGAAGGTTGGCCTGTATCGCCCTGCGAACTGCCGTTCAAAATTCGAAGCGGCTCGTCGGTGAAGAAAAAAAAAAAAAAAAAAAAAAAGAAAAACAAAGGAACAGAAAACCCACAACCAAAGCAGTCCCAAGCGTTACGAAGAAACCCAGCGGAATGATCTAAGCTACTGTTAGGATCTTTGTCTATCGTTGCGACAGCAGCAGCAGCAGCACGCGCGGGGACTGTCGCGTCGTAGAGTTACGTGGCACTTGCGAACCGGGAGCGAAACTCTTTGGCACGGTTTAACGCGAGAGCGGTGTCCCTTGTCTCACGATCCTACGGAGATAAAACGAAACATCGATCTCGTCGCGGTGGCTCGAAACTGCTACGTTACCGCGTTTTAAAGCGCGATCAACACGCGTTTTACCGTACATCGAGTGTCTGGCCCCGCGAACGTGGAAAACCGATTAAACGATATGCCGGCTTTCGCGCAGCAGATCGTTTGGTCTGTGACGTTTAACAAAGTTGCGTACGTATACATGATCGTAACGAAGAAAAGAGCAGGATGGAGCCTATGGTAGATAAGACTGAATCCGCTGAGAGAAATGGTTCGGACAGAAGCGTGACCCGCCACCATGTGTGCATACAGAGAAACGTGTTCCGTAACACGGTTAAGGAAAAAACTATGCGTAATAGCGTTTGTCGGCCGACAGAAGAGCGTCCAGCGGAGTTTGGCGAGTTACGTTATGATAATGCATATAGGTAATGTACGAGTTACATATCGCACGTGTACAACCGTCTGATTGACTTTCTAGACTCGGTTCTCCGGATCTTTCCGACCATGGTTCGATTATTATCGTGTGCGAGCACCGCGTTAAGTAGCCAAAATGCCTGTTGTTGTTGGACGTCGGATTTGGTACATACATGACTGACCTTCGACGTGTGGGTACGAAGGCTGGATTCTGTGGCGAAGCCTTTGCCGCAGATGTTGCAATGGAACGGCCGGTTCTTCGCCCGTTCCACCTGAGCGTCGTGATTTCGAAGGTGTTGCTGCAAATTCGATAATTGAATGAATGCCCGCCCGCAATCCGGTAGATGGCACTTGTACGGACGTTCACCTGCAACAAGAAAAGTTTATTTCGTACCGTGAATCGGCGCACGGACAACATCTATCGATAAAACGATAACGATAACGATAACGATAACGATAACGATAATCGGCCGTGCGTCGGTGGCGGAGTCGCGACTATGATGGCGTACCGTAGTACGACGCGAGGTTTCAATTTCGTCGACGGGTTAAAGAAAGAGGAAAAGAGAGAGAGAGAGAGAGAAAAACGAAGAAAAGAAAATCGGACACGATCGCATCGATAGAAGCAAATCGATCGGCAATCGATAATCGCAACGCTATCCGTGAAAGCGTAACGATTCTCGAATGGGTGATTAATCGTGAAACGCGTATGAGATACGAGAACACGGTACGAGACAACGTAGGTCGCCGGTCGAATTACTTTTTTCCGGGGACGTGCAACAGGTATCAGCGGCCAGATTTAGGGATGAGCGTAAAAAATGCCACTCGTTTTAAAACGACCATTAGAGTCGCTGTTTTAACAGCCCGTAACCAGCACCCTGATTTAAAACAATGAAAGCGTATCTGTTTGTCGGCTTTTTTTTTTTTCTTTCTCCTCCACTCTGTTGGCGTGTATAATCGCGCGACAGAGTGGTGATTCGCCCCGAATCCTGGTTCGCTTCGAATCCCGGTTCGCCGATCGAACCATTGGTTTCGAGAATTTTTAATCGACGTGGTACGCAACAGATTCGTATTAACGAGCAGAGGGATCACGGCAATTTGTAGGAGTTAATTCTCGCTATCCGACCTAACTTACGCGTCAAGCATTTATGCAGATTCTTTCCTAATTATTTTAAAAGCCGATTAATATTAAACCGGCGATGTTAGCGGGAAAACATCAGTCGGAGCTCTCAAGCTATTCCATCGATTGGCGTCGAAGGAACGGTGCAATTTTTATTACGCTCTCTGGTTCGTTGCTAGCCCGATGCTCGCCCGTTGCTCTATTCTAATTCCCACAAGCGATTGGCTCAATTTAACTTTTATTAATATCGACATTCTTCCCCGATCCTTTTTACCCCAGGCACTCGTCCTTTTTCCTCCTTCTTGTTTCCTCTCCCACTCTCGCTACACTTGTTACTTCCTCGTTAGACCAGATTCATCTTTTATTCAGTTCGATCGAAGTTTTAATAAAAATAACTCGATAACATCGTCCACGTTTCTTTTTTAATATCTCTGGCTGCGCTATCTCGCTGGCATTACCCTTGCAACTTGAAGTAGATCAAATTCTTCAGAACGAATACGCCGTGATACACTTACTTGATATTTACAGATATATAGCGGCAATATCGAAATTGTGCAGAGAGAGAGAGAGAAGAGAGAGAGAGAGAGAGGGAGCAATTCTTAAAGAGAGGGTCGCGGCGTAGGTCCTTTAATAAGGGAAAGATTCGATTCTCCTCGAATAACGGGAATATAAATTTGATATCCGGAATATCATCACGGGACTGTGAATATATATGCAAATTCGGGTCTACTTTACGAGCGCTGTTAAAAAATTTGTTTCACCTACCAAATATTGGGACGAGAATTATACTCTGGATATTTTATCGTAGAGATCGTACGAAGAAACGAAAGAAACCTTTAGAGGCATATTTGTTTGTAGCTAATAGCAGAGACGGTTGCGGACAGGCAGACAATTATTTTCTCAGTTATCCATTCCGAATTCTTTGTCGCTTTATCGTATCGTCGAACGGCGAAGATAGCGCGAGAAACAAAACACGATCTCTCGATGAACTTGTCATCCGTCGCGCAAAGTTTCTACGGTAGTCGTAATATTTTCCTTATGCCGTACATGGCAAATTAATGCGACAAAACGATAGAGGGGAAGCAGCGTAAAATTTATTTATTACGCGCCGTTGCACGATGAATACATCAATGTAAGGTTCTGCTTTTATCGGCGAATGGAAAGGGAAATAGAAGGAGAAATAGAGAGAGAGAGAGAGAGAGAGAGAGAGAGAAAGAGAAGGAGAGATAGGATGGGAAAGAAATTGAAAAGACGAGACAGGCACGATGTAAGATTGGAAAACGCCGCGTAACGCGTGGCAAAAGTTATAGCCAATACGTAAACTATTACTTTTACGAGCTTTACTTTATCATTTTTATAAGCTTGGCCAGGCGGCCGTTTTACGAGTGGCGTTTATTTAGAAGCCGTGTACGCGCGCGTAAAATTTTATCGTGTTTGCATTTTCTGAAACACGCCTGTTTTACGCATCGCGTACGAATTTATCAAATATGCTTTTTTCGAATGACACGCAACCTTTTAACTTATAGATGCGCGTATATAACTACCTGCTGTCTCGGTGATACACCGTTTCGAGTTCGATTCGAGTTCGTTCATTTTCTGCCGTACGAAAAACGCCTATCTATTCTTCTATTCAAGATTTCGCGGTTTCTTCTACCAGCGACGCTGCGTCCTACGTTTCGGTAGCCAGAACGATTTTTAAACGTACGTGGTGTGCCCGCGTGTCGATGACAAGCACGGACGAATTGACGCCATAGCGATAAATAAATAAGGGAGGGTGCCCGTGTTTAATTAACACATTGCGATTCTTTTACCACCGATTAAAATGTAACGTCGGTTAATTGCATTCGATTTGGTTAATCGGGCAAACGATAATAATCCGCAGGTTTTTTCTTTCAGAGGGAAAATAACGCGGCGGAGATGGATGCGTTTTGGCGGACGCATTCGTCCCGATGCTCTTTTTACTGCTCCCGGTTTAATGCCTTTCCGCGTATCTCTCGTGGCGACACTAAACATGCATCGACATTAAATTTTACTTGACGACCGTAATTCCCCGACGGTGTATAACGTCATTACATTCATCACCAACACTAGCTCGGAATATCAAATGAGAGTGGCGATATATTTGATTATTTGTCAGTGGTGCGGTTTCGCAGGCGCGTGTATCTCGCCGCCCATCGCCGATCCGCGGGAAAATTCCTCGCACGTTTTTCCACGAATTCGGTCACGCGTACCTGCGTATATCGTACAGCGCGTGTGCACTTTTTTTTTTATCGCGCGATACGCCTCGTCGTCCACTCGTCAAAATCACCGCCGAGCTTGCAAAAGTAGGTAGAAAGCTGGGAAAAAGCTGGCACGTGGTTGAACGTGTGAGTACGACACACAGCTTGGATACGTTCTCCTCTCTCTCTCTCTCTCTCTCTCTCTCCCTCGGGCTTTTCTATCTGACTGTGTCCTCCTCTTTCTCTTCCTTTCTCCCTCCAGTTCTCTTCGATGCTCGTATACACCCCCTCCCTTTGCAACCCTCTTGCCTCGTCCGTGGAAACGGCGAGCCCCCTCCGGCTTCGTAGCACCGACCACCCAGCGGCCCTCCACGGCCCACTACACGTCCACGGCAGAAAATTAATGTCCCCTGCAATCCATGTATAATGCATTCGCATTTCGTTGAACGAACAAATGAACGCACCGCTAGAAAATTTACGTCCTATCTCTCTCTCCCTCCCTCCCTTCCTCCCTCTTCCTCCCCACGTATTTCTCTGTCCTCCTCCTCCCTTCGCACTCTTCTTTGTTTCTCTCGTGAGATCTTGCGCGTGTGCAACAAGCCGGCCCTGACCAACCCGTCGTTGCACACACGTTCTCTCTCGCTCGCTCGTTCCCTCGTTCCCTCTTTGTCTCCCCGTCGTTCTCTCTTTCTCTCGCCGTTTTCCCCTCCATTCCAGTTTGCCATCATCGAAATTCCGGCTGGAAATCATTAAATTGCACGCACTCACACGCACGTGCGTTCTGCTCGCGCTGCGATGACCTCGTCTTTCTGCCCTCCTCTGGTACTCGCCCCGTCTCGCTCCATGATGCTCGTCGAGCTATTCGTACGAGCGATACCTTGAATTTCGCGACACGGGGGAGAGCGAATACATAGTTGCCGGGGGAAAAATCGGGGATGAGAACGCTGCGAGCCAACGAATGGAATGTTTGTATATCGCGATGATATTTGCCGTGCGCGCGCCCCCTCCGCTTCGATGACCGTTTCTCTCGCTATTTCCCTCTCCTCTCTTCTTTTTCTTTCTTTCTTTCTTTCTTTCTTTCTTTTTCTCTTGCTTTGGCTCTTCCGTTTCGTCGAACGACCGCGACCCGGGTGGAAAATCGAAGGGAGGCGAAACGTTTTTGGCGGCTCTTGCCGTGCTTTTGCATTCAACGACGGAATCATCGGCCATGTGAGGAGGATTTCGAATTGCTGGGATCTGTTAAAAGTTATACCGGCGTTTGACTGGCGAACGAACGGGCAACAGGGCGGACCGCGCGCTGCTTGGGTTGGACTGCGAGGCTAGAGGGTTAGTTGGACGTGGAAAATTGACGGCGGAACCGATGCGACGTTGATTACGTTAACCTTGGTTCAATCGGAAAGTATTTGTGGAAGGGCGATGTTACGTCCATTTTCGTGCTAATTAAAGTGCGCTTATCCAGGATTTGTTCCGGCAAAGCAGCCAGTTTAAGAGTAATTTAACTTTGAATGTGGATTAAAAGCAAAGCACGACGTTGATCCTCGATAGATGCTATTAATTCCCATCCGCACGCCGGAATTATCGATAGCATTCGGAACGACGATATCTCGCGGGTCGTTGGAAGAGCGGTAATCACTTAGAACGATATAAAAAGACATTGATCAACCCTTGAAGCCGCGATCCTAGCCGTCGTGTATTAATTATTGCAACGATAATGCCGAGTCATTACGGATTTAACAATCGAATCAATGATTACAGTACCGTAGGCTATTAAACAAATTACGGTAATGTAACGAGCCGAATCGGTCTCTCGTAGCAACCAGTTGGTTCGCTTTTATACCCGTTTTATCACCATGATTATAACGCTGTTCTTCGGGCACGAGGCGCTCGTTATTATTTTCCTCGCGGCCTTTGAATTAACTCGTCTCCTACCGCTCGATGATTCCTGTTCGTTCGTCGTCAGTTTTAGGAATTTCTTCTTCCTTTTCCGGTGGATCGGTAGAGAAGCGTGGGGTTCGCTGGTGCGAGGCTCGATTATCGGGTGGACGCGAAGCGCGGCTCGGAATTACTTGGTGATCACGGAAATCACGAGCAGCAAATCGTATGAAATTTATCGAAAGAAGGAAGAGCATTAACGCGGATGCGACCGAAATTTATAGGCTTTGAAATTACCATGAAAGCAACGTTAGCGGCGCGTTGGTTGCTGTGTGTGTGTAGCGTGTATCGCGCTAGGAGAGCGCGTTACCAGGCGCATAGTGTGCGAGCGGGATAGCTAGAGCAAGATCGGGAGAGAGAGAGAGAGAGTGTGTGTGTGTGTGTGTTTGTGTGTGCGTTAGTGAGTGAGTAAGTGAGAACGGGGGGGGGGGGAGAGCGAGAGAGCGAACATCCCTTTCCCGAGCGATGCAGCCGAGCGTTTCACGCATGCATGGAAATCATTAAAATAAAATGGCCGATAACAAATGACTGTTGCAAAGAGGGGAGCCCTCCCGCTTGGCGGCCATCTTGGTTCACGTGACCGTCATCCGGGCAACCACGGGCACGCCACGCCCCTTTAATGATTTCTACCCCCTGGCGAATGTACCGTACGTACGTACGTGCGAAATTTCACGAGTATGTGTGCCTATATCCCTCGCATACGCGGGGTACAGTCATCATCAGTAGTCTAGGCCAAATCACCCCGGTACATTCTCTTCAAAACCTACTGGCGACCATGGCAACGCGTAACCCCGTGCCTTCTCGGCAGTTTGCGTTTTTCAATGATTCGTTTCAGCAACGAAATATCCGTCCTTCGCAACCATCTGCCCTCTGTTTTAAGAATAGTTCGATGTACGAAGCTTTGCCAGATACCATTAAATACCATTAAATACGATTAAATACGATTAAATACGATTAAATACGATTAAATACGATTAAATACGATTAAATACGTTTAAGTACGATTTACGAAAGGAACGGGGCAAACGTGGTATTTGCAAGGCGAGAGTAACTCGAAAACCGGATCGTATTCGGTCCGGTCTCTCTCTGACCGTTTTCTTCAGGGTACGTTGCTGCTACGTATCGTTTCTATCGGCACAGGCAGTTGGAATAGCAAGGTCTGGCAATCTAGTTTCCCAGATATCTCCACGAACGATGACGGACAAACGTGCCGGGAGTGTTTGAGAATCGTCGAGTGGCAGACGTTCGAGCATCAGCGGCTGTCCATAATCGATATTCTTGTGGCTCGCGTTGCTCCAATCGTTCTTCGCCATCGTCTTTGGATCGTATCTTTCGAAACACATCCCATGCGAGCATCGGACGTCTTAAATTGGAGTTTCCTACAATTGTCAAACGTACGCTGTTGTCGGCCATAAGCGGCTAGGTATCCTATCGTCGTTTCGTGGCTTTGGGATTCATTTTCTTTAATGATTTCGTGCAAAAGCAGACCGTTAATTTTTGCCAAATATGCGATAAACACGTACAGTCTGGTCGGACTACCATACACGACGATACGCGCGCGCTAGATCGCGATAGGATTCGATCTCGTCTGGTTATTCCCACCCTTATCCAATCTATCGTCTGTTTCAGTTCTGAAGAAACGACTTGCATCGGAAGGAGGAAAATACACGCGAATCGCTCGTAGCTATGGAGCTGTGGCCGCGATAGACAGCGCGCGCACACACAGATTTTCCATCGGTGTGAGATGCTTGAATCGCAATATATCGAAGAAGCATATTTGCGAGCGATCTTGAACTGTGACAGTCGCATCGGACGTACGTATCTGACGTTTATAGGAAATTCCATCGTTAACGCGGTGTTTGATTCACGTGGAAAGATATTCGGGTAGTTTCCCCCGTTGGCGACGACGGCAAAGAAACTCGTTGTACCGGTTGGTCGCATCGTACGCGGGTGGAACGTTATTCGGGCATATGGTAGCTTCTTCCGTCTCGCTCGCGCTCACCCTCTCGGATCGTTTCACCTGCCCTGTCCGAAACTCTTTATCGTTTTTTCTTTTCAACCGATACCTTGGCCCTTTCTTTTTTCTTCTTTTTTTTCTTTTTTTTTAGACCGCCCAGAGGGAACGTGTCAGGGTCGCTGACCCCTAAAGCTGGAAACCCTTTCTTCCTGTGGTTTACTTCTTCCTGACCGAGGCCGTCGAACTCATTTTCACCGATTTGTTGTGCACTGCCATTGCCTCGCCTCGTGTTCGCCACCCGACAAATGTTCACGCCAATGTTGTACCAACATTTTCCCGATCTGACCAAGCTTCGACTGCCATTCGACTACTTCGAATTTGTCAAGATCTTTCTCCATATCGTCGTCCTGTCTCGTCTTTCCAGATATTAATTAGCGAGGATTGTAAGAAGATTGGGCGGTGAGCGCAGCTCTTTTTTCCGCAGCAAGTGGAAGCTCTAATTTCACGGCTTGGTCATTTTTCTGGCGGACATGGCCGAGCATAATTTATTCTCGATGCCTGATGAGTCCCATTGTGTTGAGACGGTGTGACTGCTGCTTCACCGTTTGAAGGGGGTGAAAACGAGCCAAGGGGGTCGCCGTTGGAAGAAGGGTTGCAGCAGCGGAGAAAAACGGACGAGGAATTATGTAAGACACCGGAAAGAAGGAGTGTACGCGGCACGCCAGCCCCTTGTTCTGGCACATCCGTCCGAGTGGTAACGATCGTTGCGCTCCTGGATGCAGGACAGGATCTCGAACCTTTTCCCGGCGACGATTCTCGCCACTTAACGGGCATCTCGTCGAGACCTTTTTTCTCCCTTCTTCTATCGTTCTCGACGACGTCGTTGTAGTAGAAGCAGCAGCGGTAGCGATAGCGGCGGCGGCGGCAGCAGCAGCAGCAGCAGCAGCAGCAGTGGCAGCAGACTTTTCGGGTCATTAGGCAGATGGGGGTAAAAAGGGGTAAAAATTAATGTCTCAGAACGAACGTTCGGCCTGTCGAGTGGCCGGCGGAGCTAAGTCCCGATGGCTCTCGTGTCTTTACGATTTTTCATCGCGAGCCATTTGCTCGAGAGAGGTCTCGAAAGTACCTACCACCTTTCGTCTTCCTTCGAGTTACAGTTATAGCCGTGTTCGTTGCTGTCGTTCCGTGTTCTAGAAAATTATGATACCTCGAAGAAGAAGGACAGTACGATGGGAGAAGAAGACGGAGATTTAATCGGTCGTAACGTAACAAGATCCTGTTAAAAACACGCGAAACTCGTCGACGATTCGACGAAGGAGGTCAGTAGGTGTAGTATAATGGCCAGCCTATTAGGGTGGAAGAGGAATGAGACGCACAATCTGCTATTGACAGCCCGAAGATTTTCAACGACGGGCTCGTTTCTGGCTTGTCGACCTTCTGGCTTGTTGAAAGAAAGCCCGATCCTGGTTTTCCTTAGCACACGGTCCAGTTTCAAGCACAAAGGGTTGCAAAGGGTGGCAAAGGGTGGAAGTGGTGCGCGTCTCCCCTCGCGTATTCTTATTCTTGGCGTTTTAATCGTATCGCGCACCCTTATGAAACCATGTTGTGTCTTTGTTATTCGTTTGTGATCGGTTTGTTCTTCGCGACTCTCTCTCTCTCTCTCTCTCTCTCTCTCTCGTTGTTTCTTTATCCGTTTGTTCGTTCTTTGTGGAATTTCAAGTTTAGAAAAGATAGACGGTCGGGATCCCGTATCGGCAGCAAACTTGGAATCATTTACGATCGCGTTTGCGTTCACGACGCCGCTTTTATTCCTCTTTCGTCGACTCTTGAGTTTAGAGAAGGTAAGATCGTCCCACATCAGGAGCAAAGTTGAAATCGTGCCGGTTTTAAGTGCCCACACGTCTTTAAGCCTGTTGAGCACGACGCGACGTATACGAAGGTATATACGAGGGTATACGAAGGTGTGCAAAGGTGTGCAAAGGTGTGCGCGAAGGTGCGCGAAGGTGCGCGAAGGTGCGCGAAGGTGTGCGAAGGTGTGCGAAGCGTACCTATAACTCGACCAGTGCACACAAGGCTGCGCCCAAAGTTTCTAACGTAAGACTGTTCTCGTATGCCGTATGGCGTCCTGCGTTGCCTCCCACACATGCCGTGTAGAAAGTTTACTAGATGGAAATCTATATCTTATTTTACGGCCGGCCGTGCTCAATATTCTTGACCCGCCGGCCCGACGCGACTCTCCGATATAAATGGTCCGTGTAAATCTTCTGTCCGTTGTGGGCCGTCTGGCGGAGAAATGCGAGGAGCAAGAAAAAACGAAGCGTGTATCGTACGACGGGAGGATAGAAAGTATTGGGCTAGGATCAACGGCCTCGTAAGAATTTTTATTGCAACCGCAATTAGCAGCGGTTTACGGAGAATCTGGCGGTGGTGGTCGTGTTTTTAGAAACAGGTTTCAGAACCTTTTCTACTATTTTATTCTTGCGCGTAAGCGATATCGCGCAAGAATGCAGCCACACAGAAGCTTGGATTCGATCGAGGCTTTACTTATCAGAGCCGCGGCCTATGTTATCTGTCTTGGATCGCCGCGTATCGCAAATGTTTTATGCGAAAAAAAAACGAGTTATCCTGCCATCTTGGTTTAAGGATCGATACGTACGCGTACGCGGGCGCGGACGCGGACGCGGACGCGGACGCGGACGCGGACGCGGACGCGGACACGAGTACCTTTGCAGGAGAGAAAGAACGACGGTTTAACAAACAAGTGGATGGAATTTGTTTGCGCGAAATTACTGTACTCGTGGCAAAGGAGCAGCACCGAGTATCCTTAACCTAGAGAGACCGGTTCTACGGTTGAAGCGTGATCGTGCAGTCCTCGTGCAGTTGAAGATCGTAGCCGATTTTGTGCAAAAAGTCGCTTTCGTGCCAGCTTAGAAAGTCAATCTAGATTTTGTAGACCGTTTACTACATGCGAGTATACGTTAGATAGAGAACTGGTATGAAGCGAGATTACAGCCTTCTGGTGCTACGCTCACACGTATCGCGCGTGTATCTTGTCTTTACCGGTGGAATACTTTTTCCTGCTAAAAATTTGTTCACGGATCTCGCGCGAATTTTCCTCGCCGATCCGTTCTCTCTCGTATTTGTATCTCGAGTGCGGCGAACACAGCTAGCAGCGACGTACGTATATATCGGTCGTGGTGGTTCCCAAAGGGTCGGGAAAGTAAGTCAGTAATGCGAAAGGGTGAAGTCTCGTCCATCTTAAAGGCCTAAAGAGTCGCGTCTCTTTAAGAATTTTAAAACGATTCGGAGTTCACCCTCCGAAAGGACGCGCTAGCTCGCGTTGAAATAATAATCGGCGTTCGTTTGAAGCCGACCAAGGGCTTAATTAAGAATCGTTCGTTTTTCGGCCAGGGATTCCGGTGTCGGCGATGTTTTCAGCCAGAAGCGAAAAGTTGGCGTCGATTTTGCTTTTTACAGCTGGAAGAACAGTTATTACTTGCGAGTGCATCTCGGATTCTATTCTATATCAGTAACAGGCGATAAGATAACTCGTAGAAAAAATCACTCTCATGGCAACAATCTGAGAACGTACCGTGGATTTGCACGCTTTCGAAAAACTAATAGCTCTATGAATATTGCGGAAAGAATATTCGCTGAAAACTTGCACGCGCGAATATTTTATCCGACTATTTTCAGATAATCGAATCGACCTTTTTCGCGTCCCTTTCCTCCTTTCTTTCCCCGTTCCTTTCCACGTTCCTTTCCACGTTTCTTTCCTCGTCGAGTAAGATTCCGCTCTTCTACGATTATGAAATTTACACCACGCATTAATCTCGCGTTTAATAAACTCCAATTACCGCGTTAACTCTTATCTACGATAATTTCATTTTTTGATGGTTGGTTTTCTTCGCTGCAGCCTACGAGGACCGCCGTGGAGCTAGTTTCGAGGAATCCTTCGAGTTGCGACTAGATGAACGTGTTTGAAAAAGTCGGTCGAAATAGACAGTCGTTCCTTGTACGAATCTATCAACGTGCTTTCGAGCAAACATCGCGTAAAGCGAGATTACTTATCTCGGATCACAAACGGTACACAATGACAATGGCGCGCGCGATCGTTGAAAGGTGACCTTAAAAAAATGACGTGGCATTTTCGCGCGTTGCCGAATGCATGCTCAGCAGCTATATAGTCGCGGCGGCGGCAGCTATGCCACGCTTTCGGTAACGACCGAATGCAAAACGGCGAATCGAGAGAAACGGAACACGGCCGCTGGTGCAAAAAGTGTCGACGATTAGGCCGCGTTGACTAGGATTTCGGTGGCTAAAGGGAGAAGGCAGGCGAAAGAAAAGAAAAGAAAAGAAAAGAAAAGAAAAGAAAAGAAAAGAAAAGGAAAGAAAAGAAAAGAAGAACGGTCGGCGAGAGTAGGCGAGAGCGAAGCGAGAGTAGGTCGAAGAGGAAAGAAAAGCGTAGGCGTACCGTGTACGAACCATCATCCCCCCGTGCAAGGGCAGACCGTCCCTATTCAAATTAACCCTCATGGAAAAAAATGCATCGCCGCGGAAGGGTTCCTAGAAAATTAGAATAGACTCATTGGCCTATGTATGGCTCGGCGGCCTATGCATATGCGGCATGACTACGTTAATTTTCTGGCAGGCCATACGGTATCTTCAACTTTTAATTATCTTTACCTTTTACCTTTTACCTTTTACCTTTTAACGGTTTAATTGCCTTTCTCTCCGCTATCGGGGAATAGAACTTTCTGACCGTTACTTCTTCTCTCTATCCTCGATTCCTGCCATCGTATACGCGAGATCGTTTTACCGTATGTGAACACGAGTTGCTCGTTCCCGAGGAAAACTTCTTGTACTCGTTTTTCACCGGTGAATTTGGCTAATTGGTCGTGATCTAGCGAGAGGCGGAGCGCGTGTTGCGAGCTTGGCGATGGATGACGAGGGCCAACCGGCCCTACATTTCGGACCTACATTTCCCTCGCAACGTATTGCGTAACGCATTGTCACATCATAGAAACGGTAAATGACGTTTGACGTCGAATCGGTGCACGGTGACGAGCTCGGTCGAGAGCATCGCGCTCTTTCCTTTGCTCGCGACATTTCCTTTCGAATTTCCTTTCCACCGTCGAGTTCGGACCGCGCAATTTTGACATACCGGCAATTTAGGATGGCGACGCACATATTTACCAATATTAGGATTAATATCGCTCGATAAAATATTTACGAAATCCGCCTTTCCGCGACAAAATGGAACGTTTATCGAGGCAAAGATTATTTTAGCGCAAGCCGCCAAGGAGAAATAATTGTGCCGTATTGAACGAGACGTTGGCGCTCCACGTTTTACGTTTCACCCGTACCATCCAGTTCTTCGCAGACGCGTAAAACGTTGTTGCTTTTGTTTAATCTTTCATTCCGCGTCATTTGTGATAAAGGGCTGGCGCCGCGTTCTTTCCACCGCACCGTGCCGCTTTGATTTTTCTCGAGACGTCTGGCGAGACGTTCCGTCGCATAAATTCTTAACTGGGTGAAATTAGCGAATTAAAAGTAGAGGAGGAAAGGAAAAAGGTGAACGAGTAGTCCGGTCAAAGAAGCAGGAGACAGGGAGAAGGGGGGACGGTGGTTCGCGGTGCGGAGAAATTTCTCGGTCCTGTCAAAAGGTCACCACCACCGACATCGCCGAACGGAACTGGCTACGATGATAGAAAAATGAAAAGCCTAACTGTGCGCCTATACGTAGCTCTGAATTTACGGCGAGCGATCGGTCGATTTTTACGCGTCTTTCTCTCGTCTCTTTCTCGTCGTCGCCTCGTAAATACGGATACGCGAGCTCGTTCCGAAACGAAAGCATGTCTAGAGCGGACTTAATTTTTATTCATGCACCGACGATGCGGCAATTTTTCGCAGTCTTAAGTGGGCTTTAAAATTGTCCGGTCAATTTCGCCGCGGGGACGTGCTCCTTTTTTTAAACATCGTCGAAAGGGGTAAACCCCAATCCCGTAGTTCTTTGCCATTTGTATCGGTGTTAACCAACTCGTAACGTTCTCCTCTTAACGGGAACACCGTCGCTGCCCTATCGAATTTTAATGCGAATCGCGCTCGTTTCTCGAATCAACCCACGATAACTCGAACATCGACGGTTACGTCTCGTCGAAGCAAGAGAACAGACAGAAGGAAAAAGGGGAAAGGAACAGGAAACAAGGAGAATAACGCGAAGGAGAGGTGGCAAGGAGAGGGAGGAAGAACGTAGAACGAGAAATCCTGACTCGACCAACTGGCCGGTATCGTCGGTGTTCTAAAAGCTAACGCGACCGCTCGTAGCGTTCAGGAAAACCGATTAATTCCACGCGCGTAGGGTGACCGATCATTAGATTTCGCCCCCATGAAAATTGAGTTTTCCTCGTTGTCGAAGGGATAATCTTTGGTAGCCTCTGGCTCGTTGCGTACGAACTCTGTCGTCTATCCTCCAACACGCTCGCAAATGCGTACGGCTATTTATTGGGCTACTACATCCTAGCGTGTGCGTGCGTGCGTGCGTGCGTGCGTGCGTGCGTGCGTGCGTGCGTACGGGCGGGCGGGCGGGCTCGCGAGCGCTTCGCGTACGAGAATATAACGCGGTGGAGCGTGTGTGTGTGTTTGGGTTGGTTGGCGGTGGTGTACGCGTGCGACGGTGGCGGCGCGTAACTTCGGTTCCATTATTGAGCGATCGGGCGATCGAAAAATTCCCGCGCTTTTTCGCGTGCGGCGTCCCGAGTGGGGCAAACAGACCCTCTATTGGCTACGCGCCCAGTCACCCTCGTAAGCCCGCCGAGAGAGGGGAGGATGGACTCTACACCCTCGGCAGGTATTTGTCTAGGCTGCAGCTATTGACCAGCTATCGATATCGTGGACACTCACCGATATTATATTCGCCATCCTTCGTTTCTGCCGCTCTCGCCACCGTTTCCCACCCCCTACTCTCGCCTACCTTCTTCCCTTCCCCTCCCTCATCCCGCTGTTTCCCGTTTTGCCTATTGCTCATTGCCCGTTGCCCGTTGCCCGTTGCCCGTTGCCCGTTGCCCGCTGCCCGCTGCCCGCGCGAACTCTGTCGAATTTCGGTTAATGAATTATATGCATATACGTTGCAAATTTTATAGGCGCGCGAATATATATTCGGCTGTCGAGGGAAATTGTTGTAATGCGCGCGCTGGGAGGACGGGGGGCGGCTGGCGGGGGTGGCGCGTGAACGCGACGGTGCGGCACTAAATTCCCGCCGTTTTTTGACTTTGACCGGCCAATCGCGGCGAGGCGGCGAGATCTCGCAGCGAAACGAGAAATCAATATGGTATGCAAATGCTGTGCGGAAGCGGTGTATCGTTTGGGAAAACAACGATAGGTTTCGAAGGGGGAATTCGGAAGAAGGAATTTCAGAGCCGCGAGCACGCCGATTTTTCGATCGCGAGAAATTGGTATGCCGGTGCGGCGCGGCGCGGCGAAAGAGATCGATCGAAAATGAGGAATTTTCTCGGTCGGAGTGTGGGGGGAGGGGGGAGGGGGAAGGGGTTGAAAACGTTCGTCGGATGCCTCGCCGCTCGATCTAGGATCCTCGTCGATAGACCGGATAAACGAGCGGTTCTCGTTCGTGACGTTACGGCGATTGGTCGCCGATTTTTCGCTCTCGATGTCTCGAAGCGGGGAAAAGGGGTGGCGCCCTTACACGCTTATTTTAAAACGTTTCATCGATAAAGACACGGAAACCTAGAGCGGTGCATGCGATAGATGCGCGTACACCGACGTTAGCTCAAGTACCAGCCGTAGCAGCCGTAGCAGCCGTAGAGTGGTGGGTGCCTCGGTACGCGGAAAGGGTGATTATTAATGTAAGGGGTTGCCGAGCAGTAGTTAGTTGCTCGTTGGTAGTGGTCGAAAAGGACGAGGGGGTGAAACTAGTGCGCTGAAATCAATGTCAGCTTTCCCCCGGCCTCCCCCTCCCCCCCCAAATTTTTTTCTTCCCTCGTTAAACACGGTTAAACAAACTGAGAACTCGAGAAGCAAGGAACCAACGAAGGAGATTTTTTCGTCAAGGTTCGTTCGACCAGCTTTCGAGGAAATTACCTCTTCCCGGTAATGATTTCGAAGGAATGTTTTGTTAAGACTCGATCTGTTATCCTCTCGCGAGCAGCGCAGCGAGAGCTCTTGGACGTTTCGATTAAATAGCTGGCATACCGACGAGGTTTCGTCTTTTTTTTTTCTTTTCTTTTCTTTTTTTTTTTTTGCTCTTTCCTTTCATTCGAAAGAGCAGATCTTGGACGAGATGAACGAGACTTTTCCAAGGGTTCAGTCATACGCGGTGCTGACCGGTTCGCTTCTCGAGGCTAATACCTTCCGATTGACTACGCTCATCCCTTAATGAAATTCTTTCTACCCGGGCGCGACCCATTGGCTGGCTTTGCCGTCGAATTTTCTCATTATTACCGGTCCCTCGTCCGTTCTACGTCTTTCCGTCACTGCTATTCTTAGTCGAGCAGCCGCTCGATAAATTCGATCGTTCGGCCCCGCGTAAATTGAACTTATCTGCAATACGCAACTTGTATGCATACCGAACGACAACGTGTTCAGTCAACGGTGTCTTGGAAACCACGGTTCTGGTGCAGCGCGAGGCGCATTGAGCAATCTCGCAGCATGCATTAAAATTAGCCACAATCGGAACGCACGATCGCTCCAACAGATTATAATAGTATATTAATTTATTGATTATCGACTGGCCGCGATGCAATGCGGTATTCATAGAATTTACTATCAGTCCCGGGGATACTGAATGCATGCATTAAGCTCGGCGAGTCGTTGATTTTACCGCGATCATCGAAGACGGACGAATTACATATTTCGTTCTTACTGGGAGAGCAAGTCGCGAGAGAACTATTCGAACGAGCGAAAGAAGAACGATTTCGAATTGGATTCGCTTTCGACGAGCGTGCTCGATGCGTGTGTATACGATCATAGAGAAAAAGGGAGAGAAAAAAGAAAAAGCGAGAAGAGAAAGGAGAAGAGAGAAAAGGAAGGAAGGAAGGAAGGAAGGAAGGAAGGAAGGAAGGAAGAAAGAAAGAAAGAAAGAAAGAAAGAAGGGAAAGAAACGGGGAGAGGAAAAAAGTACGAAAGTCAAAGGGCGATCGGTCGTGACTAATTTGCGAATAAAAGATTATGAAAATGCTGCCGTGCCTGGAGATCGGAATCGTAGTCGATCCACGAGGATTTCGGCGAGGCATCGTTGAAGGGTAGAACGGATACTCACCCGTATGCAGGCGGGTATGTTGCTGTACATGACTGAGCTGCTTGAACCTGCGGTCGCAATAGCTGCATTTGTACGGTTTCTCGCCAGTATGGACCCTGATGTGCTGTACGAGCTGGTGGTTGCTGGAGAATGACTTGAGGCATTGCTGGCACTGGTGTGGCTTTACCTCGTTGCCGGCGATCATGCCGCCCGGCCCGACGCCGATCGGACCCAGGCCTGCCAGTCCGCCCGCCACGCCGCCGCCAGCTCTCCCCGTCAGTGCACCCGCCGCGCCGAGCTCCCTCGCGTGCATCTGCATCGCGCTCTTGTGCATGAAGATCTGCGAGAAGAACTGCCACAGTTAGTTGGTACGCTGCACTTTTGGTCGAAAGACGGAGGATGGCCAGTCGACGGAAGTTGTGACCGCTGTACTCCCGCCGACCGCCATCGCCTCCTGGACTCTGAGAGGTTCGGCTCACGCGTTTATCCTCCGTTTCATTTCTCTCACGGCTGCCGGAAGGGAACCGATCGTCTCGGTTGTTTGCTTTATGTACGCGAAATCTGTCGATTTAGCGATTCGATTTCTATTCGATGCCTCGTAAATGTTCAAACGCCGATGCGCTCCAACAACACGGATATCTAGATTTTGCGCCAATTGTCAGAACGGAGTAGCTACGATCGTCGAGGCATCCAATGAATTCACGCGCGCGGCTGGAAGGTTGCCGTTTTCAACGTGGCAACGAGAACGAACGGACGGGAAGGTTCGTCATACGTAATAACCGTGTATCATGTTTTTCTCTGTACGAATAGCATTTCGCGTAGAGAAAGGAAGAAAACGCCGGGTAAACGTGTAGCCTCCCCTGTTTCGTTGTACGTAGACGGTTCGAGCGATCCACTTCATGATTTTCTTATGCAATTATAGATGGAAGAGAGGCAGGAACTGCTGCGATCGTGTTATAGATTACGTGTACATATCGCGTTAACGTTTAAATTTTCGATTATTCATGGAGGAACTCGCGGTTGCCTGTTCGCGATTCGACTCGTTGATCGATGCTAATTGTCAGGTCGCTGTTTATTTCCTCGGAGTCCGTGCTTAAAATTTCACGCGATTCGTTGATCGAAAGTGGCTGCGTTTTAGCCGGCGCTGCCGGCAACGTGTTCAATGTCGCCGATAACTATATCGGCATCGCGACGCGTCGTATTACAAAATCGATTCGGTCATCGATATTTTCTCGTTTCAGAACACACTTTATCAAAATGGTGCACTTAACACGTATTCGATCCTCGACCAATGTTCGTCGAGTATCTACGTTAACGACACACGAACCGGACTTTCGTTGTTCCACTCGAAATGTCGCTGATCGTCCCGTTAATTCACTCGCTTGGCTAACTCGTTAATGGCAAGAGACAAGCGTGATTCTTATATTTCGCGATTCGTTAAAGCCGGGTCACGCTGGAATATCTAACATGGTCTATAATATAGACATAGATTGTATAATTTAGTAAATTAATATTAGTAATAATATTAGTAAATGTATATATAAATGTATATCCATCTATATATATATATATATATATATATATATATATATATATATATATATCTATATACTGTTCTCCACGAATTTAATAGGAAATGCGTAACAACAGCTGGCCACAAAAGGGGTCGACGACCGTCACCGTGGTTTTCGAAAGCAACCATCCGATCGATGTTTTTCGATTTCCAGTCGTACACGTATGTGTGTCGTACGCGGTGTTAGGGCACGGAGCGCACGTTGCGCACGTTGCCCACTCGACTCACGGCACTTTGCCGTTCTTCGACGCGAAGAGGAGGAACGTAAAACTGCTGGAAGGGCCGAGTACGAGCGGGTGGAACGCTCACGACGAGCAACGCTTGATTTCGGGTTTTCGTTGAGGGAACAGGTGTTGCTCCCGTAGCCGGTGTGGGTGTAGGTGAACGAACGAAAGGGTTAACGTTTAAAACGAGCGTACAGTTCGTGGCAAAAGTCAGGAGATTTCGGATTGCGAGAGCGTCCGCGGAGAAGTTGCCGAAATTGACGAAGGGTGGTTCGACTGCTGTTTCTTTCGCGCGGACGCGACGAAAGCAGGAGAGAAACGAGAGACGAAGGGGCCGAGTGCGAAGGATTTTATTAAAATATGTTAAAACTGTAATTAAAATCGAAAAATCGCGCGAGAAGTTTTAAGAATCTTAGGCGACCCTTCGTGCGAGCACGACAAAGAGAGACAGAGAAGAAGGCGGAGAGAGAATTGAAATCGTCACCACCGGGGGTTCTCAAGTTTCTACGACTTTCAACCCTTTCTTTCCGGGTAGACACGACGTTGGATATTTGACGGGTGACCTTCGACACTGGCCATCCCTGATTCTTAATCCCCGTGAGAGAGCAAGAGACTGCAGCTCCACCTTATTCCTCGTTTTTTCTTCTTCTGCCGGATACTTTCTTTCGCCCGGGGACAAATCAATCCGAGCGGTGTTTCTTGCCGATTTGAATAAAATTGCTCGTGTTTCTCGAACCATCCGTCCCCGGACGTATCCTACTCGTTGATTATTTTTTAATGCCATCCTTTTTTCCACGCACCCTCGCGCGAAGAAACCGAAAGGGCGGAATCTACGACGCGAGGAGACATTTTTCCCGCCGATTAACCGTAGTCAAGGGCTGTGACAAGAGGGCGAGGAACGATTCGACGGTGGCGAAAGTCGAGTTACGAATTTTTAACGACCGTCTCAAGTGGACCGCCGAGATTTTTGAGAAAGCGCCGCCGAATCCGATCGGACGAATATTAATTCCGTCGCAAACGTTAGTCTCTGTTCTCTAGTCTCTGTTTTTTCTTTTTTTGTTTCTTTTTTCAGCAAATGCTAATTAAGCGCGGTGGCGTTTTACGACGGTTGCTTGGTTTTTCTCAAACTCGAAGACCACACGTTCATTAATCACATTTTTATCTGCCGGCGGACGGAAAATTGCGCTCCGCCGACCAGGCCATAGCGACGCTTTGAATCTTTTTTTCTGATTTATCGTTGTCGCCGCCGCCGCGGGAAGAGAGAGAGAGAAAGTGAAAAGAAAAAAACAGAAAAGAGAGAGAAGAAGGCGAGAAAGAAACGGCCGGATTTGCTGGTAGAAACGAAAAGAGGAGGAAGAAAACGGAAAGAGTTGGTTGGCTGCGGTTCGCCGGCTTAATGTCCTTAATAATGGAAAAATATATCAAGCGACACCCACTGTATTTCCTAAAAGGCATTCCTCATCTTGATTTTACCCTCTGCTTTCGTTCTTCGTCTTTGTATCGGAGGCCGTGGTTACACGCGGATGGCATGTTCTGGCAAACGGACACGATGTTCCGACCGATGAAACGTGTGACGTCGAAAATGCACTCGTAAGAATCTAGCATCGTTACGCTCGTACAATATCGAGGTCTCGGACGATAAAGACACGATAAGAGTCACGTTTCCCGTCCCTCGCGTAGAAGAGCAATTAGAAAATTGGGTATATCGTTCGACGATTACACGCTGCGAATACTGTGAAATGAAACTGAAATGCGTTAATAACGTAGTAATAACGATGTAGTTTAGCCGCGTTATCGCATAATTTCAACGAAACGACCAACAACCAACCTTACATCTTCGAATCTATCGAGCTGTATCGAGTTCTTTCGAGCTCTTTCGAGAATACTTTGTACGAAAGCAAGATGACGTTTCAATGTAATAAACAGCCAGCAAGCGAGGCACGAAAGTCGGCGAAATCGACGGAGATGGATTCGTCAGATTTTTCGCCGAATGGTATATTTGTACGATCGTTACGGCATACTCGATACGCTCGGAATGACAGTTTGTCGGCACACGCATCTTCCACAACCATATACGGTCTGACGTTGCAACGAATAACCAACAACATTGACGGATACTTTTGTCGCCTGAATCTAGAAACGTACAGGGTTAGTCTCTGTCTGAGAAAGCGAATCGTTGGGAATCGGACGTTGCCTGTGAATTTGGCAAGGCGTGGGAGAAGTTGGCCCGTTTTTCGGAAGGGATCCGGAGGATCTGGGCGACGTAACCCTTTGTCTCTCCCTTGGCGCAGTAAATTACGACGGAATAACATTGGTCACTGGAAGTAGGCTACTTTATACACTTGGAACACAAAGCAAAGGTCTCACCTGCTGACCATATGCCTTTTCTCCATGGCACACATACGAACGTAACGTGTTCCGTCCACCCACGCACGCCGGCCATCTAGCACTTCGCATGTGCTATTAACTCGAAGGTATGTGTGCCTGCGTGTACGTGTGGCATACGCGTTCGCGCGCACCTTTCCGCCTCTCCGTGTGTGCACCGTGCACCGTGCACTGTGCACTGTGCATACGATCACACGCCTATACGTACATACGCGTGTGTCTACGCGGAGACAACGTCCAATCTAACCTACCTAGCGTTGCCTGACTCATTCTCCTACCGACCCACCTATCTGTCTAAACTGCGGCCGCGAACAGCGCCGTAATATAAAGGAAAAGGTGGACCTTCTCTCCGCCTCTTTCTCTCCTTCTCTCTCTCTCTCTCTCTCTCTCTCTCTCTTTCTTCCTCACACCGTAATCATCGGATTTAATCTGTCTGAATCGCGGCACCGTGATCCGCTACCTCGTGTACCCTGCGCTTCCGGTTACGGGCTAACCTGCCGATCACAGATCCTCGTTCTCCTCCCCCCTCTCCCGCTCGGATCCCTGGATTTCGAATATCTTTAAGGATCTGTGATTAGGGGATTGGCGAGAAGCAGGCCTCTTGCGTCCACGCTGCCTGCTGTAGTAGAGACGCATATGGGTTTTCGGAAGGTCCGATGAAAGAAAGAAGGTGGCTCGTGTGGGATTCGTAACAGTCAGGAATCTGAACGTAGACGAATGTTATCGTCGGTTCGGTCGACGCTTTTCTGTGTTCCGAGGGATTTTTTTTTTTGCGACAAAGTGATTGTGAGAGGCGTGCGGAAGGCCTTGGGGAAATTGTACGTTTGCCTTGGATACGCGTAGCCTTTGTGGTTAGTGAGAAAAGGGAATTCGTTTGGCGCCGAATACGTGGAACCGCGTTGGAAAGATTTCGCAAGAATCATCGTGAGACGGACGAAAAGACGAGACAAGGCGCGACGAAGAGGTGGCGGTAAATTGTTTTCTCGATAATCTCGCGGAAAGAGAGAGCACGGGAAAGTAGCTCGTCACCGACGAGTACGCTTCGTCATGGGCGACGTCGCGTCGCAATAATCGAGAAACTAATCGGCGATGTGTTGATCGGGATAGGCACGCGAACCACCGGTGACCAATTAAATTTCCTGGTGAAAATAAAGCGACGAAGTAGCCAGCGCTAGTCGAAGGGAAACCCGTTTAGGCGCGTTACCAGACGGTTAACCCGAGTTGGTGTCAAAATAGCACGTAGGTAACTTACACCGACAACGTTATAATAATCGTCGTGCATACTTGTCTCGGTGGAAACGAGGCAGGCACACTCTATACCCGTGATTGTACACCGAGGCTTGTGGTGGGAAACGAACTTGTGCCATAGGCAGTTAAAGTCATCGTTGTAGGTTTCCCTTACGATATTAATCACGCGTACGCCTTGCCGTGTAGCCAGAGAGTAACAATCTCTAATCCTCGATCAAACGGTGCTCGATTAGCCCAATAAGAGGGCAACGACAGACGGCTTTACATACTTCACCTCGGTCACTTTCTACTCTACTACGGTCTGTATCCTTAAACGGTTCAACAACTGAGTTTACCATGGGGAAAAAGCAGCTTCTAAATCCCGCGGTCTAGATAGATGCCGCGGAAGAGACGGACGGCCATCGATTGACCACGCAGGCCATTTTAACCAAAATGTATTGGTTGGTTTAAATGCGATCGGCAGAACGACAGAACGACGGAGCGACAGAACGGCGGAAGAAGAAGAAGAAGAAGAAGAAGAAGAAGAGGAAGAAGAAGCTTCTGGGAAACGAGAAGAGTATCGTTTCGAGCGATGGAATTTCATCGCATAGCCGGAATCGTTGGTCGTTGGGATACGCGACGTGCCAACAACTTGTAACGGCGGAATACGTAAACGAGTATAACATGGGCGAACGAGTAAACACGGTTGAACGCATCTAGGGGGACGAATAGTCGGCGCCTACCGAGTTACGAAAGATTGTTGGAGTTGCAGGGAAGATAGCCGGTCGAAGCAGCCCGGAATATCGTCAATAATTACCTCGTGCGGCAAGTGGTGATGAGGATGCTGATACGGCGGCGGTACGTACGGCGGGTGGCTCGGATGATTGTGGGGGTGAGGTCGGGGATGGTTTTGATGCTGGGCTTGCGGCGGGAGCGGTTGGGGCGCAGGAGGCGGTGTCCAAGGCCCGTGGTTCGGCCCGTGGCTTTCATTGGTGCCATACATCTTCAGGGAAGAATCTCGAGCACGCGACCTGAAGAGTCCCTCCCGCCCTCCACGCACGGTGATACGAAAGTCTCTGACATCGACATGATGGCTATCCTCGTTGCAGGTCGCATCGGCGACACGCTTGATTTCCACGCGTGCCTCTATCTACATAGTCGTTCTGTCTCGTTGTTGCGATCCTCTTTTCTAGCCTGTCGTTCCGTTCCCAAGATTTTGTCCTCCGATCGATCGTCGTTGGTATCGTTGGCCGTATCGAGCGAACGATATTTCCGCACGCCGAACAGCCACGTTGCGATGTTTGCGCAAGCAACGCGGAGAAACGGTTGCGTGAGAATGCGACACTGTACAAGGAGAAGAGAGAATGCGACGAGAAGCACATGTACGCGCGAGGGCGTGATTCTTCTTTTGTCCGACCACGACTGGTATCCTGCCGTGTGAGAACGGTATCGTTCCACTTTCACGTGCTTACGTTTTCAGTCGTGTTTCTGCCGTACTTTCCAACAAAGACGCGTCTTTTTCAAACCCCCTCCGTCGGCCACGCAGCTCACCCTGGTCGAGCGGCGCCCGTTTTTCTCACTTGTAACGCGGCCATACGTGTCGGGATCGACGACAAAGTTGCCTCCTTTCGTCGATCGATGACGATTCGACGACCAAGTGGAATCGCGGGACGAACGCGGACGAAACGATCGTTGGATACTTGCTGCGTAGGGCGATCGAGCCCCGTGTTCTCTCGTTCGCGAATTAGAAAACCAACACACACTGTTTTCACGTATACACGTGGCAGCGCTTCCGCCGCGTATCACTGTGTTACCACGATAACTCCCCCCTGGAAATTAAGCGAAACGAAACGACGAAGAACCGGCACGGCGGCTTAGATCGACCAAAGAGAAGAAGGAGGGATCGTTGCGGGCGGACGAAGGATGACCGAGAGCGCGTCTTACGGCGTTACACTGAAGAAACTAATCACTCTGCCGGCCGCGTAATTTCCATATCCTTTTTATTTCTCTCTCGTTCTTCTTGCTTTTTTCTTTGTCGGTCTTTTTCTTTCTCTCTCTCTGTCTGTCTGTCTGTCTGTCTGTCTCTCTCTCTCTCTCTCTCTCTCTCCCTCCCTCCCTCCCTCCTTCTCTTTCTTTCTTTTCCTCTTTTTTTTCTTTTTTTTCGGAAATTCACGGGGGTAGCTGGCGTGTCCGTGTATAGGATAGCGCGGACGCAGCGCTGTACGCCAGCGTGTGGCGTCTCTCGCAAACTAAGCCGGTCGTAGGGGGGGACAGAGCGATTTCTTGGTCTCTCGCGCTGTGCGTGTGCTAAACGGGGGAAGAAAAAAGGTGGAAAGGCGCTGATAACGCGCGGCGACGAAAAATTGCCGGCTACTCGAAGAGATATCGATTGAAATAACACGATTCCGGGGAACACGAGCCAATCGGCACCGCTGACACGGCGGAAGGGGCCAATCGTGCCCGGTTCTATCTCTCTTTCACAACCTCCCTCGCTCGCTCCCCTACTTCTTCTCGTCATACGCGTCCTCCGCCGTCCCCCTTTCTCTCCTTCTCCTCGTGTGTGTTCCTCCACTACTCCTCATCGTGCTGCTCGTACTATTGCCACCGCCGCAACGTTCGTTGCTGCTTCTCTTCCTCCACCCTCGCCATTGCCGGCAAGTAGAAAGAGAGAAACGCCACTGCGGTCTAGTAGGGCACGAGAGACGGAAAGAGCGTGTTACGCTGTTCAGGAAGTACGAGTATCGGCGATTCCGAAGCGAGCCGTCATCTTCCACTCGTCGGTTTTTTCCACTCGATCCGTCCTTTCGATAATCTTGGACCACGCGACGATTCTCCCCGTTCGGGACATGGCGAGTCCAGGCCGCAGCCACTCGAATCGGACGCGCGATACGAGGCGCGATACGCCACCGTGGGCACGGCACGCAGGTAATCGGCAGGAGTTGCGGATAGAGTGAAAAATTATCGCTGAAAATCGATAGCGCCGGAGTAATTGCATCAGCGATGTGCAAATGTTAGGCGCGCGATTCGATGGATTGCCGTGGTCAGCCGGTGGTGGTAGGCCTCGTTGATTCAATAATAATGAGCATTCTTTATCGAGACCGGGGGACTTTGATCTTGGCACGATTCCAACCGTTTGTTCGGTAATTTAGTCAAGACGGAGGAAAAAGGTTGGCGAGGAACGATGAAATATCGTCGCTTTATTCGACGAATCGCTTCCTCCTTTCCGTCCCTCGCGCTTGGCCCTCGGGCGCGATCGCGTTCGCCCACCGATTCGCTTGCGCAATCGGTGACACGCGGCTGACACGACGACGGAAAGCGTACGAAAATAAACCGTCAATAAGATGGAAAAAGTCGGGCGCAGCGATTCGATCCCCGGCGATTCTCCGGTGGTCCGCTCCGTTGCGATCGCTCGCCATCTTTCCCTCGTGGCTCGTACAAATTATTTTGGGCGTGGAGCGCGGCTAACGTTAGTGCCATAGTTAAGCGCGCGCTAAAAGTGTGTCCGGCTAGGGAGGCAGGGAGGAAAAAATAGGGCGGGGTCTCTTTGCGAGCAGACTTTGTCTATCCATCATGGCCGCTTTATCAATGACGTCATGATAAGACATTCACGCACAGGCGCACGCATATCGTCGGTGAGACTGGAACGGGAGCGGAAGATCGAACCGGACGATTTCCTCGCCTTTATCTGTTTCTCCACTCTCCTCGCCGTCTCGTCGTCTCTGAATTCCGAGGGAAAAATAGAGGCTGATTGTGATCGGTGCTCGATAGATTCCGCGCGCGTCCCCACGAAAACTTTCCAATCGGATTAACCGCCGCGCGCCTCCGAGACCTCTTTTCTGCCGGACGGGTTCGAGTTTCACGGGGCAAAGGGAGAAGCACGAAACGCACAGGCTTCGAAAATAACATGGCGCGCCGCTACATTTGATCGGCGCACAGGGTCTCCGCGCGAGAGACATTTTTGCGACGACGCGCCGCGATGCCGGGCCAGGCACGTAGAAAATGCAAAGAAGCGCGGCGGCGATCGCGAATCGCGCGCGGCCCGAGTCGGCGTTGCATCGCCAAATTGCTAAAGGCTACGGAGAAAGTGTATCGGCCGATATCGAGCAACGCAGGACAATCGAGATACGCGTTACACGTTGTATCGATGAAAGTCAGCGTCGGCAGCGTCGATCGAGGTATTAAAGGGCAAGTACGACGCCAACTCTCGTTTCCCCTTGTCTCTTATCTCTCGCCACTTTTCCACTGGTTCGCGACGTCTTTGCCACTTTTTATCGATATATCGATTCGGATTAATCGGGGAACTGGTTGCACGGCGGTTCGTGCGATTTCCCAAGTTCGGCCGCGATTCAGCCGAAAGAGCGGAAGATGGGTCTGATCCGCGAATCCGAATGGGTTCGGTCGCGAACGATCGCGGCCATTCTCTCCCCATGACAACGGTTGTCTCCCGGTTGTTTATCCTTGTCTGCATTTTTACGATCGAACCGCGAGCGAGCGAACGAGCGCGAACGAGCGCGAACGAGCGCGAACGAGCGTCCGCGAGACACCTGCCTCGATTATTTTCGTATTTAGCCGACCTCGCGCGCAAGCGGCATTATCCGGTGAATAAATAAAGCGGCGAAAAAAGAAGGCGAGAAAAGAAGAGGGCAAGAAAAGAAGGAGGCATGGAAGAAAAAAGGAATATCTGGCGAAGGCCGAGGCGCGACAGCGTTCTCGTCGTCGCCATCCCGCCTTTGAAAGTACTGACCACAGACAACTGCAGCAGGAGGCGGGAGGGAGGCGAAGAAAAATGAAAGAGGAGGCGGAAAAAAAGGAAGAAGCGCGGCCAGAGGGGGAGAGAGCGGATAGACGGGTAGAGGCAGCAGGAGGCTGCAGGCCGAGGGGGAGAGAATATGGGAATAAAAATAAACCAGCGGCAGCGCGGCGCGGCGCGGCGCGGCATGGCGTGGCGTGGCGTCGGTTCGCGTCGGTTTGCGTCGATTCGCGTCGATTCGCGTCGATTCGCGTCGATTTGCGTCGATTTGCGTCGATTTGCGTCGCGTCGCTGTGGGACTGCGCGCCCGCGAAGGGCTGAAGAGAACCGCGGAGCCTAGTTGCACGGTAGTCTGGCGAGCGCTGTGCTCGCTGCAGAAGAAGCAGAGCAACGAAAGAAGAAGGTGCCGTTGCTGAAGGCGGGCAAGCAAAATAAGAGGAATAACGAAAGAAGCAAATAAGAGTCTCTTGTGCGCCTCTTCCTCTTTCTCCTCCTCCGCCTTTTCCCCACCACAGTGGCGTAGCCTCCTCTTTCTCGTGGCAGCGAACCGGCTGGGAGGGAGAGGCAATGAACAAGAAGGCGAGAACGGGTGCGCGGAGAGGGAAATCCTGGCATCGGCAGAGAAAGACACCGTAGAACGGGAGAAAGACGGTTGGATAACGACGAAGACGGAGTTTAGCTCGCGAGAACAAGACGGAAGAAGAGAAAAACCGAGGACCAAAGAGAGAGAAAAGTCTGACAGGCCTTGGCTGCTGCAGTGGTTGCGAGCCGCGTTGCCAAGTCTCATTTGTTTATCATAGTTCGCCGGCCTGGCCTTTACTATCTTGAAAAAATCGCGTCCCAATTTTTTCAATCGACAGATTGCGCTCTCATGGAGAACGTTTGCTTTTTCCGATGAACCGAGACGGTGAATCCTGCCGCGTGGCTTCACCGCCATTCATCGAATTTCCCACCGAATTTCCCACCGAATTTCCCACCGATTCCAAGCGTGCACGTCAAGCGCGTGTCGTACCCCATACTCTTACCCTTGCTTCGCTAAACGACGTAGTAAAAGTTTGCGAGATTCGCGGTGACGGGTGAGCGTCGCCGCGCCAGACCGTTTGGCGTCACGTCGCCAGAACCAGCCGAATTGATACAGCTGTGGAGCGCGTAAAACGCAAGTACGCAAAGTATTCGTTGCGATTTCGCTTTCTTTCTGCCAGCTGTTTCGTCTTCGTCCTCGTCTTCGTCTTCGTCTCGTTATTCTCGTTCCTATTCCTCGTCGTCTTCTCCCACCTCATCGTCATCACCATCGTCGTCATCATCATCACCATCATCGTGTCCACTGCTACTTCCATTGTCGCGTGGACTCGTTTCTGAGTCATGGTGCGTGCACGCATGTACTCTCGCGCGCGCCTGCGTGTTTAACGTGCACGCGTTCGTGCTTTACACTCTGCACGCGTATAAATATGTATATACGTACGTGTTGCGTACAAGGAACGTCGGCAGCGTGCATTTACACTCCGTGCCACTCTTCTGCCCGCTCTTGCCCTCGTCCCTGCGCCCACCACCGCCCCCGCCCCCTTCCTTTCCTCGCATTACAATCGATTTGCATACAAATATACCGGGCATCTCGATGGGTGGTATGTTTATTAGCAAATCCACGTGGAAATTCTGCCGCCTTATTTATGGCCTCTTGTTTTTCGGAGACACGCATCGAACACGGTATTAAACGAGTCGGCGCGGCGTTCTTTCTGCCCGACAAGAAAACCGCAAGCCGTTCGATAATCTTGGAAACTACCAAGAGTATCTCTCCAACAAGTGTCTTTTCCTCGTGGGCAACGTCTAAGATATGTAAATTTCTACATGGCAGTTTCTGTCGTACCCGATTCTAATAGAGAGAGAGAGAGAGAGAGAGAGAGAGAGAGAGAGAGAATGAGACTTTGCTTTATCAGAAACATTGTACGAACGTTGTCGGAACGGCTATAAAGCGCGAAAGTAACGCGTTGCCGACGTCTGCCGAAAGAAGAAGGAAAAATGGCACGAAATCGGCCGGATGGGTATCGGTTGCGACGAACCTTCTGTCAGAATTTTCTCGCATCTACCGAATGCGTCGTTAATCATTCCGTTCCGTGATATTCAATTAACGCGACGTCGGCGGCGGAACGTACGCGTGTTAGAAATATCCCTGGAAGACATACTGCGCGTGTAACGATCGATCGCTCTTTCGGGCTCGAGTTTCAAACTTTGCCGTTTCGCGATCGCTGCGAATACCGAATTTTCGCCGTTAGAACTCGATCCTCGGTTTCGTTATCCAGCGATTAACATTTTACGCGCTTACTAGAACAGCGAGAAGACGCCAATCGACACGTTGATTGGACTGTGCGGGACACGGGATTACCAGCGCGTCGCGTCCCGTAGTCGTGCAGACCTTTACAATCCGTTTACAATCCTTGATTCGACGCATCCGACTCGATGGTCGCGTTTTTTCCCTATCTTCGTTGTAGCTGCTTCCCTTTGAAAACGTTAACACACTTGAGAGAGAGAGAGAGAGAGGACATCGCAGACGTATAGCTTGTCGGTTAACGTTTCCGCATTCTTGTGAATTACAAGCGAGGACGATCTCGGTGGCGTGCACGGAGGATGCACGCTATTGCACGCTCGCATCGCGTCATCTAGTTTTGCATACGACTCCGACCGGGCAAGATCCTCTCTCGGCTAACGGTTTCCATTGACTCCACGGATCGGCCGTTCTCTAGGCCGAGCAGTTATCTTAATCGGGCCGGATGATTGGCGATCGATCAGCGTTACGTCGCCGATTAATTATCGATCGAGAAAGAGTCTGGAACGACGGGGCGCTCGTCGCGTCGCGTCGCATCGCGTCGCATCGCGTCGCATCGCGTCGCATCGCGTCGCGGGAAAAAGCACGCGTGTATTGAATTTAAGATCCAGCTGCATCCATGTAAGAACGTGTCGGATTACGCGCTGCCTCTCCGTCTTTCTCCCCTCTCTTCTTTCATCCCGTTGCTCTGTTCCCTTCTTTTTGCGTTCTTTAGGTCGCGCTACTCCGACAGCCTGTTGCAGAACCACAATCTCGGGGACTACGGATCCGAACAAGCTGCCGTAAGTGCGCCTGCGATATTAATTGAGTCGAAGCACGGAGATTTGCATGCGATTTACCTTGTTTCGTGCTGCAACTGTTCTTCGTCGTATTTCACATTTTAAACTTTCACGACGATCGGACGACGCATTCGTGTCGCGATTGTTCGGCTTTCGATCGGGCTATTCTTACGTATCGCGGCTTGCGCACCGTTTCTTTACGTTTCGCCGACATTCTGAAATTCTTGTCCGTGTCGGAAATACGAGCGATATTTTCCCCCGTTGCTTCCTTAAATCGATGTAACGTCTCGTTTCCTTTCCTTTCCTTTCCTTTCCTTTCTTTTCGTTCTTACTCTTTGCTGTACTTTTCGCTCGTACAAACTTTCCTTTCGCGTAAATAGAGAAGAATCGCGAGAAAACGACTGTCAGCCTTGGTGGGGTGGTGCGTATCACTGCCTTGTGGCAGTAACCTTGTGCCCGCGTCACAGTACTTTTTTTATCATATCGTACGTATGCTAACAACCGGCACGCCGACGCGACGCGACGCGCAGACACGACGTAGCCGGTCGTGGTCGCGGCCGCGGCTGCGGCAAGGTAAGACAATATGAACGGGTTTGTCCGTGGTCAGTTCTACTGGCGGAGTCGGTGGAGTATAATTTCTTTCGCCCGTTTCGCTGCCTTTTCGTTTCCCATCGTCCGGTATCGCGTGTTGGACGAACAGCCTGTGTTCGTGTTTTTAACTCTACGCACCAGCAGAATATTTCCTGCAAATAAATACAAAGTACGCGTACCCGGTATATCTCATACGATACGGCGTTTATTACGTGTATCTGTAGTAGTTGGCAAAGGTTTTCGCGCGATTCGTCGGCGAGCGATACGCGAGCAAACGAGAACGTTTCAGCCGTCAACAATAAAAAGCGCACGCTCTCGGTATCGCTGGAACGTTTGCACAGTGGATCAGCAAGGTATTAACGTGCCGATAATCGCGCAACCTTGACCGAGTGTCCGACCGATTGCTGAATCCTCGACACTGGGGACGACCCTGAAGCATTCTCGTAACAGCGTACAAATCACGACCGAAGGATAAAGAAGTAGATGTCCTTCGGTTTTCGTGGCCGGCACGATTTTTCGTGAAATTTCGTCTCTCTTTCCTTTTCCTCTGTTTTCCTCTTCTTCTTTTTCTTCTTCTTCTTCTTTTCTTCGTCGAACGCGTGTCCGTGTGCCGCGTTCACCAAATGGACTCGTTTAAAACGAAGCGAGTATCGAAAGTATCTTTCTCTCTCTCTCTCTCTCTCTCTCTCTCATCACTATCTGTATCTCTCTATCTCTCTATCTATCTTTCTGGCGAAGTTTAATTTATTTTAATAACGAACACGCGATGGCTCGGGAGAGAAAGAGAGGCTGAGTCGCGCGGAGGCTTGGACGGAATGCCGCCGACGCCGGCGTATTGTCGGAGGTCAGGTTCACCAGCCACGATGCGTTCGTTCCCTCTCTTGCCTTTCTTCGTCCCTCGTTCGGGCCAGTCACGGCCGCAGATAAAAGAAAGGGGTTCGAAGCCGAAAATATCGAGCCGCTCGAAGTAGAGTAGGATGTTTCGAGCGGCTGAAAAATCTGCAAACTCGCGTGTCAACGACCTCGTTTCTCGCGCTACGCGGTATACGGGGTGTATATTCTGTAACACGTGGTTATAGCCGCGTGTAAATAAACTCGAGACGGAAAAACCGCGCCACCGCGTATTACGCGTTACGACTCCGTAGGAAACGATTCGATCGATGACATAAAACGCGTCTCGCGAAACGGCCAATTTCTGGCTAATTGTTGGATGCCTGAAAATGTTTGGGCGGTCGTCGAACAGTCGGAGAAGAGCGAGGATTTCTCAATGAGAGAAAGAAAGACGAACGATAGCCGCGATCCACGATTAACCGTGAACGGCGTTCGTCTCCGGTGTTGTAAATCCAAAAAATCGGCGAAATGGCGGGCCACGCGTTACGTTGCCATCCTCTGTGCTTGGAATATACGTCGATTACAGCGATATACGTGGGATTGCGGCGAAACGTATCGAGAGGAAGGCAGACTGCTCGAAGGGAGTTTGCAGCGTTTCGGAATAAAGTTGCGTCGACTGACGGTACGTCGAACAGCGTTTACAGTACTCCTAGAAGAGAAGGCTGGATGCTGCTCGTTGCATCCTGCATATATGTATGTTTTATGTCAGCGTGCATTCTGCATTTGCGCCGTTGCCACGTCTGGTGGCTCTCCTCGGTTCTTTCTCTTTCTCCTTTTCCTCCTTTTCTATCTATCCGAGCCTCTGCAGCTTTCCGTCTCTTTTCCTTTTCATTCGTCTCCTCTGCCTCCCCCTTACTCTGCGACCCGCTCCGCGACGGTGCTTGCATTTCTTGACATTTCTCAAACCCGTGTCCCACCTCGTGGTCACTGAGTCGTTGAACTCGAAAAGGAAGAAAAAATGGAAAGAGCAGAGAAGAAGAAGAAAAAAAAAGAAAACGACGCGAACTCGGTCGGGGAAAAGGTGTTGGTCGGTAGAATCGATTTTTCACACGAGAAATTTGTTAGCGCGTGACGAAGAGAAGAGAAGATTCGATGGTCGACGAAGGAGGAGACCCGGGCTGGAGGGGGGGGAGGGGCTGTTGCACGGGGCGCGACTCGAAACGGCGGTCCCCTAGCGTTTCGCTAACGAAATTTCCCACGGCTCGCGACACCGGAGGGTCGACTTTTTTGCCGGCGAAAGGAATTTTCTTCGAACGATTCGCCGCGATCTGCATACACTCGTTATCTCTCTCCGTTTATCTGCTCTCTTGCTAGCAGCGCGGCAGCCTGTTTTCTCTCTACCGCATGCAAATGCCGTGTTTCTCCATCTTAGAATCGCTTTCCTCGCGCGATCGTGGCTCGCGAGCCCGATGAAAAATGCCCCGGCGAGCTACGTCCACCGGAGAGAGGTACGCGAATCTGTTCAGGGCACACGTTTCTCGCGGCGACTGGCAAGTGTCGAGCGATCTACAGGAGGTCGATCGGTTGCTCGATTGGAGTAGGTCGCGGCTGGTCTCGCAACAACGGCCCGGCACGTCCCGGCGCGTTCCGACGAGGAAATGCTATCGAGTTTCGGGAAACGATCGATTCTTCTTCTATCAATTCAAGTACAAATAAGCGAGCTACTAAATCTACGTACTTATCCGCGTAGAGTCGGCGAAATAGGTTTAGCGACAGCGGTGTATAGGATATTGGAGAGAAGATAGACGAAGCTCGGGCAGAGACGCGGCGCCTAGCGCGAAGAGGCGGACTGTCGTCGAATCTACGACTGGATCGACGAAATACCCTGTTTGTATCGGTGAAACGAGAAGGGAGCTGCGTTGGATTTCGAGAGAGCGGCAGCGTGGAACGCGCCGCGAGAAGTGCACGCGTTTCTCCCGTTGGGGGAGACGACGAAAGGATCTTTCTCCCGCGAGATACGTTGACTTCGAGTCGATCCAGTTGGCGGTGTTTCGCGCTCGAAGGAGCGCGTCGTCCTCGTTCTGGAATGCGTAACCGGCGTACGCGGTTCCGCGGAAGGACGGTTCCGGCGGAATCTGACGGAATCTGGCGGAATCTGACGGTTGTTGGCTCTCGATCGAGCAGAGACGCATGTGGATGGCAGGCGAGACCGTGTTTGCGAGGTTTGCTGCACGGTTCGAATTTCTTCTTCGCTTTGTTCGAGTCGATCTGTTCGAGTTTTCAGCATGCGAGTGTAAAGTCCGAACGACGAGTGGTTATGACAGATAGACGGACTGCGCGTTGTCCGACGCGTAACAGATCATCGCGCCCGCCATCCATCGGTCTCGGTTAGGCTACGTAGTCGGCGCGGCGGTTACAAGTAGAAGTATGTCTCCTTACCTCTCGTGCACGGTTCTCTAGAGTAGGTGGATCACAGTTAAAACGCGGTGGTAGGAGCTAGGTAAAAAGATCACAAAATATGGCACACTGTTGCCCGAGTTCATCGTTCGGCACTTCGCGGCGCGGTTGCTTACTGGTGGGGGCGGCGAAGTACGGGCGGAGGAGAATGACGAAGAAGATGCGGAACGAAGGGAGCGAGCCTGTGCGAATGGAGCAAGAAGGGAACACTCGCGGGGACACTGGAATCGAAGACGAAGAGGAGACGCAGGACGAGAAAAGGAGCCGCGTATACACCGAGAGAGCGGCGCACGAGAGACGAAGAGAATTCCTCGCGCGCTGTCAGCTGTCAATGCCGCGCACGTTGTCACTCATCTTGCGTGGTTTTTCCTCGGGTCTCGGTACTTTGACGGTCCTCCTTCCTCCTCGGTGACCACCTCGCCGTGCATCGGACGACGATTCAGATCCAACAGATCGTCGTCTCTCCCTCTGTCGTGGTCCTCTTGGCCCCTACAGTCCCGGCGAGTTTCCAGCGAGTTCGAATCTCCACGTTTTCCGGATCTCTCTCTCCCCCCCTCTCTCTCTCTCTCTCTGTCGCCTACTCTTTCCCTCTTTCCCTCTTTCTCTCTTTCTCTCTTTCTCTCTATTTCTCTCGGTGTCGTTGTTCTTTGTTCTTGCTTGACTCGCCGACGATTAAAAAATGCGACGTCGAAAGGAGAAGGACGATGGAAGAAGGAAGAAGAGGATATGGAAAACCTTGTCACCGGTTGTCTTCGTTTAAGCCGTGGTCGTGGTCGTGGTCGTGGGTCGTGGTCGTCGTCGTTGTCGTCGTTGTCGTTGTCGTTGTCGTCGTCGTCGTCGTGGCCGTCGTCGTTGTCGTCGTGGTCGTGATCGTGGTCGTGGTCGTAGTCGTCGTGGTTGTCGTGGTCGTAGTCGTGGTCGTCGTCGTCGTCGTCGTGGTCGTCGTCGTCGTCGTCGTCGTCTTCGTCTTCGTCGCACTCTCGCCTCCCCGTGTGCGTGTGACGCGGTGCGCGCGTGGTGTCGCGTGAAGTTGGTCGTGCGTGCGCACCTTGTGCTTCGTTAAAGAGTCTTTTCCGTATAAAATGCTGGGGCGCCGGCGAGAATCGGCCTGCCCGCCGCCGCGTAGGCTTCACGCCGGCGTCCTCGCGGCCGATTGGCTGGATAGCGTCCGGTGGGGGGCACTGGCGCGAAGGTCCGAAGGTAGAATACTTGCCTCGAGAAGCTACCAGAGCGGATCCACGAGAGTTCGGAGTGGGGTTGCGTCTTTGCCATCCCGCTAACTCGGATCGTACACGTTTTATCTACACGGCACCTAACAGGGATGATCTTCTGGATGCTAAACTGTCTACGAAATCGTTGGATGCGAGCTTGGTCGAGTTGGACGGCGACCGACAATAGTAGACCAATAGTAGGCGGATGGACCGCGTTTCGAGATGAAGCGACGCGTTGAATAGGACGAACGATGCTCGATGGTTCGTGACAAAGTTGTTTTCTCGTCTTGCAGAGGCAAAGGTGTTGGAAGACGACACGAAAATGTGACGATCCATCCTCGGAGGGAATAAAATCGAAGGATGAACGAACGCAGCAAAGAAGCTTGGCGATTCTGTAGAGTCGGTACGCCGCGCGTCGAGCGTCTTTCGTTCTCGCGGGCCCCCTTTGCCCCCCTTTGCCCCCCTTTGCCCCTCTTTGCCCCTCTTTGCCCCCCCTTTACCGCGCGATACTCGCCGTCTTTCTTTTACAAGAACTTCTCATTCTGATCTCTCGGCTTGCTCGCCTTCTCTCTTCCAATCTCTCTGTCTCGTCTGTATTGCTCGAGACCGGCCAGGCTATTCACCCACGCATGCACGAGATGACGATGACGATGACGCCGACCGCTCGCCGCTGCAACGTGCACACCGTGAACGCTCTTTGCTCTTTCATCCGCCTTATAGGATGAACGTACTCGGCGAGAAAAAAACACGGGCGCTCGAAATTCCTCGTGGGTCGCGGATTTTCTGGTCGGGACTCTTGCATCGAACGATTAGACGGTGAATTCGCGAATCCAGTGTCCGCCCTCTTACCTCTCTTCCTTCCCCTCTCTTGACAATCGTCGGATACGGTAGAATTTTTTCGATCGGCGCGCAAAGATCGATGCACGATCGAGCACAGACTTTTTCACTGCTCACGATTTTGCTGGCCTTGCGATCTATGCGGCTGACATTGGCACATTCTGATTGCACAGCCCCGCTGACCCAGATTCCGGCTCGGTTATTTTTTCCACGCGGTCGGATTTTTTTTATCTCTGCCGTTTCGCTCGTCGGTCTCGGTCGTCTCTGCCAGCTTCGTCTCTCTCGCTTCCTACTCGAGATCTTTCGCACGGCTTTAATCTCGTTTCGTCTTCGTTTAATTCCTCACGGACAAGCTACTTTTCCTCGCTGCTTTAGAAATTGACGAGCCTCGTAATTCGCGTTCGACCTGCCATTTAGAAGCGTCGCTACCAGGAAAATCCCCCTATTCTCGTTTCAATTTTTCGCGAAACTTTGCCTGTACTACTTTGCTCGTACACGAGGATGAGAAAACGCCCCACGGACACGAACGATTCGTGATATCGGAGAAACTGCAGCCGTATCCCGAAATATGCAATTTTCAGGACTGAATATTTGACAGGAGTGGCGAAAAATCAAAGCGGAAGAGTCAAAGAATAAGAGTCAGAAAAATCAAGGAGAAAATTAACGACGAACCGTATCGATTCAAGTCGCAGCTAATCTCGTGGAAACGTTTGAAACGGTTGTCATATTTTTGCGGTGGCGGCGAGGGCCAAAAAGTGCGAACAGGCGAATCCACGTCTGGCCGGAAAAGGGGTTCCGGATGGATCCACCGCGGTTGGCCGCATGGCGCGAAACAGCCGTGACGCGACTGGATCCTGACCTACGACTACGTTCAGGGGAGCCAGACGAATTTTGTCCGAAAGTCGACGCGAACGAAAGAGCGGATTCGCAGGCCTTCGAGGTCACGAAGCTGCAGTGGGGATCGGTGTCGGAGGGAGTCGAAGAGGGGATCCGAAGAAGGTGGTAGATATGGGCAAAGATTCGAGGGAGTAGGAGAGTGCCGATGGAGGATACGCTGCGGCGGAGGAGGACCAGGCGACGCGCTGGAAAGAGGAGCGCGAGCGCGAGTGCAACGGGCAGCTCGGCAGAAGAAGAGGAAGGCGGAGGAGGAGGAGGAGGAGGAGGAGGAGGAGAAGAAGAAGAAGAAGAAGGCGAAGAAGAAGAGGAGGACGATGAAGAGGATGAAGAAGAAGAAGACGAAGAAGAGGAAGAAGAGGAGGAGGAAGAAGAAGAAGTAGTAGTAGTAGTAGTAGAAGAAGAAGAAGAAGAAGAAGAAGAAGGAGGAGGAGAAGAAGAAGAAGAAGAAGAAGAAGAAGAAGGGGTCTGATCTAGCGGCAATATACACACAGAGCCGCACAGACCACGGCAAAACTCCGCAGTTTTGCTGTTCGATTTTGCAAACTTATATTTAGAAGGGCAACGATCTTTTGCCGCGGCAGCTCCGACCAGAGGAGAGGAAAGGTTCTGGGATACGCGCGCGGTCTCTCTCGTGACCGGCCGCCGAGATTTCTCAACTCCGCGCAGACCCACGTCTCTCTCTTGGTTTTCGCCGTTTTGCATTTTCCTCTCCATTTTCCCCGCTGTTCTTTCTCCGCTCTTCGATGAAATTTCTTTCCCCGCCCTGCCCTCCTTTAGATCCTGCCTTCTTGCATCGGCTATTACGGTGCCCGGTGTTTTGCATTCGAGTAGAACCAGCCAGCGCACGAATTAATGGCTGTTGCGTACGCGTCACGTTTCGAGTTTGCAATAATTACCAGTGGCACGTAGGATAACGGTTGTTTAATAAGTTGGGTATTCTACAGGGTGACTCTGTTGGTTAAGAAACGCTCGGTTATGGAAGCTGAACGTACAGCACGAGGACGGGCAGAGTGAATTTCAGAAAATATCTGGTACATGACGGACGGACGGACGGACGGACCTTTGTTGCTCTACGAAGATGGCACAGACTGCGATCGATCGATCGATCCTATCGCGTCTATCGCGTCTATCGCGTCTATCGCGTCAGATCGAAATAGTAGGCGACGAGCGAGTCGCGTTACACGGTATAGCGTTGGATTCGCGAGAAAGCGACAGCTTCCAGCAAGCTCGGATAGGCCGAGATGCCGATCCGGAGAGAGATGGAATTTGGGAGCGCGATCGAGCTGGAAATGAAAATCCTCTGGGAGAAAAAACGTGCGGATCTTTCGGAGCGCGCGAATATCGCGCATGACCGCCCCTGTGAGCGTAATCTTATCGTGCCGAGCGATGTGGTGAACGCGACTGCAGAACGGAGCGGAGTCAACGAACGATAAAAAAAAAAGCGCGTAGCCATACGCGCGACACAAAGAATAAACTCTATTCCATTGCACCTCGCCCCCTCCCATTCGCCCCTCTGCTTGCCCCGTACTGTTCCATCTCGCTCGTTCGTTACCGCGGCCAACTCTTCTCCTGGTCATCCACGTTGCAACTTTGCCAGCCGTGTGTGGGCGCGCGACTTCTTTCCTCTTCTCTCGTTCTCCGGTTCTCCCTCCCTCCCTCTCTTCCACTCTCGCTCCCTCCCTCTCACTCTCACTCTCCCTCTCTCTCTCTCTCTCTCTCTCTCTCTTTCACTCTTTTTCTCTCGGTTCGCCCGCTCTCGCCCCTTCTCCCTCTCCCCTTTACTCGTTCTTTTTCTTTCGCCGACCGCGCTTGGGGTAGGTCATGGCGGAACCGCGCGAGCGAGCGAATGACGAGGAAGGAGAGAAAAAAAGAAGAGGAAGAACGAGCCGTACGCGACGCGTACAGAACGTTCGGCCGGCACACGACTTTGTAACGCGTACCTTTCTCCTTCGCTTTGGGCGGCCACGCTTTTGACAAGATATCTGTCATCGCGAGGCAACGTTGCTTGGACGTCTCGTGACCTCGCGACTCGCGCAATATCCGACCGATTTTTGCCAGTTTGTCCGACCGTTCGATTTGTCGAATAAACGAGATTCGCGAGGAAATGGAACGAAAGGTAGTGCGAGAGATGGAGCATCGAACTGTACTTTCGTAAGCCGATCGGCTTCTACGGCTTGGGTTTCTTCGAAATTTAGCTATTTGCCGTTCTTTCTCTTACCGTTGGTCTGCGACTCTAGTCTACAGTTTCACCGAAGATCGAACAATTCGATTAGAAGGATCTTAACAGCCGGCACGGGGCCGGCGTTATTGTTAGCGATCATGCGATCTGAAAATCATAGAAAATTACTGAAAAGCCAGGAAACTTTGTACGTACTGAACGGGCAGAAGGTATGGTTGCCCCTGGACTTGAGATGTCGTAATTTTGCCTTCGCCATAACGGCTACGCGGCACGGAAGTTCTTCCCTCTTCCCGCCCTTCTATCTTTCATCCTCCGAGTTTTCTTCTTCGACTTGGAACAGAAAGCTTTCTCGCCCCCCCCTCTCCTCTTCCCTCCCCCTCGCCCCTCGCCCCCCGTCGCTCGCCCCTCGCCACACCGCGCCTTTTCGTAATAGTAGAAGGGTTAGCGAAACAATGGCACGCGCGTGAACACCGTTATTTAAATAATACGATGGAACCTCTTCGGGGTTGAAGGTAAAAAAATAAGTTACGCTCAAGGGGACGGTGAAACCGAACGTGAGAAAGGCTCTTTTTGTTTTTGGTAGCTGCGCGAAACGCGGTTATCCTCGTGGAACTCTTTCGAACGATAGAAAGGTTAAGCAGACTCGAATGTATGGCGTTATGGGTGGCGTAATTGTCTTCTGCTTGCGTCGCCTAATCGCGGTCTAATCGTAGCGCGCGTCTCGTGCGTCAGAGACGATTCTGCGAGTATCGATCCGAGCGTTCACAGTCTCTTGAAGCCTCCACCCTTTTTTTTTTTTTTCGTCATCTTCTTCTTGCGCCCGTGGCGCAGTTCCGGTTCAGGCAGCTGTCGTCGATTGAAAATCGGGACGCTGGATCTGGTCAAGGGTAGGCCCGCGGCTGCGTTACGTTACGCTCCGATGTCGAACCGGTTTGAAGGTGGGGTGAAGCAGAGATTTGGAGAGAAAGAGCCGACGCAAAAAATTCATTTGTATCGCCGAAAGGGTCGCGCAGAGGTGTCGAAATAATTGGATTTTAATTTTCGAGCCAGTGAAAGAACAAAAACCGCTTTCTCCATCGTCGGCTACGTTCTCTACGCCCCGATCGACAACCATGAGAATCACTCGGCGACGAGTGTTTGTACAACGTCGCGACGCATTAATGTTTTCGACTTTCCATCTTCTTCCGCACCCTTTGTTTTCCCACGATTCGTAACGGGCAACGGGTTTATTTCGTTGACGCGGCCACGGTTAATAATCGTGGTCGTGTCGCGTCCGGGGCTCCGCTTTGCTCGTGCACGACCGATCGTTTCGGAATCGAACGATCGACGTGGAACGAGCGTGAAAAAGGCGTGCAAAAGGCGACAGATGCCGTGAGAATCATCGGCGCGTTTCCGCCTCTGGAAAATGGCGGAGAGCAACGAGAGTCAATTAAGTGTGCGCGTCGCTTTTAACATTTTGTCACGAGCCCCGGCGGCCACGCTCCTCCATCGAAGATTCGCCGTTACGGAGCGCCACAAAGGAAGCGAATGTTTTAATTAAATCCCGGCAAAACGTGAAAACTTCGCCATCGTGCGGCGTTTTTGCGATTTTCCGAAAGTTTCGCCTCGGCCGGGCTCGCGAGTCGCTTTCAAGGTGGCGATGGACGAGGGAGTGGAATCGCCGCGCTACCGAACCACCTCGCCGCCACCACTCCATTCATCCCGCCGCAGTTAGCGAGAATAAAAGAAGTCGGAAAAACAAAAGAGCGCCACAGCTACTTAGCGAAACAAATTGTTGCTTTCGTACTCGGGACGAGAATTTAAAAGTTTTGCACGAGCCGCTTCTCTTTTTACTCTTTCCCGCCATCCCCTTCTCCATCCCTATGTTCTTCGTGGCTTTCTCCTTTCTCCTCCTCCTCTCTCTCTCTCTCACGCTCTCTCTCTCTCTCTCCCCCCTCCCTCCCCCTCAACCTCCGGGCATCTCGTTCTTTCGAGTCGAACGGATAGACGAACTCGATTCACGGCTCGTTAGCGGTGCTTCCTTTCCCTTCATTTCGGTTGTGCCTCGTAAAAGGACAACGCCATATACGCGGAGACTCGTACTATCGATCGCGACTGAGTGTCCCATTAAATCGGTTGCATCGTGCGTGGAATACGCGTATGGAACAATTAAACGCGGTATTGTCCCGCGAGCTGCGAGGTACCGTTGGCCGAGACGCTCGGTCATCTACCTACGGATCTTGTCCGTAAAAATCCACCGTCCGCGATCTTCTCGTAAGAATCGCTGGATCGATCTCGAACCGCCACGGCGGTCAACATTTTATCGACGATCGAGGCGTCGCGCCGTTCGTTGAGCAGGCGATGAGCTGCCAGACGATTTCTTAGCAAGCGACGGATCTTTTAACGTTAAGATTAAAGGAAAATTAATAAATCCATACAGGGAAGCACATACACGCACGTAGAGCATGCTAGGCGCTGCGATAAACAAACTAACGAAAAATGCGAGTGCAGAAAGTAAAAACAATGAGAACGAAGAGAGACGAAGAGAGCGAGCGAGATCTGCTCGTAAACTCATAACTCGGAAAACGAGAATGAAGTACGCGCAATCGCGTGACCAAAGACGCGATATAATTATATTTACTGTGTACGCATAGGTGTGACAGTTGCGTGAAACGTGCGGGAGGAACGTAGAGGAAAACGAGAAAAGAAGAAAGAAAAAGTTACGTACGTCGAGCCTTGTACGAATTGGCGAGAAAGAAAACGAAAAAGAAAAAGAAAAAGCGAGAAAAAAGGAGAAAGAAAAAAAGTGAGAAATTGCAGGAAGCTGCGTGACGAGGAGAAATAATAAGGGGATTTTGAACGGGCTGAGTATTCAACTCACTCGTTGCAGGGTGGACCAGCATTCCTCGAGGGTGCGTTCGCTGATGTTGCCCATTCCTCCGCCTCCGCCGGCGCCTCCCGCACCTCCAAGTCCCGCCGCAGAGGCACGAGACTATCAGGCAAGACAGGAGGCTCGTGTTAGTTTACTTCTCTCTGCTCTTTCTTATAGCCGGCAGTGATACAAAATCGCTTTCTTCCCTACCAAATATGGTGCTCTTACGGTAATTCGTGAAACGATCCACGACTAGTCGCTCGAAATCTTTCCTTTTCCTTGGAAAGAATCCTCGCGCGTGAAAACTGAAAGACGCTATAGAGATTTGGTAGGGGAGACGGATGAGCGTTGTTTAAACAACGTCCAAAATAAAACAAGAAACGAGGAATCATCCGTAACGTCGGATAGTCGAGTCATTCAACTTTTTCCTCCATCGCGTTCTTTTCACTCGCCTCAACGTAGATCGTCCTACCTGGTAAAATCGCGCGATACGAAAAGTCTGTACTACGAAATCGGTTGTTGTTCTCCCTGCTTGTGTCGTAATTCGCGCGAGCGAAAGAAACAGGAAAGAAAAAGAAGAAAAAAAAGAGAGAAAAGAAGAAGAAAGAAAAAGGAAAAACGGTTCGGATTCCTATTGGCGGTGAGACCGAATCGGATCCGCGGGGATATATTTACTTAGTTTCCTCGTATCGAAGCTCGCGGACTGTGGCATCGCAGAAGCACGCCGCGATATTTTCTCGAGAACATCTTCTCGGCGTACCGTATGACGTATGCGTATAGTATTATCTGTGTTGCGCGGGTCAAGAACCCCGAGAGACGACGTATCTGCATCTCCTCGCATCGGTGTGCGTGGGCCGCGTTTGCATTTGTGGCCCCGTGACTCTAATGTGTGCGTGGCTGGCTGCTTTGCTTGGCTGCTAGCTGGAGCGCGAGCGCGCGCTCCCGCGCCAACATTCACTCTCTCTCACTCTCCCTCTCTTGCTCGTTCTGTTGCATGCGTGCACATGTAGGTGTGCGTGTGAGCGTTCGTGTGCGTGTTCGCGTACGCGTGTTGAAGTACGCGATGTGGTAAGTCAACGTATTCCGATGTGCGTGAACCATGGTCAGTGTATCTCGGTACAGTCGCAGATATTCAAACAGTCAGCGAAATTGTCGACGATGTAGCGCGATTTATTGAAAGTCATCCAGTTAAGCCGATACGCACGTTTTCGTCCGTATCCTGTCGATTCTGACAGGTCTGACATCTGGTCTTTTTTCGCCCTAATCGAGGAACTATCCGCATCCTCGTTGTTCATCTTAGTCACGAATACTTGATAGAAATCTCTCGCTCGAACGTTGGCTCCAGTTTAACGAAATCACGGAGTCTACGATTTTATAACTTGCGCTAGAAGAATTTAGACCTTTCGACGTTGTTAATCGAAAGCGAGACGAAGCATAGCGAAGCATACAAGAGATTCCACGTGATCTCGAGGCGAGACGAGACGCGTATTTTTCTCCATCGGTAGAAACTGTTTGAAAGTATTGTCCGGCGTCAGTCGGCCCAAGTGAATGACCCTATTTATCGGCGCATTATGCACTTTTATCGCGGTTGCCTCGTCCCAGTTATTTATCTCTTCCCTCCGCAGCTACGGACGAGAAAAGTCTAACCGAGATCGAGCAAATAAAAATGGAAAACAGAGAGACAGAGAGACAGAGAGACAGAGAGAGAGAGAGAGAGAGAGAGAGAGACAGACAGACAGACAGACAGAGAGAGAGAGAGAGAGAGAGAGTGAGTGAGTGAGAAAGAGTATCGTTTTATCGATCGTGTAAACGTATTATTCTTACCTGCAGCTCGTTGACAAGCTTTTCAGTCAGGCTGGCATCGTGGGAGTCTTGGCTGGTCGCGCCCGGACTTAGCATCGAGTTCTGGGAGTTCTGTTGTTGGTTGGCCGACATGTTCATCCCGGCGAGCGCTCCGTTCTGAGCGATGCTGCCCGCCATGTTGAGCGCCTGCTGTTGCAGGTTCTGCGTCAAATTTTGAGCCTGTTGTTGCAAATTCTGCGTAAGGTTTTGCGCTGCCTGTTGTTGCAGCGCCTGTTGACTCAAGCTCTGGCCGAGGTTCTGGGTCAAATTCTGCGCCTGTTGCTGCAACGTTTGCGACAAATTCTGCGCCTGACTTTGGATATTTTGTTGCAGGTTCTGGCTGGCCTGGCTTAAGTTCTGCGGCTGATTGAGCAACTGTTGCTGCTGTTGGGGAGACAGACTCGGGGTGAGACTTTGCGCGAGATTGTGCTGCAGAGTCTGCCCTAGGTTCTGTTGCATGTTCTGCGTCAAGGCTTGAGTCAACGCCTGCCCCAGGTTCTGATTGAGAGCCTGAGCCGCCTGGACCGCTTGAACGGCCAACGACGGACTCGAGGCTTGGGACATGCTTTGTTGTGCTTGTGCGAGACTGTGAAGACTCTGGGCCATGCTGGACGTGATGGCGCCCTGATGGTCGGCCTGCGGCGAGGGCGTCGTCGGTGCCGGCGAAGACTGATGCTGCGCTCCTTGAGCCGTTTGTTGGCCCATGGACATCGCGTGCTGTTGTTGTTGCTGCATCTGCTGTTGCGGACTGGCGGTCTGTCCTAATGCCGCGTTAGCGGTCTGCTGCACCTGTGAGACGTTCTGTTGTTGTTGTTGCTGCTGCTGCTGCTGCTGTTGTTGTTGCTGCTGCTGCTGCTGCTGCTGACCAAGAGGGCTGTGCATCTGTTGCACTTGCTGTTGAGTCGAGTTGGAGATAGGGCTGTGCTGTATGCCCGGCGAATGCTGAGGCGGACCCCGCTGCGGTTGTTGCCAGTAGTCGGACATTTTGAAAACATGCTGTCGCAGCGCGTGAAGATTCGCGGCCGCCGCTGTGACGGCCGAGGCTTGGACCTCCATGGGCTCCGGCTCGTTTTCGAGGTCCGGTTCGGGCGAGCTGCAGGGATCCTCGTCTTCCTCCTCGTCCTCCCTCTCGGTGATGTCCTCGTCGTCCTCGTCGTGGATCCTGACGGATCTGTCAACCTCGGGCCCGGCCGACCCTCCTCCACCAACACCAGCAACACCACCGCCACTTCCACCGCCGCCACTTCCGCCACCGCCACCTCCACCGGCTCCACCGCCACCTCCTCCACCTCCTATCCCACCCCCCGAATCGCCAGAGTGGAGATGATTTCCGGGATGATGCTGATGATGATGATGCTGCTGAAGGTGATGGTGTGGTCGCGAATCTGGATTTTGGCCCTGCTGCTGCTGATGTTGCTGCTGCTGGTGCTGTTGGTGCTGCTGCTGCTGTTGTTGTTGCTGCTGCTGTTGCTGTTGGTGTTGATGGTGATTCTGCTGTTGGTGGTGGTCCAAGCCAAAGTCGGGTTGGGTTTGCGTCTGGGCACGTAGGTCCAGGGCCGCCGTCGCGTCCGAAATTTTGAGGCCTTCGCGAGAAGCCCGGGCTACCCCCTTCCGGCGCAGCTTGCCCGCTTTTTCGCACCCCTTTCGGTAAGCAGCTCGACGGCCGGCACACTTCCGCGCTCGCCGCCGTTCCTTCCTATCTTTCTCTCCGCTGTATCGCGCTCTTCTTAGCCCAGGATCGTCTTAAGGACAACGATCCTCGCTCGACGTGGGCGGCGGGCAACGTCACTTACTCGCCACCTGCTTCGACTTCCCGGGCCTGCTGCTGCTGCTGCTGTTGTTGCTGCTGCTGCTGCTGCCTCCCGCTACTTGGCTCATGAAACTCTTTCCCTCGATACAGCCCTCTTGGCTCTTTTCTTTGGCCTCTTCCTCGGCCGTTTCTCACTCTGCCTTGGTACCACGGTCTCTTGCGCCACTCGGCCTCTTTCCTCACTTGTCTCGTCGTTGGCTCCTCTCCGGTCTTACTCGTCTTATTCGCAAGCACCACCGATCCGTTGTTCTCTCTACGATCGATGGCCCTTCCACTTTTCTCGATCTTTCGAAACCCGTCTCCCGTAACTCGATCACCGATATCGATACCGATGGCTCTTCTTTATATCTCTCGCTGATCGCGTACAAGCGTCTCCGCAGTTCGGTGATTCTAGCAGTTTCTTCTTCTTCTTCTTTTTCTTCTTCGTCTTCTCCCTCAGATCCTCCTTCCACTAACGTGCATTAACGTTCTGATACGTACGTGTTTCTTCTAGCCGTGTGCGCGCGCCCGTTTTAGTGCGTGCGCGCGCGTATGTGCGTGTGAGTGTGCGTGCGTGCGCGCGCGTGTGTGTTTGTGTGTGTGTGTGTATGTGTGCGTGCGGGCGTGTGTGTGCCCGATGAATCGATGCGCGCGCGAATGGACGTCCTCCGTAAGCGGAGAACAGCCTATTTCTTTGTTCTATCTAACTTAAAGTCTATCATACACTTAAGTTCAGGTTAAAATTCAGGATTGCCCAGCCCGGACGGTGTGAACGAGAAGGACAGTCCGTGCAGACGCGAGACTCTCTGTTGTTGGTCGAAGTATCTGTCGTAGAGCAGAGTGTGTGCTGCCGGGTGAGAAATCACGCTTGGCGGATAGATACTGCTCGTCCCGCTTTGCCCTGAGTAGTTAGTAGCCCCGTTATGTCGATGTGCGTGTGTGTGCGTGTGTGCGAACGTGCAAGCCCTTTCGTCGAATGCCGAAGGAAAAGGGACTGGCGCGTCGGCCGTGTGTGATACGTAGTGTGATTTCTTTGAACCGGGACGGCAGTTCTCCTCTGTCGCGATTTCGGTCACTCCGTCTGCACAGCGTGTGTCGAAGACGCTGTGGCTGGCATCCGCCGCAACCGATCGCCGATTCTCCTTTCGTTTACAGGTTTAGCGGTGCCCGCGTCCTCTCCTATACGATCCTTCGTCCTGTTTGTTTCGCGTCTGTTCACACGACTCCTCCTCGAAATGCGACTCTAGGGTTTTTAACTCTTTAAAAGGAATTCTATTCGATTATCGATTAACCGCTCGTCGTTACCGATATCGTCGATGGTAGTTGTGGTTGCTTCTTATTATCGTTTAGCTTTAATAATATTGCACTTAGGTACACTCGTTTTTTGAACACACTGAAATATATATGTATGCGGCGCGAGGTTCTCTCTAACGAGCTTCTTCACTTCTTTCTTCCTTTTCCTTCGTCCTTGCTCTACCGACTTTTTGCTTTCACTCGATTCCTTTGCCCTCTCTACCAAATCTATCCTTGTCCCGGATCTTCTCTTTCTTCACCTTCTTCTTCTCTTTCTTCTTCTCTTTCTTCTTTTTCTTCTCCTTCTTCTTCTTCTTCTTCTCCTCCTGCTCCTCCTCCTGCTCCTTCTTCTTCTTAATATTATTCTTCTTAATTCACCTTTCTCTTCTCTTCTGCTTCGCTCTATCCGCCTTCCTCTTTCCTTTTTCGTTATCGAATCACTTCCGTCGCAACCCCGCTTCTACGCGTCTCGCTTTCGCTCTTCTTTTACTCCTGTGTTCCTCCGCTTCTTCTGCTTTGCTCGTCTTATTCTGCTTCTTCCGCTTTGTCCAGTCTTCCTCTCCTGCGCGGGAATCTCTTGCTGCAACGCGTCTCCCGCTCGAAGCTGCAATTCAAAAAGAAAACGCTATTTTTATGCCGACTGTTTCTCACCGACGTGCTTCCGATTCAACCGGCTACGTCTCTACGACGCGACGACCCGCGCGCTACGTTTCACTCGATCTCCGATCTATTCCCGCGAGTTCTAAGCATGCAACTTATAGGCTATGGTCCTTAGATTCGACGGCTACGGCGTTTGACCACTTTGCAACTGAACGCCCTCGTCGAACGGATCGCGTTATCGAGACACGTTTTGTCACTCGCGACGAAATTCTTCGTTCTCCGATTTTCGTAAAATTCACGGCACGTGAGTTTCGGCACGCGACGCTTCGATGTTCGTAACGTTTGGTTTTCAACGAGCGGCGAAAGGGGCGAATAGAACGGCGGGACCGAGGGACACCTACTCGTCGAGCAGGAAACGAAAGGATTTCGGGATTCGCCGGAACGTCGAATGATTCTCGATTCGAGAACCGAGAGAAAGGTGTCCGTTTCTCTTTCGAATTACTACCGGCGAAGGAAATCAATTGGAAAATGATATGAAAAAACGACTGGTCACTTTAACTGCACTGTCACGAACTGTTATCGGCCCGTTACGAACGATTCGTCGGAGTAGTTTGACGAGAACACGTGTGCCGGGAGACACGGTGGCGTTTGGCCGTCGCGTCGCGCGTTGCAGGCGATCGCTCGTAAAAAGGAAATTCGTTGGTAAAAATCGTTTGATCCTCGATAAACTGACGCATTTTGATAAAATAATTGGAGTGGCGTCGTCTTGTTTAAAGAAGCTGCCGGTTGCGAGAGGGATGCGTGGGAAGAGAGGATCACCGCGGTGTTTAATTATGTCATTCTGCGTCGCGTATCCGACCAACACTGGTGTTTTTCACGTGGAAACAGCGGCGAAACTCCGATCTTTTTCGCGGCTTGAACTCATCCATCCATTAGCGAATTAGCGAATCCTTTTTGCACGTTTCACTCGCGTTTACCGAAATTAATTAACTCGATAAAAACAAGTTGCACGCGATTACGGACGCGAGCGACTAAAATGTTCTAGCACGTTTCTCGGTCGGCCACTACGAACGGTTGGTTGCGATGCTACGAACAGAGACCAGAGAGATACCCGTTTCCAACGGGTCGCGACACGACGAGATACTTTTCACATAGGCGTGTTTTTCCAACGTCTTCCAGACTCGACGACGATTCAAGATCTAAGGAGACCCGTACAGAGGATGGTGATCCGTCGCATTGGTCGGATCATGACGACAGTTGCTCATCACCTTGCAAACAGTGGTCGTCGGCATCGTTCGCGGCATCGACAGGCTCTTTCGTCATCGACGCGTTTTCCGACCGCCGGACGATATCGTCGCATCGACCCGCGAACGAATTGGTCGAAAGTTTCAAGATGTTGTTCGGCGAGTATCGAGCCAACACCTCGTCCGAGCGACTCGTCGACGCGGCTGTTTTCGTTCGTTTAGCCGTATCTTAACAAGGCACTCCATCGCATCGCCGGCCTGATACCGGGATTAAGAAATGATCGAGCCGTCCACGAACGCGACGAAACACTGCAGACGACGATGACGTGTACCGGGCATGTCAGGCAAGTGGAATGGAGGGGGTGGATCAGCCAGCGGTGGTTGGCCGAAAGAGGGGAAAACTGACTAAAATCACGATGGAAAAAATAAACGATCGGCAGATCTCTCGAGCACGTATTCTCATCTGCGTGGGAGGAGCGTTGATCACTGTTTTTCCAAGTCCAACTTGCGGGTTCGTGCACTGAGAGTCGAACGGCCGAAGAAGAGGTCACGTAATCGAAGGAAAATCCAAGATTCCCTACGTTCCGTTCGGATCGGATGCGGTTTCTCGCGGAGGGAGAAGCGTCGTGTCGTTGATAGCAGCGATCGAGGAAAAAAACGAGGATCGTGTGTAAACGCACTTGGTCCGCTTCTCTCCTCGGAGTTGGAGCGTTGAGAGTGTGTCTGTCAGGCAAGACGATGATGCGTTGTTCCAGTATCCGGTTGCAGTCACGAAGACGCAGAAACACCACGACGACGGTAACGATAACGACAGCGACGACCTCGACGACGACGATGACGACGACGACGATGACGACGACGACGACGACGACGACGACGACGACGACGACGACGATGACAACGACGATTCACGACGACAACGACTCACGACGACGACGACTCAGGACGACGACTCAGGACGACGACGACGACGACGATTCACGACGACGACGACGACGACGACGACGACGAGTCACGAAGACGACGACAACGGCGCGTGTACGATGAAGGAAAAAGCTCTCTCCTCTTCCGCGTTCTCGAGTCCTTGACGGAGGAGGAACCGAAACTGACTCGGGTCTGCGGCTCGCGAGAAACGCTAAGTCCTTCTCCGTCGGGGGCCGGTGGTGGCGCGCTTCTCAGACCGCGTGCGTCTGACTAAAAGCCACCCCCTCGTGCCTTAAAGAACGCGTGTTCGGGTAGGGGCGTTGTCTTAGGTGGTGCGCGGTCGCGAAATTTCTGGCTGCCTCCGATTGCCTTTGCCGGCTCCGTTTTCCGCCTAAGAGACTCGCGAGCCAGGGTCCTTAGGACCTGGGCCCCGGCCCAGGTCACCCTCGACCGACGTTCGACCCTTGACCGGTACTCCCACGACCAAAATCTACCTCCGAGAGGACGAAAAACTGAGCCTTCCCTAGGACAGCAGTTTTCAAGCCACCCCTCTTTTCCTTCGCCCCCACCAAACAGCTTACGACGAGGCGCGCGCTCTGTCTCCCCCTTTTCCTCAACGCTCTGTGTTCGGCCACCCCTCGCGCCCTGCTCCTTCTGCACAAGCTCCTCGTCGTGGGTGGGGGACACTCGGCAGCCGACTCCGCCGACGTCTCGGACGGGGGTAGCTTTTCTAAGGGGTGAGAAAGAGAGTGGGGCGAGTGTATCTCTCTTTTTCCCTTTGCCTCTTTTTCACCTTACCTTCCCTCCACCGATCTGTCTATCCTTCCCTTTTTCGCCGTCGTTTCCGTTTCTCCGCCGTGCCTCCTCTATCCTCCCTCTCGAGAAAAGCCTGCGGAAACGCAGGATGCAAGAACTCCGATCATCCTCGTCTGTGTACCTGAATCGCCGATGCTGTACTCCCTCCGTCCCTGACGCGCCCCCTCGCGTTCCTACGGCAACATAAACACGCGCCTACTTTTCTTCCAAAGTTCGTCCAAGATCGCCCTTGAAAGTACCATCCGAAGCTCGTGAGACGTAACTGGAACGCGTACCACCGCGGTATGTAGCCGCCCTTGGCTATTTCTCTCTTTTTCCTTTAACTTTAACGCCTAAATCTATCGTATATACAACCGTGCGAACGTTACGACACGATGAATTCGACTGACCGAAAAATTCTTGTCGAGGGCTCGTGTAAGGGGGTGTGTGGCTGCAGTCTGAGGTACGCGTAAAAAGAAGGGGACCGTCGTATAAAAATGGCCTCCTCCCTTATGCTTCGTATGGCCACACACGCGTGACTAACCAGAACGAGGGGGAGTGGAACGCGCTTTCTTTTTTATCCTTTCCCGCTGGCTCTTCCAACCCTTCGAGTCGGATTTTTCCTCGTCGACCGAAAGATTTTGCGCCACGTGTCTTTTTCATCCTAACCGCGTAGCTGGTGTACGAACGTGGTGCGTCGTCGTGGCCGTTAGTCGCGCGCGCGCTGCGTTACGTGCTATAAATTCTGACAATTAGCCGCGAAGGAGGGTGGCGGCTTGTTTCCGTCTCGCGGAGATCTCGATCGAACGATAGATCGTCGACCTCGAGCAGGACGTCGACTTTTCAACAGAGGCGCCGATGTTCGTTTCATAGCCGAGGCTGGTCGATGGTCATCCTACTCGTCTTACGCACCCTCCTCGTCAAATAGACGATCCCTTCCCTTCCCTTCCTCGTCTAACGTGTCTGCCCCCACCATCCTGCCAAGCTTTCCATCCCTTCCTGCCACGGCAACGTCTTTCCCCTCTACTCTCGTTCTTCTCCTCTTTCTAGCTGTCACTTACTCCCGCGCGAAACACCCTCCACCCTCCGAGAGTCTGTCCTTTCCTCTGCCCGCTTTTCCCTTCCTTCGTTCGGTCGCTTTCACCCCCACCACCGGCCGGCGATCCCCACGCGTCGCATTTTTACGTCGGTCTCGTCCTTTTTTCCACGTGGCGTGCACGTGGAAGTGTGAGTCCAGGGGGCGGAGAAGCTCACCACCCTCGTTTTTTTCCGCTCCAACCCCACGGCCGCGTGCTGCGTCGCCTCGTACACAGCGTCCACCCTACCCATACCGTTCACCGCCTAGATAGCCACGAGACGGTTTCCACGCTTCGGAACGTGGACGAAAGTTGCCGCAAGAAAGTAGCCGCCCGTCCGTGGATTCTTCGTTCCCGCTGCCTTCGTCCCCTTTGCTACCCTTGCGCGACACGCACGTGCAAACGCCTAACCGTGCGTGAAGATTCGTTCGCTCGATGGATCTCGAGCTTTCCTTCTCGCGCGAGTTCAAAGAGTTCGAGAGTGCGATGGATAGATAGATAGATAGATAGATAGATAGATAGATAGATAGAGAGAGAGAGAGAGAGAGAGAGAGAGAGAGAGAGAGAGGGTCGATGTCGCGGATCACCTAACCTTTTCGTTTCGTCGTCGCCGAGAGTGGAAGAGAGAAGAAGAGAGAGGAAGATCGAACCGGTTCAACGAAGAAACGTTCATGTTTTGGAAACGTCGACACATGCCTCTCGATCTATCCGCCGGCGAATCTGACAGATGTCCGTAACCGTACGTACGAGCATTTTTCCATCGAACATCTGCATAAACACGCAAAACTGCGGCGCGGGGGTGTGTACGAAACGAGGGGGCCCTGTACCACGATCGCGATCGAACTTCCGGTCGCGACAGCCTGTTACCGACGTAGGAATTTCGGCGAGGTTGCGAAACGGAAAGTACGTACGGCTCCTCCCTTGCGTTTCGTAACGTACGCAATACAACACGTTCGACCTACAAATCGTTGTTTCACGTTCCCCGTGAGAGAATCGTTGACGAGTCTCGCGAAACGAACGACCAATAGCGCGAAGCGGACTCTCGGAGGAAGCACCCTATCCACTAATTCCCCGTTTACTAACCGATGAGAGCTATCTACGATCAAATGACCGGGTAGACCGCGGGTTACCCGGCGATATTTTTCAAGTAGCCCGCAAACTTTTACGACGGGAAAAATACGCACGAATTTATGGACTAAGGCGATATGTGTGGACGCTGGGAGGGGGAGACCGGGCATTGGGCAATCGAGGCTCGTTTTAAATTACAAATGAACCGGCGGCAGGGTAAAAACAGGTGAGAGTCGAGGCTCTTTTGCGAAGGGTGGGTGGATCGCGAGCTGCATGCGCACATATGCACCGGATAGCGTTCGCACGGGCCGTTCGAGAGAACGAGCGAGCGAACGAACGACCAATTGCACCTACGTACGTGCACACGTTCATGTAACATTTTAGATCCCAATCCCGATCCCGATTCCCCCTGATCCCGATCGGCAGCTGGAACCTCGACGAGCCAGCCGACACAGAAGGATACTCGAGTCGGTGCATACGACGTGCACGTGTACTTGCATCTTGGCGGCCAGTTGTGCCGCGCCGTGCCGCGCCGTGCCGCTCCGCGACTCTCCTTCTCTCTTCCATCCGTCTCGTTTTCGTTCGTCCCACCTTTCTTCCCCCTTTTCTCTCTCTCTCTCTCTCTCTTTCTCTCTCTGTGTGTGTGTGTGTGTGTGTGTGTGTGTGAATCAACTCGATCGACTACCCTGATAGAACCGACCGGCCTCCGCGTAGGAAGACATTTGTCTTCTGGCCCTGATCTTGCCTTCTTTCTTTCGATTGTCCGCCTTCTCGGCCAAAACGAGACCCTCGACCTGCTCTCCGTTCAACCGCCTCCGATGCCAACCGCGTTTTCTCGATACACTTTGAATATCTTACGCGTACAGACTTGACTTTTGTCGGATCGTACCTTTGCTTCCTGCTGAGCGCGTAGAATGTTGCGGTACGCGTTGGCGTGTACTTTGTCTCTCCAATCCATTACGGTATTAATACATCGTATTAATAGCACGCTCGAGCACGCTAATAAAGCGAAAAGTTACTTTTTACCGTACGCGTACATTACATCATCGCCTCGTGCTTAATGATCGAACGGAGCATTGAAACGACAGCGAAATTTTGACTGCTGCTCGTGTGAAGTAGCCCGGCCGATTCATCCCCTCGAGAGGAAACTACCCCGTGACGAAGTGACGCCTGGTGGCGGGCCAACGAACCAGGGCCGAACGAATACAGAAAAGGGTGACTCGTTCTCTTAGGTTTCTGTCTGTGCTAACCGTTTGGCGTCGCGCGAGATTATCGATCCGATTGCTTTGCAAGTGCGCGATCCGTGCTCGATCCGTGCACAAGCGGAACGAAAATACAACATTTCTCGGAGAAAGTGACCCGTCTGTCCGAACATCGGCTAGAATCGAAACAATCGGTGAGCGAAAAACAGGTTGGACGCAGGACGCGAACCGCGAGATAAACGCGATCGAAATCGAAACGACGAAACGACGACGAGTCGCATGGTTAAAACGTGACGCAGAGTATCGAAACTGCAATCCGGATTAAGAATTCTAACGGTAGCAGTGCTCGCCAGTAGGATGAAATGAGCGACGCGTCCGGCGCATTACGCAATGAAAGAAACAAATGAAGCTTAATAGAAAAACTGCCCGCGCTAGAAAAACCATTCCATCGTGCGTTTAGTACAGCTGCGGCAGAAAGTGCGCTCGCGTTTCTACGCCCTTCCTCCGATCGTAACGCGGATTTCCTTCGAAGAACATTCTTTTCTCCGATATTATCGTCTACACGCCGAAAAGTAAATCGCAGCTCGATTAGAAGGGGAAAAAGAAGCGGCACGCAGCAGCGATTCGACCGATGTTACGGAATCTCGTTAACCTAGGATCATTATAGAGAGCGAGGGAAATGTGGCGAGTTTGTCCGAGTTGTTTGCACAAGCGCCCCGGCATTCGCAATGATCGACAAAATCCGCGCGATGTACCGAACATCGATTTGACAAACATCGTTCCGCTCGCACATCTCGACAGGGCTGAACGAATTTCGTACGATAAAAGAGAAAAGAGAAAAAAGAAGAAAGAGAGAAGAAAAGAGAGAGAGAGAGAGAGAGAACGGACAGAGGACACGTATCGGTGTTGACGCGTCGATCGACGATAAAAGAATCGTGGTGCCGTGGCGCGATGATGCGCGCGCGAGATCGATTTTTCGATTCGCGGACGGCAAGGACGCTCGATTTCCTATTAATTCGTTCTGACGGAAAATCGCGGGAGTACGGAGGCGCGTGTTCCCGTTCGAGATCAAAGTGTCGAGGAAACTCGGCGCGGACACGCCGCAACGAGGCTGTGAAACGCGTCGTTCGCATTTTTCCCGACTGTACACGTACCACCACTGTCGTCGTCTGTGGCTATGTCAATAGGAGCCAATCTAAGTACATATGCACACACAGATGTAATGCAGCGCGCGCGGCGGTGCACGCTCTGTAGACCGTGATGCAATCGTGCCTCGTGCCTCGTGTCTCGCGCGGTTTCGACATTCTCTTTGCCCCGCGTTATGCACAAAGTGCGGCAACGAGTGCCGTGGCATAAAATTGATGCGATTCGATTCACAGACAAACATCGCTACGCTCGATCGTCTCTTCTGCTATCTGGTTTTGCAGCCGGGCCGATCGATTTCGATCGTTGGCGCAGCTCGAGCAGACAGAGCGGAGAAGAGAGAGAGAGAGAGAGAGAGGAGCAGGAGGAGGAGGAGGAGGAGGAGGAGGAAGAGGAGAAGAGTTGCATTGCGAGGACGGCTGCTGCCATTTTTCGCGACTCGCCGCGAACGAACACGCAGATAAGATAAGAGAACGCGGATCCAGGATCAAGGTGACGAAGATAAGAGCTTGGTCGGAGATCGAACCGTATCACGAGTCGACCGACTTGCGGTTGCCGTTGCGGTTGAAAATGCGAGATGAAACGGTCGAAGATCGGCCAGCGATGGCATTCTGGCATTCGTCGTCCATGACTGGAGAATGGAATAGAATAGTATAGAATAGAATAGAATAGAATAGAATAGAATAGAAGAGAATAGAAGAGAAGAGAAGAGAAGAGAAGAGAAGAGAATAGAGGGAGCAAGTATGGATGTTCTTGCGATTTAAACAGGAGTTGGAATTGCGATTGCCGTTATTTCGCAGAGGGTGGGATAACAGAGGGGGGGGGGAGGGGTAGGCCGTTAATCGCGGCGAATGCGAACGGTCTGGACGGAAATAGCCGGGCGGCCGAGCGATCGCCGAAAGTTGGACGGTTTTTTAGGGGGTCGAAACGCAGCTCGACCGATCGGGAAGGGGAATTTTCCGTGGAAATCATCGACGTGTCCCGGGTCATCGACGAGCTCGAACCCGGAACACGAAACAGACACGCGTGCAAACGCATGTGCACGTACTAGCGGGAATAGGAAGGTGGTAGGCCGGTGTCTCGTATATCGGGGTGGTGGTTCCCGCATAGAACGCCGTGCGACGGCCTCCCATTGGCCTCCCATTGGCCGGTCCGGGGGTGGCTCGCTGCAGTCATCGATTCAGGCAGTCATTGGCTGACTCGGCCCCGGCCGCCATTTTGAATGACTCCGGGATCAATACGCGGGGTGTGGAAAAAAAAGCATGCAGGCCCGCCACCCTCTCCCTTCTCTCTTGCTTCTCTCTTGCTTCTCTCTTGCTTCTCTCGCCCTTCTCTCGCCCTTCTCTTCTCGCCCTTCTCTCGCCCTTCTCACGATTTCTCGCTCTCTCGTTAGTTCGCTCTCGCTCACGCTCACCCTAGTTCATGCTACCACCGACACCGAGTTGCATCGCCTCCTCTTTCCACCGAGGGGCACCCTAACGCCTTTCCGCTCCTGTCGACCACCCCCTGCTGGTATTCCCGGCGCAACAACAACGACCATCGACGAACCCAGCCAAATGGGATGATAGACCGATGCGCGTTCCTACACGTAAATCCTGTACAGTCCCGCGCGTTCGTTTTCGCGTGTATGGAACGACAAAGTAGCAGCAGCAGCGGCACCAGCGCCAGCACCAGCACCAGCACCAGCACCGACCACCCCTTCGCTTGAAAATCATCGAAAAAAATGCCTGGCGAAAGCGCGCTGCTGCCGATTCCCCGCAACGCGTCAACCACTCGCCACCCATCCCCGTCGTCGTCGTCGTCGTCGTCATTTTCGTTGGTTCGTTGGTTCGTTCGCCGAATGAACGTAACGTTCGCGTGTTACGCGTTGCTACGTTGCATGCAGCGAGCGGCCGGTTTTCAAGCCAGGCCTCCGTTTGCGAAATAGGAAATTTCAAATCGAAGCCCGGCGCACACCACCTCCTCGTCTTTCGCCTCGCCCCACCGATCATCGGGTACGGCTCCCGGGTCTGCCAGCGGTGCGTCATCGTCGCACGGAAAATAAAATGATTTCGAGCGAGGTCCGCCCGATTCGCAATTTTTCTCGCCACCCACCCTCCTCCCTTCGCTCCGCTGATATTTTTCCCCGCTGGTCGTTCGCATCGGGCCGCGCATTCTCCGCTATACTTCTTCGACTAGATTCTCCGGTGCTACTTTTACCGCCGTCTCTGCCATCTTTTCCATCGGTAACTTCGACTTTGTCCAACCGATCGCCGATACGAGGGCCGATACCAATTTGTCGGGCCTTCCCAGAGACTCGATACGCGTGTCGCGGCCAGTAGTTAACAAGTTTTTAGCACGGAACGGGGGTCCGGTTCCCTCGATCGTGTACGATCCCGCGAGATACCGGAAACCGTACGGATATCGTTCGATCCTACACCCGAACGATTTTCTGCTCGTCAGCCGGACTTTGTTTACTCGTAGAAAGATGGCAAGATCGTCGCGTGTGCAGCGATTCGACGCGAGACGGCCCAGTCATCGTACCGTTGCATACTACTTAATAATCTGCGAATTATAACGATAATGCCTGTAATGGCAATACTACGGGGCAACAGTAGTGATTACACCGTAGTTGCTATGATTACGGACGATCTGGCGTTTAACCGATTTACTGTAATAAGTGTTGCAGCCGTGGCAAGCGGTGCTGTACGCACGAAAGTATACAATTACGGAGAGGCAAGTTTGTGGCGGTCGTTGCTGGGTGTGCCGTTCCGTAAAGGGCTGTCATTATTGCAAGTGGTAAGACGTTTCGCGAAGAAAGCCCGCGTTCCACCTGATCTATCTGTGGTTGGATCCGCGAATTTCGCGATTACGCGACAGGTTATCGGCGATTAAAACGGACGATCGCGTTAGCGGCAAGTTTTCGCGGACACGTCAGGCAGAAATGGCTTACTCTATCGGCCAGTACCATGCAGCATGCCATGCAAATAACGTTTCCGGCTACTTGATTTTCTGGTACTTACGTTTGGAACCGAACTAATTGAAACAAGGACATAAGGCTTCTCTTGGTAGCAACGACTTTTAGATCACATTTTTAGTTATTAAGAATTTTATGGTTTTTTTTCATTTTTCGCTTTTAAAATTTACGTTTAAAATCTAAAGTTTCTCAAAACTTGTTAAAAATATACTTTAGTCATATCTTTACAATTTACTTTGTTAGGCGTCTAAAGTGTTTTTTTGTTATTTTTTTTTATTATTCTTTTTCCCCCCTGTGTGTTTCCTCTGTTTCTTGCTTGTTCCTTCGACAGTGTAGGTATACTCTTCTTTCTTAAGGCAATGCTTTTTTTGTTTAATTTCGTTTCTTCTCTTTTTTTGTGCTTTTTTGGTATTTTTTTTCTTCGTTATCCCTTTTCCGCTTCTCCCTTTTCTTCCGCTTCTTCTTTTCTTCTTCTTCTTCTTGTTCTTCTTCCGTTTCTTCGTCGTCTTCTTCTTACTTGTTGTAATTTCGAAATGAGGAACGTTCGAACGAAAGCTTTGTCTAAATAATCAAGTCCGGTTTCGGCAGAAACTTAAGAGGAGTTGTTCAGACTTTGTGTTTCACAGACAGAAATCGGTGCGTGTTTCGAAAACGGTGAAATTAATTTTTCAATGAAATAACTATGACAACACATAACAACACAGTGCGACGCGTCTGAAACAGAAAATATACGCGGGGGTGAGGGGGGTCGTTTGGAATCCGAGTCGCTCGCCCTCTTCTTTCGCTTTTCAAGTCGATCTACTCGCGCGATTTACGATCGGGTCTCGCGCGTTTCGACGCGGTTCGCGGTGCACCCCCGAAGGACCGAGAATCGCGACGAGCAAGTCCGACGAATCGACGACCGAAGAAATCGACGACGTTTTGGCTTGGACGAAGGAACAGTCGGCCAAGGAAAGACGATCGACGCGTTTTGGAACTCGGGAAATGGGTGGGAAACTCGAGACCGGCGTTTGCACGCTATAGGACGGATAACGAGCGAAAGCTGAAAAATACAAGACAAGAGAAAGAGAAACGACGAGAGGTAAAAGATGATGCTGCTGGGATCTGCGATCATCGATACATCGTAGGAAGATCGTGGCGTCCGGTATCGACGTAGGCCGTTATCCCCTTGCGAGGGGGTTAAGTTGGTTTAGTCTGGTCGGCGTAAGAGGTTCGAATTTCCCGCGGGACGAAAGGAAAAACCTCGATCGTAAGAAGAGGCCCACGTGACCCGAGGAACGAATGAGCGTCTTTGCTACCCCCGCCGCGGCCACCCCCTTTCCACCCCCTCCAGCTGGTGGTTCCCCTTCTAGGGAGGCGCGCGGCGTCGCTCCTTGCGCGTCGTAGTAAGACGCGTCGGGAGGCTGGTTCTGTCTTTCTCTCTCTCCCGTCGGCTCTCGTTGCCAGCCTCTTTCTCTTCCTCGCTCCTCACGCTTTCCCGGACTTTTCTCCCCCACGTGCTTCTCGCGACTCGCCAGTGTCTGCTGGTACGTCGCGGGATGGTGATCTTGGTAGAAAGCAGTCTCCTTCTTTCTCCTTCCTCCTTCCTCCTTCCTCCTTTCTCTTTACCCTTTGCACGTCCTCTCCTTTCCCTCTCCGTCTATCTCAAACCCTTCTTTCTCCTTCTCTTCCTCCTTCTCTCTCTCCCTCTCTCCCTCTCTCCTTCTTTCTCGTTCTCTCGCTCTCTCGCTCTCTCTCTCTCTCTCTCTCTCTCTGTCCCTCTTGGGTGTTTCACCTCGTCGCGCGCCCTCGTTCCCGACGCAAAGTCGCCTTCGCGAACACGCTCTGATCTCTCACCACCGGACGTCCCACGATCAACCGGCCCGCTCTTCTCGGTCCTTCTTTCGCCTCGAACGTTGCGACGATAACGCGACGCGCCCCCGCGAATCTCCCAAGAGTTGCGGCGACTCAGCTCCGACCCGAACTCCTCTCCCCATGACTAAGGAACACCTCGCGCGCACCGAACACGATTTCTTCGACGATCGCGCGACGAAACGCCGATATTTTAGGAAAATTTCGGTAACCTTTGATAGAGGCATTGCGAGCATCCCCGTGTCTGAGTAGCAACTGCGCCGTGGCCCCGTGCCGGGCACCCCCACCTCACCTCCTCGCCGCCTCTATCACACCACCGAGCCACCAACCCTCTCTCGGACGCGCACCCCTCGGCCTCCCCAACAGCCCCGCGGCCCTCCTAGCCTCTCTCTCGCCCCATCGCAGCCCTCTCTGCCGGACCTTGTCCCGTTCTCGACCATCCACCACCCCCTTGCCCACCCCTCGCGACCAGCGCTACTGCCCCATGCGCTGAAGCGCCTCTCTCTGCGCTCTCCTGCGTTTGCGTTTTGCGCTGCGCAAACCCCGCCAGGTGGATAACGACGTGCTCGGCGCCTACGCCGATCATCTCGTCCTCTGCTCTCCCTCTCCTCTTCCTTCTCTGCTCGCCTCTCTTTTCCTCTCGGTCTGCCTCTTGCATCGTTCCCTGTGTGCGCCGTCTTTGGGCACGATCGGCGTCAGGGTTACATCCGATTTTCCTCGATGAATCACTTTTCAGGCGTGTCTCGCGTCGATACAGGAGCATGGACGACGACTCGCCACGGCCTCGCTGCCGCTCCGCTCACGCAAAAGAACAGCGATACATCTCCGGCAACGTTTGCTCTTTCGAACGTCGCCCGCGTTCCTACCACCGGCTGCGTTCGTTTTATCGATTATTTCGATTGCTACGCCGGTGATTCGGCTGCACCGGCATTCATGACTCCGAAATTCCTCCCTCGAATTTCATTTCCCAATGCACCGTTCGCTATTTCACCCGAGGTATTTCCGCTACTTTTCCCGTTCGATGGGAATTTTTCTCGCCGAACGGCCGGCTATTTCGACCGGACGATACGCTGTACGTGCGTATATACGTACACGGATAGAGGAAAAGAAAAAAGAGAAAAACAGAAAAAAGCAAAAAGGAAAAGAGTAATTAGCTCGCTTGTAAGAGACGAATAATAATAATAATAATAATAAGTTTCTCGGCGGGGAATCTCGGATGCATATAGCTCGCGTTGAAACTCTTTTGGACTACGCGATACGCGCAGGTACGGTGGCGGTGGATACGCGGTGTACGCTACAAGTAGCGATAGTTCTCTATCGCGATCGTAAATGGTTGTCTGGAAAAGTTATTTCTATTCTGGATTCGCGAACGTTTCGGACAGCAGAAAGCGGAAAACAGCGACGGAGTTTTACGTTAGTCGAGTTGGGAAAAACGCGTTTCCGTTCACGTTGCAATTAATCTGGCAACGGTTTTCCAGACGTCGGCTTTCCAGCTGTTTACGATGCTTCGTTTCCACGATAGAGTGGTTTGTAAACGACGAGGGGTGGCTTCTCTATCACACCCAATAACGATTCGGAGGCGTTATCGCGGCTTTACATCCCTTTGGCCCCAGCGTGACAGTAAGGTTAGCACGTCGTTGTTGCGTACACGCCAGAATGGACTTGGCGTTCGCCGTGTATTTCGAATACCGTCGTCGACCGCAGCTCGTCTCGTCCTCGCTTTAACGAGACGGCGATCGTTGTTGCCGCGAAAAAGACAAAGTCGATCGTGATAGGCAGAATTACGATATCCATTTGCCCGGAGAACATCGAGTCTCGATCGTTGCGGAAAGGTTCGGCGAAAACGGCAGGACGATCGTCGTTGAAATTTCGACGAGCGACCGCGATTCGCGAGATAAGCCTGGCTGGCGCGGTTCAACTCGTTGGTTGCGGCAAGTTTCGAGGCAAGTTTTACCGAGAATTCCTACCCCACTCGCGGTCTGGAAGATTTCGCCCTGCCGTCGTGGCAAATAGCGATTGGGGGGTGTTAGCGTGACACCACGTGCCAACCCACCATCCCAACGATAAGGTTAACATAACATCGTTGCGTACGCGACGTAACAGAGTACGTACACCGTCGTATTTCGAATCCTAGCGCTGACCGCAACTCGCTCCATCGCGTTTCCACGGGGGTTGATCGACCACCCCCAGAACGGCGTGCCTCGCCTCTGGAAATTCTCCAGCTGCATTCCCTAGCGCGAGCCTTTCGTCGATAGACCAGATCTTATTACGATCGCCAGACTACGATGGACGAAATACAGTCCGAATAACGCGCGACTGGAGACTTTTCCGTGCCCGACATTTTTTTATCCTTTTATCGCGCGTGTCCCTTTCTTCGACGAACTTTTCGACGATTCTTAGAATCGAACGATCGATACCACGTATTTCCACGATTTCATCGGTTTCTGTCGGTACGTTCCACGTCCGATCCAAATGTTGTTGTAACGCGATACGATGATCCGTATCGGCGAATCGTCGACGAGATCTGTTTCTTCCCGTTCGACAGAAATCGGCACCGACCTCGCTTTCGTCCACGAACGTTCGCACCCCTTCTTCTTTCCCTTTCTCTCTCTCTTTCTTTCTTTCTTTCTTTCTTTCTTTCTTTCTTTCTCTCGTTCTTTTCTCTTTTTGCGCATCGAGCGCACAAGCGAGCCTCCACGCTCGAGCGAGAGGAACACTCGATGGGACCGGCAGAAGAGAAAAGAGGGATTCCAGCGACGACCCTCCCCTGGCTTCTTCGTCTTCCCGTCGTCGACGGTGGTTCCCCGTAATTGTATCGATTGTCTTAGAACGACACTGTCCCGACCGTTGAACGTCCCGAAAGGTGCATACCGTTACCCTCCCCTCCCAGTCGCTGTCGGTATTTTGCTTCGGGCCGACGTCAGGACCCCTTGACCCCTTTTGTTGTTTCGTACGTGGAAAAATAAAAATTCCTAACCGGATGAAAGTTTGACCTGAATCTTTTTGTCGATCACGAGGGGCGCAGGGGGAAACAATGGCCCTGCTTGATTTGCATATACGGACAGGCGGCACCATCGTGACACGTGGTACATCCCAAAGACCGCGTTCCTTTCACCAACGACCGTGTCTCTCGAACATCGTGAACCGCGAGAAACGCGCTCGCAGCAAACGTAATAAAAAAATGTGCTCTAGGTGCTTGAGGAGCGGAGCGGTCGATCTCTCGTTTCATCTTTTCTGCCGGCCGTGTCTCGGCCACCGGCGATCTCATCGACGACGAGACGAACAGAGCCGACCACGTCGAGCCTTCCGAATCGAATCGCGTTAAAGGTGCGACGAGAGCGTGAAGCTCTCTCTCTTTCTCTCTCTATCTCACTCTCTGCCCCCCTTGGACGACCCTTCGCTATACAGGATAATCATAATAAGGAGAGGAGGACCGGTTGACCAACGGATAGAACCGCTGGGGACGATAAAACAATCGAGGCTGATTTTTTGCCGGGCCAGCTGCAGCGGACCGCTGTCGGATCGACGAATTCGACCCCGCCGGACGGGCCAGCCGAATTCATTCGCGCATCTTCCCTTGCACGCGGTCCGGCCGATTGTTGTACGTCGCCGTTTGCCGGGCAGGACCATCATCAACGCGCGACGATCATCGTGTTCGGTACGTTGGTCGGCGGCCATCGTGGGGCGAGAGCACGGACGTGAAAATATGGACGATTTCACGGGTTTCAAGAACGCCGTTCGTCGAACAATGGTCGGGACAATAGTTTCGTGGCGTTATTTAAAACAAGGGAAAAGGAGGAAGTCGGAGAGGACACCCTTCTTGGCCGGCCGCCTAATGATCGGCGGACAAGACGGCTGGAAAGACGAGGGAGGAAGCTGGATGGCTCGCTTGTCCCGGGTAATTAGTAAAAACAAAGGAGAAGCCCGGCCGCGAGAAGGAGCCGCGGGAAATGGCCGTCTGAGAGGAAGGCAGGAAGAAGAGACGGCGCGCGAGCATCAGATAAAATCTAAATGAGAAAGTAATCCCTCGAAGAGTCGAGGCTGGAAAGTTACGACCGCGACGGAGAACCGGCGAGAACGACGGCGGAGGAAGGTCAGTAGGGAGGAAGATTTTGGCCACGCGACTCCTTTTTCGCGGTAGGTCATGGCACCTGAATTCTCGCGTGGTCTCTTCCCCGTTGTAAACACCTAGCGTGCGATGTGACCTAGCTGCGCTATCGGGCTAAGCGCGTGCTTAACCTAACCCAACCTAACGCGTCGACACACGTTCGCACACACGCAGCCACGCCACCAACCAGCGTACGTGTATGGGTAGCCCCTATCGATTCCAGTCCGTGAAAATAACGGAATCTCGTGGCGCGCTTTCGCCAACTTCCACGCACCCTCCACGTTGCTAACCAGCCGTTTTTCACCCCCTTCGAGTAGAACGTTGCCGGCGCGCCGTGCCGCGCCGCGCCGCGCCGCGCCGCGCCGCGAGCCCCGCCATGGTGAACGAAGGTAATCAAATGAAAACAAAAATCACAGGCCAACCTCAACCTCCGCGCGGAAGAAAGTTAAGCGGGCAACTTTTACCTTTTTCGCCGCAATTTGCGGCCGATTCAACCGTGAGCCACCCTCTCGAGCTACCCTTCAGTCGCTAGCTATTCTTCGAGTACTTCCTACCCAACCTCCGACGTTGGACACTTTGCCTGAAGATGTCGAGACGAAGATAGCGCCTGGTTCTTCTTTCGTCTCTCTCTCTCTCTCTTTCTCTCTGTCTGTCTGTCTGTCTGTCTGTCTGTCAGGTGCTTTTATTTCGTTCGTTTCGGAAGAAGCTACTAACCGCTTCATCGAAGAAATTTGCTTCGCTGGCAAATCGGCAAAAATTATCCTCTATCCCGCCCTTTGTTATTCGTCGCTTTTTCCATTGCCCGTGCAAGTGACTCGTCGTCTTGGCGTGCTTTTCGTCGAGCAACGACTATTCGTATGATTCTATGACGACGTTATGTCGTATCGTCTCGTTCATCACGGAGAGTAATTTCCCCAAAAAGTGGCAAGCTATTTTTCCACCTTTTATCGCCAGTCTGTGTATTCCGCGTATGGACGAGGAAACACGCGGACATCGCCGATAAATACCGTGTTCATTATCCCCGAAATATGTCGGTTATTAGGTAGAGAAGTAGAAACGCGAGAAAATTGAAGGCAGCCCGAGTTAACTGGCGGTGAAACCTTTTCGTGTATGCAGTTTCCTGCGCCCGAGTTAACTCGGTCGATTAAGGCAACGGGTTAAATGGAACCAAATCGTCGTTGGCCAAGAACGAGTGAGATCAGGGGTTGCCAATGTTTCGAGTCTGCGACGCAAATTCTTTTCGCGGAAAGAAGCCCGCGCAGATTGATTTTCGGTTCCTGATTTACTACCGTTCCATCAAACGACTAGCCGCGCGTATATACGCCGGCGTCTTTTCGGATAAACAAATCTCGGTTGGTTCAGCGCTAACGCTCGAATGCGGTACGATTAAACTTTCGTCTCCGCGGCGGAATTTCGCTGGGTTCTTGTAAGTGGCGTATCGGGCGTCTATCGGGTACGCGGCTAAGGAACAAACGAGCAAATAATCCGCCAAGCACCGCGGGCAGGCCAGATGTCCATTCTCCGAGGTATACGCGTAGCATGTGGATAATCGGAAGAGCACTGCCGACCACGCAGCATATGCCGCTACCTCCGTTAGCAGCAGCTGCACTCTTCGCCATCGAAGCTATCGCGATTACACTGTAATCTCGCTAAACCGAGCCCGGAAGAGGATGAGGCGCATTATCTTCGGCAAAGGGTTCGGCTGGGATTTTACGAATCTCGCGACAGCTCTTGATTTTTCAGCTTTTCGCGGCAAGGTCGTGGTAAAATCGCGGTAAAATCGTGGTGAAACCGTGGTTAACTGGTTGGCCTGTGTGTGGCTGGCCTCGTTTCATCTCGAGGTCACGCCGCGTCGCCCGTACCTTCATTGTTCCGCTCTCCTCCCTTTATATTCGCGTGTCTGGTCTGTCTTCGACGGCGAACAAAGCAGGCAGAAGGTCGTAAAAAAAAAAAAAAAAAAAAAAAAGGGAACCGGAGGACCCAACGGGGCGCCATTGTCTCCGAACGAATTTGCGAAAAGCGCACGTTGACTAATTCCGAAGCGCTAGACCTCTCGTCTTTTTCGCCTGCGATCCTCGACGCAACGCCTTCGACTCGACTACGAACCATCGAACGTTTTACTCGACAGGAGATGACCGTGCGATAACTCTGTCCTTCTGCGGCTTCGCTTGGCGGCTGAGAAGAAGCATCTCGATACGAAGTTGTCGAACGAGGGAAGTACCCCACGATGGAGCGTTTAGGAAATCGACAACCAATCAATCGACCGGCAGTTTTCTGTCGTGCGAATAACGTTGGTCCGACTTAATCGATCTGTTGGAAGGGGCGTCGAAATCGACGAAGAGAAGATACAGCGACGCTTGTGACGGGAATTTCGTTCGCACGAATTGGAGCGACGCGTCGAATTTGGAGAGTTTAGTCGTTCGATTTCTTTCGGTTTCCATGGAAGCTGGGGAGAATCGCGGCGCTGATTACACCCGTAGACTTTGGCGAGTTGTCGGGTTTTTCCCGTGGAAGCGCGGCTGGCAATTCAGCGGCAATATTTCGGTGGCGAGTTCGCAACATGTTAACTTTGTTTATCTATAAAGTGGCGCGCCCGCGCTGATTAAGTCGTGGAAAAGTCCGCGGGGCCGAAACAGAAGGAAAGGACGAGGCGGTGAAATCCACGGCGATATTTCAAAAGGCCGCGATGTAAAGCGGCAAGCGCGCCTTGGGCAAGTTGGCGTCGCCTTATCGCCGCGACGAGAGCCACGACACTTATAATGAAATTTCCGCGGCGAAGTAAGTTTTAAAAGTGCAAAAGTGTCCAGGGACAAAGGAGCCTGGCCGAGGGGAGGACGGTCGAGATTTAGGAGGATCATAAATCGAGGCAATGTCTTCGTGCCGCGAAAATCTCGCGAAGATTAGAGAGCCACTCTCACTCTTTCTCCCTTTCACCCTTTCTTTCACCCTTTCGCGTTTTCTCTCTCTCTCTCTCTCTCTCTCTCTCTCTCTCTCTCTCCAATCGACTCGACGAATCTTCGCCCTTTCGCGAGAAAAATCTTAAACTCGTCGTAATACTCGCCCAACCAACCGTTTCTCTCTCCTTATATTCCCGTTCGAATATCGCTTGAAACGATCGTGCGCTGATCTTCTGAACGTGTTCGTCAACGTTTCTATCTATATCCTGTCTAACGTGTGATCGAGAAGGGAAAGTTTGTAAAAATGCCAGGGATCGAGCTGATCCCGCGGCGATCGATATTCACGGGGAATGGAAGAAGCTTGCGTTATGCGTAATCCGAAGACGAAATGGACAGAGAGAATTTTGTTTAAACGGGACTGATCGACGGTGTTTCAAAGTTTAAGATTGCATTGCCACGAAAGGCGGAAAATATGCGTCGCGTCGCGTCGCGTCGTCTTCGCCCAAGTTTGTTGTTCTATCAACGGGTTCGATCGACGAGACGCTATTTCGTGGCCCCTCGGAGGAACTGGAAAACCGGTAACGAGCGAGCCGTGGCATTTCGGTTTTTAATTGAAAGCAAAGTCTGTAGATTTTTAATTAAGAAAATTCAAGATCGACCTGTACCAATCCATCCGTCCGTCCGTCCGTCCGTCCGTCCGTCCGTCTATCCGTCCATCGGTTACTGCCTGCTCCTCGGAGTCTCCTCAAACAGTTTTATAATTGATTTCATTTTCATTTATTTTCGCGCGAATCTCCACCCTGTCTTTTCCTCCACTTCTCCCACCTCCGTTGCCTCCTCTCTTTTTCTTCGACGCTGCCTCTCGTTGCTTCGTCCCGCCTCGAGAAGACGGTACCCCCCTCGCCACCTCAACCTTACGCCGCAATCAATTTAATGTTTTAATTAAGAGAGTATCCGTGAAAAATTAGATTTTAATCGGATCGCGCCTCTCCATCGCCCCTCTGCGCCCTCTCTCTCTCTCTCTCTCTCTCTCCCACTCTCCCTCCCCCTGTCTCTTTCTTTACTTTCGACCGGTGTCTTTTAATAAATAATTTTAATTGCCTTAGACACCTCGAAAGGATTCGACAGATCGAGAGGGACTTCATCCTCGTCCTCGTCCTCGTCCTCCTCCTCCTCCTCCCTGTGGACGTTGAACCCAGGAAATCGAGTTTCTCCGAGACTCTCGACAGACTATACGTTTTGCAACGTAAGAGACATCGTTTTTAGACATCGGCGTTTGGCTAAAGATTCGCTTCCGATACGCCTCGCTCTCTCGCTCTCTGTCTCTCCCCCGAGCCCTCCAAAAAATAACCGCCATTTCGCGTGCTATTTTCGATCGGTTTTGAGCGGCTCTCGGTTGCGTAACAGGCGATCGCGGATCGAGATCGAGACACGCGGTACTCGAGCAACACCAATCCAATCGTGTTTCTCTTCTCTGTCTCTCGAACACGCAGCGTGTTCGTCTTGGCCAAAGTATAGTACGGATGGCTGAGACTCGAAAAGTTATTAGTTATCGCTTAGTCGCTTCTGTCATTTTTCGCGCCAGACAAATAGATTTGTTTGTACGATGCGAGGCTCGTTTAAGGTCGAAAATAGCGTGCACCGTGGTGTACGGATTGCATTCTAAATTGCCTGGCAATGTTGGTGTAGGCGCGCGTTCGGAGAAAAGAAAACCGTTCGATTCGTTGTATACGAGGAATTTATATTTTCTGCCGGAACTGAAATATTTTTGGCACCGATTGCATCGTGCCTTCCGATCCCGGCTAACCTATATACGTCGAAATTTTGTTTGTCTCCTGCTGCGTTGCCTCGATTAATCGCCCGTGTCGTATCGTCGTTCTTTGCTTGACGAGCTGTGCCCAATTAGCAGCCATTTCGGAGTCGACGCGCGGCAAAGAAGTAGCCAGTCGGTATATTTTCCGTGTTCCAAGATGAACCTCGTCGTGTTGGTCGGGAAGGGAGAGCCGGGCAACCGATTCTCGGTATAGAGACGTCGTAGAACGGCTGATGCGGACCGAAAAAGAAAAAGCCAGCCGCGAGAGAAGGTCCACCATTTTCCGAAGCTATTCTAGAGTGTTATGCAACTGCCGGCCAATGCATTTGGCCGGGCAGAGCTTTATGGCCGAAGCTCGCACGCGCAAAAATGTTTGTTTTAACTCGGTGCTGCTGCCTTCCCCCACACCCGTCTACCTGCTAGCCTCAGTCGCAGCCTTGAATTACTCGGAATGTGCGAATATTTGTAAAATTAGATCTTCCGCTTTTTCGATCCGATACCGGCTCCTCCTGCATTGTCTCTTCGAATCAAACCACGGAACACATTTATCAGGAGGCGGGAAACGCGTTCATTCGAGGAAAACAGATTATTCTCGCTTCTATCTGCTACGTTTATCGAATTGGTTATCTTTGGATACAGTCGGTCGCAAAAAATTTCTGTATACCATTTACCAATTAGATCTATGCGCATTACGTTTCGTATCATTTAGTTCCTCCGATACTTACCCGCGACCATATCGATTTTTCCAATCAAGCACCGCTAATGCGATATTGCGATAAATAATACATCGACGACGACGACGACGACCCGACGAAAGCGTCGCCACGCGTTCTTCTTCTTCTTCGGAGAATCTAACCGATGCGGTATTATATCGGATTGTCTCGTAGTAGACGACGCGGCGGTGGTTTTGCACGCGTCGATGCTCGTTCTTTTTCTGCTTAGTTTGCTATTCGAGTTTCACGAAACTCCGATAGGAACAGCTTCTACCGTTTTGCAACTCAGAAAAACAAAGATCTAGTATGTTAATTTTTTGCTGCGGGGGCGGGGGTTAGGGGCGAAATGGTCGAACCGACGAAACTTCGTTCGATGAACGGTCACGAGCCTTTTTAAGGCAATCTCCATTTGTAAATCATGCGACTAAACAATCCCTATCGGACCCTCCGCTAATGGAAGACGTCTTAAAAAGTTGCCACGCGCCTCGGGGATACGAAATTTGGAAATCTTCCCGAGTATTCCCAACGGAACATCCGCAAAGGAGCGTCGAGAGGGTGGGAATTTCCGTGACCCCCATCCCATTCGTATTTTTCACCCTCCATTTTTACGCCATCTTTTCCCGTTGTCGATCCACCCTCTCTCCAACGTCCTGTCCCCCACCGCGACTTTGTCCCTTTCCTTCTCTGTCGCTCCTTCTTCGCCTTCCTCTCGAAAGTCGCATCACAGAAAGAGGTCTCGTCGATTGTCTTAATCAATAACGCTTCGATGATTCGAACACGGTTTCTTCTCTCCTGTATTTTTCTTTTCTTTTCTTTTTTCGCGTGAAATACGGTCTGTCTGCGGTTTCTCGAAGAAACGGCTTTGATCGCAGTTCGATGCCCGAAATTCGTCGCTCGAGTCTAACAATTTTGCCGTTTGCTCCGTTTGAGGCAGAGTTTTCGCTTTTCGTCGAGGGGTAGGACGAAATTAGCCTCGGTTCAGGCGTGGTGGTGTAGCTCTCTGACAACGAGCCGGTTAGTCGGAACTTTTACAGGTAATTCAGTGATAAGAAGATGAGAGAGAAATTTTTGTCGCTTAAAAAGGAACGAGGAGATCCAATTTCCGCCTGATGATTGGCCGATTCAATCAGTCGTGACGATAATAGAATTCTTTGGTAACGTTTTTCCGTTCTTTTACGCGAACTTGGAAAGTCATTGTTTTCTCTTGGATCGATACTCGCGGCTTTTGTTCAACCTCGAGTTAAGACACGAGAAAATATCGGTGCTACTAAAATACGATCGTTTCCATCTTACGGCAACCGTGTATACATTTTTCGTCGGAGATGTCTTTGGTCTTCCGACAACGTCTGTTTTAACCTCACTGCCTGCTGTTTGCCTTTCTAAACCTTTTTTTGCTGAAACATACAAAAACTAGCCAAGCAGCTGCGTCTTCTCTAGTTATTAACGAGGATCCAACGACTAAGTCTCTAGATAATTCGGGCTACACGTACTAACTGTAACGGTTGCAGCGATAAGACGATGAAATGATTCTTCTCTTTTCTCTTTTCTTTTTTCCGCCTTTGTTATCAAGCGTCCGTACGACGAGAGGGTTGTGCCTCACAGACAGTTGACGGAAAATACCAGCTTTTTAATATCTATCGATGCGAAAGGTGGCTACGAAGATTTGACGAAATACTCGAGCTCGAATCGGTATTCGTAACCTTGCTTGCTCTCCTCTTGTTAACTTGCGCGATTAAAAGCGAGATACGTGTTCAAATGCCGCCAAACTGCACTTTCAAATTATACCCTTGTTTTTTATTTTACTCTGAGTCTTATACTTTACGACGAGAAGGAAGGAAAGTGATCGCCGCGAGACGTGGTACGCAGCGATCAGTAGCAGCGAACGCGTCGACCGTAGAGCACGAAGAAATTTTCAGCGCAGTTTGCATTCTATTCGTCCAAATAAAGGAATATTTCCAAAATATTTCACCGGAATCCTGCCGCCATTATCTTCGCGGTTACAGATACTCTTTCGTTCGTCGCGTACGAGAAGCAATTATTTTCCCGGTGATTCGTCCTCGCTACTTTCTCTAGTTCCCTCGTTCCCCCGTTCCCCCGTTCCCCCGTTCCGCTCTTCTCGCAACCCCATGAGATTTTTAACGTTTCGCGAACTCTCTAACGTCTCCTTCGGTCTTCTTTGTCTTCTCCTTTGTCTCCGTCCTCTGTCGTCTGTCGCGACCGATGTGGAAGGAAAACGTAAGGGCTGCTACCCTCGATTCGTGTCAGAGGGCCGCGCGAACGGCAGAAAAGAAATTAGCGAAATTAAACGAGCCGATATAGCCGCGCGCGTTTTTAGGGGTTGCTCACCCTTTCACAGCTTTCACGGAAAGCGGTATTATTTGCGATTAATTATTTGCACGACGCGAAACGATTGGCACGGCAAACGAGGGTAGAATTGACAGGCCGCGTTTCAAAGAAGCGTTCGAATTTCCTGTCACTGGGTAGCTTTGGAATTTTCACGGGCACAGAGCAACGCAAATTTCACGTGTGTAAAATTGACTTGGCGAATGTAATTTAACGCTAGACGTTTCGAAAACACAGACTCCCCATTATAACGAACCCGTCGTCTTTTCAAACTCGGGAAAATCGTTTTTGAACGGGAAAATGATCGCAATGGTAACCAGAAGAATCGGAGAACACAGCCGGAGAAAACAAGTCTCGGCCGCTTGAGCGAGAAAAGTTACGAACCATGCTCGTATCGCGTCTTTCTATCGCGAGAGTGATCGATGTTCGGCAAATATTTGTTCATGGAATTTCGAGCGACGATAAAACGACAAACGAAAAAACAAGAAAAAAGAAAAAAAAAGAAGAAAAGAAGCGAGAGAAAGAGAGAGGGTGAGGGAGAGAGGGCGAGAGAGAGAGAGAGAGAGAGAGCGTGCGAGAGAGAAGCAGACAGTTAATATTTCGGATCGTCTGGCTCGCAGCGCGGTCGCGTATTTGTTAAAACCTTGCTCGCGAAAAGCAGCAGGGCCTGTTGGAAATGGAATTAATCTGTCGATGCGTACCGTGCACCCATTTAATATCCATCACGCGTTCATCACTGCAGAAGCAATCCGCCGGTTGTTCTCGCGCCACGCTGTTTTTTCTTCCCTTTCTCTCTCGCGCTCTTCCTTCGGTTGGCGCTCGTTCCTCTCCATCGGGGACTCTCGGGGGTGGTTGTGCGTTGCTGCTTTGCCACCTACATACACGCGAGAACGAGCGAGCGAATTTTCACGCGGTCACGAGACACGATGACACGAGGTCGATGACAAATTTCGTGCGTAGCATCTTAATGCGCCGCGCGCCCGTCGAAAACTGACCCCGCAGCTGGCCGCCTTAAAAAAGGGGGGTGGAACAGGGCCCGGAAGGGAAGGGCGAGACCATCGGTGATGCCCCGTGTCCAGAGGTGGGGGGTAGCAAAGGGGAGAGAGACGCATCAACCTATCTGGAATTATTTCGCATTCCTCTTCTCTTCCTCGGCTTTTTCATTTTCTTTTCTCCTTCGTGATATTTCCTGACCCTCGAGACCCGTTCGCTCTAGCCGCTCTTCCTCCTTTCCTTCGTGTACCCTTCGTTCGAGTATTATCTCGTCTCCTGTTAGCAGACAGAAGGTTTCAAGGTGCCACCAGGTCGGACCTGTTTAAGGGTTTAAATTAAGGGTGGCGAGAGGGGAGGAGAGGTGGATACGATAGGGGCGAGCCGAGTACGCGTTGCGTGAATTGCAACATTGCCGGGTTTCCAGCCAGCTAAATTTACTCGTAACGTTATAGGGAACGCGCTTGCCACTTTGTCTCCATTTTTTTCATCTTTTTCATTTTTTTTTTGCTCCTCTCTTTTTCTTTTTTTTCTTCTTCTTTCTTTTTTGGTGTCGTGTATGTACGTGTTGGAGGACAGGGCAAAGGTACGGGTACGGGGCAATAGACTCTCGTCGAGGTTGCGGATCTTTCCACCGTTTTGTCGTTCTATCGTTCCATCGTTCCATCGTACCGTCGACTGTCCGGGAAAGATAACAGGCTGAAGGGACAATGAATGTTTCAAGTTTCCAAACGACAATCTCTGCTCGTGTTTTATTTAATTTTTATTCGTTAATGGACAATACATATGCCCGGGTTGTTTATTCATACGCACGACCTGCACGCCACTTCACTCTTGCCCGACGTTACACTTTACTCGCTCTTTTATTATTTATCACCGGCGAAATTTTGCGCATTGTTTTCCAAAACACTGCAACTAATCATCACGCTACTCCCTCTCTCCCTCTCTCTCTCTCTCTCTCTCTCTCTATTTTCCGTACACCACCCACTCTCCTTCCGGCACCTATTCGATCGATCGTTCCACAAAAGCCTGGCATGACTCGCTTACGGTCGATCCTCGAGAGTTTCGTCGCGTTTCGAACGAATATCCACGATCTCTTTGCAAACTTTCGCCCGTAAATGATACACGTATATACGTATTTCTGTAACCAGTGAAAAATTCTGCCGCGGAGTCTAGCGAGAAGAACGAAGCGTGCTTTTCGTGAGATCAGCGAAGCAACGAAGAAAGCTGAAAAACGACGCGATGATTGGAAGGTAGAGAAAGAAGAAGGGCAGAAGGGAGAGTAGCGTGAGTCTAGTCCGGACCAGCCATTTTCCTCCAATCCGCGTGCTTTCGGTTTGTTAGTTTGCGGCATAAAGCGTGTACCGGTCAGAGTTCTGCAAGCAAGGAATATTAATAGTTGTTAGAGTCGAGCGCGGAAGACAATCGTCGAAGAGACCCGTTGCAACGTTCGATCGATACAATATACATAGATAGAGAAAGGGAAAGGGATCGATCTATGTTGTATCTTGGATTTCTGTTTTAATCGTCGATCGTTGCCGGGTGCCTCCGAACGAATCGATAACGAACGAAGCAACGAAGCTCGATATTAGTAAAATATTGTCGCGTTGACGAAACTTTACCTGAACCTAAACTCGTGTCCAGTGGATCTTCGATCTACCAGCCTCGCGTCATCGTCGTCCTGATCATGCTCGTACCCGTACACGTACACGTACACGTACCCGTACCAGTCACCGTCGTCGTCGTCTTCGTCGTCTTCGTCTTCTTCGTCTTCGTCGTCGTCGTCGTCGTCGTCGTCGTCGTCGGCGTCGTCGATGTCGTCGATGTCGTCGATGTCGTCGTCGTCGTCGTCGTCGTCGTCGCCGCCGCCGTTTTCGCAGCCGCCTTTGTCGCCGTTGTCGTCGTCGTCGTCGTCGTCGTCCTCGTCACCATCCTCTTTCACTTCGTACGAACGATGTTTCCAGTTCATCCGACACTAATTCGCGAGACCGGTCAGTTTTTCTCGTTTCACTCACTCGCGCACCTATCACCCCGACGAAATTGCCGCCTCGTGGAGAGGCGGTGGATAAATGAGATCGGACGAAACACCACCGCGAAATGATGGATGACGCGTGGAAAGAATTGTTCGCTCGGTGGTACACACAGCGCGTCGATTATTCCCACTTTCTGCCGTTTTCTTTCAAAGATCTCTCGACTGACGAGCACTGTTCTCCGCGTGCATCGTTCCGATCACACGCTCGTTCGCGGTTCCACACGACGACGCTAACGCCGAGGACGAGACACTGTGGTCGCCAGTCGCTAGTCGCTAGTCGAATCTCGTGTGCTCCGCGCGTGTCGTGGAAAAACGTGTGCGCTTCCTGATTAACTCGGCTGCACGGCAGAGCTGAATTTTTCGCAAGTGCCGTGCCGGCGAAAACGTGCACCAGGGCCGTACGCGGCTCGTCACCGCACAGGGCGCCGATCAACACGCGCGTTTATGGTTTTCCGAGGCGGCACCGTTCGTTGCCCGCCGATTTTCCCGATCCTCCCGATCCTCCCGATCTTCCCGATCTTCGTTTCACTCGCGATCCCCCGCGTCCATAGGCATTCACCGTGATGCAATTGGTCTGCGTTCGCGTGAAATCCTGCTGCGGGATAACCCGCGAGGTTGTATCCTCGATCTGGATCTCGATGCCGATCTCCTCCCGACGATACTCGGCGATGTTCGATTACCAACGAAGAAGAAAGGACGAGGCGTTCGAGGAAGCGGAGCTGCCTGCCAGAGGTTGGCGATGTTACGATTTTCAGTGCACTGAAATCCGCGGCACCGCGTCCGCAAGTGGGAGGGACTGGTTCGCACGTGACTCAGTGTGTCGTATTCTTTTCTTGCTCCTTGGAATACGCTGCCGCATCCGTGACGCGGCCCTTTTCCGTGAAAATCGCGCGCGTTCACGAGGCGTCACGCACGCGGCCGGGTCGCTGAACGTAATCTTTATCACTTCCTGCCCGGCCAACGACAACCGTCCGTCATTATTCTAATTCGACGTGGACGACGAGAGCGCGTTATCGCGGGCCTCGATCACTGGCGGCGACGCCTGCGATTTTTCAGCCGTTCGAGATGAAAAAAGAAAAGCTTTCTCCGAGCAGCCGTGCAGCCCCCTATTCCCCCCCACCACCACAGCTTCTCGGCTAAGAGAGGGATTTATGGGATACACGTTGAGAAAGACGTCACCAGTTTCGCACGTGCGTGTGCACGTACGTAAACGCGCGTTGCCACGAGAACCTGATCTCCAAAACGGCGAGAGCGTTGCGTGTTGTGTTCCTCCCTGGGGATTTCCTCGTCGAGAGAAGAGAAGAGAAGAGAAGTGGCGGGAGGACGAGCCGCGGACCAACTACGCCTCGCACACCGGGTTATCGGATTCTATGAAAATCGAGCTCTGGCGGTCTGAGAGTAGTAGTCGTCCAGTGTTTCGCGTCTCTCACGGTGTTTCTCAGCCGGCGGCCACCTTCTTTTACCGTGCGATCGTCGGGTCGGTTCGCGTCTCGGTCCCCGCTGGATGATCGCGTTGTCCGGATCGTCGAATTGGACGCGTGTCACGCGGGCGGCCACGGTTTCTCTCGTTCGAGGCTCTTGGGGCCAGCGCGGCAGACTTCTCCACTTCGATATTTCTGCGATTTATTGCGGCGCGACTTAGAAATGCATCTAATGCGGTGCACGCCGCATAGAATGCATGCATGCACCTTGGCGGCGGGGAGGGCGAGCCACGGAGAGCCGAGAAGTCGGGCCGAGGCGAGTCGAGTCGCGGCGCGCAACGCGTTTGCGCATGCGCCCCCGATCACACCGTGTGTACTCTACTCGCGCGCGGCTAGGCGAGCGCGAGCTCTAGCGAATATGAGCGAGCGGATCGGGCCGCCGCGCCGCCGCCGCCACCGCCACCGCCACCGCCACCGCCACCGCCACCGCCACCGCCGCCGTTGCCGTTGCCGTCGCGGTGTATCTTCGCTACGTCATTCATTGGCGTGGAGAGTGAAAATCAGAGCTCGATGCGGCAGCCTCCTCTGCAACTGTAACAGCAACGGTAAACGATCGGCACGCCGCGCTTTCCGCGTCTCTCGTTTCGCGGAAGAGTCTCGCCTCTGTTTTCCGTCTTTGTTTACTGGTCGAGTCGACGAATTTTCGAAACCGACTGCACCAGCTACGGTCGTGTCGAGTTGTCGCCGTACGCCGTCACGCGTACCCAAGAAAATGACCGCCACTCGAGGGATCGTCGATCGCGTTCGCGATACCGCCGGAGCGGAGATTATTCGAAGAGCGATCGATCTTTGGTTCTGGGACGCGAATGCGAGCGGAAACAACGGAATTGCGAAGGAAGCGCGCACGGCCGCGCACCGTGACGCGAAGAGTCGCGGGAAAATCCCGCCCTCGATACGACGGTGTATCCTTATCGGAATATCCTGCCGCCGGAAGGCATCCTCGAGCTTGAAATTCGACCGGCAGAAAGTCTGGCGGACCGAGGTTGGGGTTGACTCGGTGCGGACCGGGGACGATCGGTCGGCGGTGCCGTGTGTCGGAACGGCGACCGTCTCCATGCGCTCGGTAATTCCTAATACGGAATCGACCGGCGCTATCGACAAAAGCTGTGAAATATCTTTGCTCGGCCTGTGCGAGAACTTCCTGCCTGGACGCGAGTTACCGGCGGTAAATCGTCGCGGTGCGCCGCGCGCTCTCGACACACACGCGCGAGCGTTGCACGGCGATGCATGGAGCGCGCGCGGCACACTTGGCGAGCGCGTGCATGTGTCTGAGTACGTTCCGCCGTATCCACGTCGAACCGCGTGGCCTATCCTAGAGCTTGGCGGATGGCGACGCGAAGAGAGGGCTGCTCTCCCCGTCGTTTCCTTCTCGTTCCACGCCGTTCTTCCCGCGCGTCGGTTTCCCCCTTTCGGCTTTCCTTTCTCCTCGCCCCTCCGTTCGTTCGTTCGTTCGTTCGTTCTGTTCCTCGCCGCGAGGCGGGTGGGAGGCTGAGCCCCCCGCTAGGTACGACACTGCATGATTTTTTGACGACCGATGAAAGTTACACGCGAGATATTCTATTTTAAACTTTCGGCCGACAGCCGCTCCGCGGCCACCTCCACCCCCACCATGCCCACCGAGACTTCCTACATCGCGATAATTCCTGAAAAGGAGGAAGCCATTTTGCGCGGCAACTCTGGCTCCTCGCTACGCGAGACAAAGTTGCCGCGTTTCGTCCGTTCGGCCCCCGTCGATTAACAGACTCCACGTCCTTACCGTCTTTCCTTCTTTCCTTCCTTCCTTCTTTCCTTCCTTCCTTCTTTCTTTCGAACGGGTCCACGGCCTTCGGGGCACGCGGGATAACGCGCGATGGATGCAACGTCCGTGTCTCGGGCGTTCGTTGTTGCTCGCGTTTACACGGCCCACTCTGGCTTTCGCGGTTTATTTCAGCCGCGTCGCCGCGTCGACGGAGACGCTTCTCTGCCGTGCGTTTACCGTCGACGGTGCGCGTCGGACGACAGCAGCTTCCCGTGGACGAGAGCAGCTGTTCATCGTACGCGGAAATCTGTTTCGCGACGCGTGCCACGGCCTATAAGTGCGAACGGGGTAGCAGTGCGACGGGAAAAAGGGGAGGAACGAAAGGAAAAAGGAAGAGGAAAAAAAAATCTCTGGACTGGAAATGGATTTTCGGCCGGCACGCGCGGGACAGAGACGCTCACAGAGGCGAGCGTGGCCGCACACAGCGACGCGGATAATTCGCCGGCTGGTCCCGCGGTGCCTTTTTCCTTTTTTTTCCCCCCGCCGCCACCCCGACGTCCTCCCAGCCCATTGCCCAGGCCGGCCACCCTGTGTTCGCTTCTCTGGACGTAGCCGGTCGGTCTCCGCGCTGCACCGCGCCTGCTCGCTCGCTTTTGTTTTCCTCTATTTTCCGGTTTTTCCGGGCGGGCCGCACGCCGGCCGCTGGTACGCGCCGCGCAACAAGTAGCAGATTATAAAAATCACTCGTCGACCCGGGGGCGTGACGGGGGAAAAAAAAGAAAAAAAGAAAGAAGGACGCGCTCGCGCCGCTTCGTCCACGGAACGGTCACGCGAGAGAGCGAGAGAGAGAGAGAGAGAGAGAGCTGGAATAATAGTAGTAGAGGCGCGGGTGAAGCGAGAAAGCGCGCGACGATAGAGGAAGCGGAGGCGATCGAACGGGCGGGTAGCGTGACAGGGATGGAGCTGGAGAACGAAAAAGAGAGTCGACCGGCCGCCGAACGGGATGGTGGTAGTATCCAGTGAAAGAGATGTGGGAGGAAGGGAGAAAGAGGGCCGAGGAGAAAGATGCGGCGAGGGTGGGAGGGAGAAAGCGGCAAAGGGAGAGAGCTCGCTCGCGAAGAAAGAGAGTGGGAGGAGGAGAGCTTGATGCGGGCGTAGGTACACATTTACCCATACATATGTATGTTTCCTCGTCCCCGACGTCGCCCCCTCGCCGAGCCGCCCTCTGCGCCCCCTCCGTCCCGCCGCCCCGCCGCCCCGCCGACCCCTGCGGCCCCCTCGCGCCACGGAGCATCCCTCTCACTCCGACGCGCGCGGCCCGTGCGTGGCGATTTACATTAAACGCTGGTCCGTTGCCTCCCGTTCCGCAGAGACGCGCGCGAGCGTTGCCGAGGGGCGAGCGAGGCACGCGACAGAGACGGAGAAACGCGGCGGCAAAGGGGAGGGAACGGAGCGGACGGCGGCAGGGAGGAAGAGAGGAGCCCTCTTTCTCTCGTTCTCCGTGTCTCCCCTCTTTCGCGCGACGTACAGAGGAGAAAATCGTCCGAAAATACGCGGATACGAAACACGGCGAGCCAATGCGCGCGAGGTTCGCGCGACAAAAAAGATTTCCTCGATCCCTGGGTTTCGATCGCGACCCCCCGCTGCACCTCGACGCGTTCGCATTCGGCCAGAATGCACGGTACTCGTGCGTGTACACGTATACTCGACTCCAATTTTCCCGGCTATTTGGGAAATTTCTAGATCACAGCCCGTGCGTTTGCTTGTTACTCGTTCGCGTTTGTTTTATTCGGTATGTCGCGTTTTCTCTCCCCATCTATTTTTTTTTTCTTTTTTCCTTTTTTTATTATACGAGCAACGCACGATCTTTTAATGGACGCAATAACGAGGATACGTTGTTAGCCGTGCGCACTGTCGAGTCTGTAGCTATAACGCCAAGTAAATTGGTTTCTATTGGTCTGTAGCATCAAAGAACTCGAGTGCCTTGCTCGCTGCGGACATACGCCGGAGTCAGCTCGCATTGTGCCGAAACGAAAATCAATCTAGTTCTCGCGGAAGGAGAAGTATTTTTCTGCCAACTCTTTCTTTTTTCCGTTCTCTTCTTTCTCTTTTCCTTTTTTCGTCCGTACGAAGGAGATTCGATGACGCGCAACTTCTTCGTTACGTTGCGGAGAGCAAGGGAGGGAGGGAGGGAGGGAGGGAGGGAGGGAGAGAGAGAGACAGACAGAGCGAGAGAGAGACAGAGAGAGAGAGCTTTCCAAGTAGTCTTTGTAAATGACGGAAAATTTTAGGACTTTTCGTTTCATCGTGCTTCGTTCGATCAACCTCGCTTCGCGGTTTTCGAACTAGAACATCTCGTCACAGTCGTCATACGCTTATCCCAACAGGCGGAAGGACTTTCGACGTTTAAAAAGGAAATTAACGTAAAATCGCCATCGAGATCGTTCTTTCTCGTATGTCTCTCGAACTCGAGAAACAACGTTATCGATGCGAACGTACGATTGCAACGCGAACGAAAGTTGTTCGCGTTTGTCGTGAGAATTTTCGGAAGCGATCGAGTCAACGTATTTTTGCCCGCATTGGCGAGCGATCGAAGCGCTAGTTTTTCGCCCCCTCGATCGTTCGAGCGTCTGATCTCGAAGCTCGATCGCGCAGGAACGAGATTTCGCGACATTTATCCACGAGCGGTTTTCGCGCGATTCGTTATTAGCGGCATTGCAATTTCTACGTTGACCCTCGTCCTTTCTGATCTCGAGTCGATCGATTTTCTGCGAGGTCATTGACCCTCCTTTCGCTCCCCTCACTCGCCACACAGAAGAAGCGAAATGCCCACTTTTGCCGATAGTCATCATCCCGATGGACACTATTCCGCCATATTTATCGACATATTAGGATACGCTAGGACGCGCTAGTGCAAACTATATATTTACTACGAAACGATCAATACTCACAATTCTGATGGGACTCTGCACACATTATCTGTGCAACGCTTCGCCTCGTTGTGTGCAGCGCGCGCGTTATTTACACAATGCGTAAAATAAATTTTCCGTCCCGCTACTACTCCCTGCCCCTTTCAAATATATCGAATTGAATATTTTCGATGACTGCCGCGCGCTCTTCGCCCCTCCCTGCGCCTTTCGTTTATGGAATTCTGCATCCTCGATCGTCGCCGAAAAACGACACGAATGATGGAAACCGGTGAGACGCGCGGCAGAGAGGGAGAGAGAGAGAGAGAGAGAGAGAGAGAGAGAGAGAGCGAAAGAGAACGGGTCCGCCTGTTTTTATCCTGAAAACCAGTACAATGTAAGCAGATTTTAACTTTTGGCAAGTAGCGAACGGAAAGATTTCGAGGCGACTCTCGTCAGAGTTAGAGTGCATCCGAACGACCGTCAAAAATTGCAATTCGCTTGGCTTTTTGGCAGTGGCGATTTCGCTCAATATTTTTCGTGGTCATGCATAAGAATAAATTCGCACGCGGCATGCGTTGGTTCGCGATCGCGTCTCCCGAACGTGGTTGCCAAGACCCGGAAAAAGGAGAGGCGTGTTTTCTAGAACGGCCAAAAATAGCGGGCGTACTCGTGAAAATAAAATGGCAACTCGCGCTTAGAGAATGACGGTTGGAAGAAGAAGACGACGACGACGAAGAAGAAGAAGAAGAAGAAGAAGAAGAAGAAGAAGAAGAAGAAGAAGAAGAGGGAGACGAAGACGAGGAACAAGCGGCAGGCTGCAAACGGACAGAAAAAAAGAAGAAGGCAAAGCATCTAAAATTGGCGGGACCAAGTTTGCCAATACGCCGCGATCCTGGTTTCTCTATGCGGCCAACTGGGAGGAGAAAACACTTTCCTCGCGTCATAGTCTCGCACGAAGCTACAGGCACGCATAGAAGCTGGAGACGAAATAGCGGCAGAGGAAATAGCGAGGAATGTACGCGAAATCGTCGAACGACGGAAACAACGAAAATTCAAGCATCTTTCGGATTTTAGGCCTTCGCGATGATCGATCCACGGTTGCTCGTGCTTGTCATTTTTCGCTAGACAATCGTGTTGGAAGCGGACTGCTGCGGATGTTGGCGCAAATTCATGCTTTTACGAATATAAGAAAAAAGAAAGAGACAAAAAAAGAAAAGGAATGGAAAGACGATCCTTTCGCTTACGCGAATATCACAGCAAGTATATCGTGTGTCGAATATTTTAGACATTTTTCTGCATTATACGCGCTCCGTGGAGTTTTCGAACCTTCGAATTTCTCGCCGCACGCGTAAAAATCACCGGGTCCGTAACTCCTGACGCGCGATCGCCTTCCGAAAAACCGAGAGCACGAAAGTTCAAGCATCGATAGGCCGTGAACAAGCGATCATAACGCATATTATTAGACTATCGATATTCTCGAGGCTTACGCAATTCGTAAAGTACCGAGCAATAAGTGCGAGGAGAGTGCTGCGTGGCTTCGTCAAGCTCTACGACAGGGCGCACACGATGCATCATCCCCTTCGTTGCAGAGGAGAATTGATATATCGGGATCGCTGTAGGGTGAATTCCGAAGCGGCTGAAGCGCAGCGACGAAACAGAGAAACGAAGGAGAACTCGATGTACGTGGGCGGACGCGACGTACAACAGATAACAACACGCTCTTTGTAAAACGTAGGATATCGAATAAGCAGGTTTTTTTTTTTCGATATTATTCGTCTCGATATTGGGTTATCCGATAGTCGGATCGGTTGAAAGTTTCGCCAAGCTTTGGTTCCGAGGGAATACTACGTACGTTGGCCGATATTGCGTCTAAAAGATTTCAAGCGAGAGGGATGATAGGCTGCATCGTTGAAAAAGAACGAGAAAGATACCGCAGGACGGGAGAGTCAAGAGAAGAGAGTCAAGACCGGCGACCTTGATGAAAATAACTCGTCGAACTGACCATACCTTGTATGCGTTAAATTAAAAAAGTATCTCTCTCGCTCGAAAGGAATTCTTTCAACGATGATCTATACTCGAATCGTCTACGACCTCGATCAACTTGTTCTCTTCGTTGTCATTTTTCAATTTAACGTCATCCCAAGTTACAAGTTTCAACTCGATTCGTTTACGTAAAAGAGAAACCGAACTTTCTTCCGAGTTTCTCTCGTCGTACTACGTATTATGCTTCGAGTTTCGCGTATCGGTACTTTTTCGTCTTAAAAATCGTGTACTGGCCGTCGAAGTCGTACAAAGCGGATCGTTTTCTATCGTCGATCTACGATATTATTCGACGTTCGAGATCAACGATGTTCGCGCGTAATGAAAACGCCATACTGCGAAGAAGATTGCTGTCGCGAGAAAGGACTCTCACCCGAGCGTGGGTGGCTTGGGGACAGGATCGAACAATCCACGTAGATTGGACGAGATCCAGGAATAATTCCCTTTTACCGACGCGGCTCTCTCGTCTCTGGATCGTGGTAACCCGTGGCGCCTCCTCTACCAACTGATGATCGCCCGACTACACTTTGTATCGCGTTCCCGTTCCCGCGGGTTTGCTTCTCGGCTATGCTCGAGGCCGTCGCGACGCACTACTGTTCTCGTTGGTCCTGTCACAGCCTAATTCTGCATAAACCGACGATCTCGATTATTTCCTCTCCGAATGTCATACTCGGAGCGTTTGTCCACCTCCGAAATGTACTTTCTTTTTCTCTTTTCTTCTTTCTCTTCTCTTCTCTTCGGCCGATTCTTTGGCAATTGAGAACGCGTCGCATCGCTGTTACTCGCAGCAAGCAGTCCAAAGATAGGGCTAGAAAACTTCGGTAGCGAAGTAAGGAGAAAGTAGCACTCTCGACGGTGTACGTTTTTTCACGATCTTTTTCGTTTATTTGCTCGTTCGCGTCGTTACGTGTAACGCGTCGTCTAGATATTCCGCAAATTGAAGAGTTCAAAATCGTGTACACGCATCGACACGGAACGCGCTAAGAATGGCACTAGCGAGCATTCTTTTTCAGACGTCTAGTGATTTAATTCGGAATACGTGACGCGCCCGGTATTTCAATATTTCCATCCGTACGGATTCCACGGGGCCGTCAAATAGCGCAAAATAGGCTCCGTTTAAATTCCTCGCCGTGTTTGCTCGGGCAATGGGTTTTTACTATCATCAGTCAACAGCCGGATGCACGAGATTTTATATTTACCCGAACGTTTCAGGCGAACGCGTGCATCCCTACAGATAAATCATCATCGTTTGGTCAGCGTGCCGTATATAAATACGAGCACACCAGCGACTTGTCGTCGTCGTCGTCGCTCCGACCAGCATTTAGCATTTTCTCTCTCTCCCTTCCTCTCTCTCTCCCTCTCTCTCTTTTATTCATTCTTTCTTTCCTTTTCTTTTTTTTCTGACTCGCAGCGTCCCCACGGTCTAACGTCTCCGTGTTACCTGTTCACTCGTAGCATAATAACACAGCCGCGGGCAGCGGTTGGTAGGGAGGGTGGTGTGCGAAAAAACACGGGCGAAAAAACCTAGATTAGAGATTAGAGGGTACAGGGGAAAAAACGACGATGTTTAGGGTTAGATCGTCACCCCTGTTTTCCGACCATGATTTTTTGCACACTTGTTCGAAAGAAATTTAGGGTGAATTGGGTCTCGGAGCGGAGGTCTCGATTTCGGTTGATCGTGCTCCTTAGCTGCGAGGGTTAGGATTTCTTTTTTTTTTACCGTCGATTAACTAGTGTCAGACGGCGTCCGTGGTTGATTCTTTCCTTAGAGGCGTTCTGCCATTCAAAGGATGACAGATCGTTTCGTTTCCATAGAGAGAGAGAGAGAGAGAGAGAGAGAGAGAGAGAGAGAGAGAGAGAGAGACAACGAGGGCATCTCTGGTCGTAGCGTCGCTATCCGTGTCGTTGTGTATTTCTTGGTGTTCGAGGGAATCGTTTCTTCGCCGTGATACGCTTCGAGTAGCAGCAACCGTCTTGGCGTCCACTCGGCCCGTTGAAATTTCAAAATTACCCGGGGCAGCCTCTTGTCGCGTCGTGTACTTTGCAAATTAAATAACATTGCAATGGGTTAACGAAGCGTAGACTCCGTCGCTCGGACGCCTATCGGGACACCCGGCCCTCTCTCGGCCTCCGGTACTCCCGCAGCACCCTCTAACCCCTCGATTTAGCCATCTAAGTGTCGCCCTCTCGTCCCCACCCTGCGGCCTATTTTACCCCACTTTCCAGTCTTTTCCCCTCTTTCGCTTAAGGCTGGCCATCCCACTCACCCTACCGCCTTCGCGACTTATCCCCACCCTCGACACTCACCCTCCTGGAAAAATAAGCCGCCGGACACCTTGCCGGGCCTCTCCACTAGGCTACCATTGGCTGGCCTTAAGCCGTGGCTAACTTGGACTTTAGTTTGTCTGCGGAAAATTCGACATTCAAAATGGTATCTTTCCTCGTTCGGATCCTTCCGGATCTCCCCTTGGACGAGCTGTTCTCCGCTCTATCGAGAGAAATGGCAATTGCCGCTTCGCTTCTTCGCGGGAGGAGGGTATCTAGCTTTAAAAATTCGCTACGTTGCCAGTAAATTCTGAACTTGCATGCCACCACCGTCCTCCTCGTAATTACAAACTGCGTACTGCGTCAGCTATCCACTTACGGACCTGTAACAGGTTCTTTCCGCTTTCAACCGCGTACCTCGTATCGAAATATCGTATTCGTCGGAAAGTTCGTGGAACGAAATTGGAATCTACGATACGTAAGCGCGCCGCTTGGTCCGCGATCTTCGCACGTAATGGGAGTAACGCGATGTTAAAGTTTCCTTGCGCGTGTTTGCGGTTCGACGATCGAGCAAAGTGGCCGGGATAGGCCACCGTATTCCTTAATTACCAATTAAGGGACGAGAGGCGGTCAAGTTTTTCGATAGCATCGAGAGCGTAGCGTATCGGGTGTCGGGCAAAATTTCGCCGATGCTTTACACGATCGTCCAACCTTTCGATCTCCGTGACGGCAAAATTTTCAATCGGCCGGATCTCTTTTCCGTGAAACTTTGCTCCATCAAATTCTGCCGGCTGATTGTTTATCAGTGCCGCGCGAAAGAGCGCGACCATAGAAGCGCGCGGCGATTTATTAAGCGCTAATTATACGATGGGCCATGCAACAAAATGCAAACTGTTTATCGCTTCGTGAACGTTGTTTGGTGGGTGGCGATACGCGGTGTAAACCACCCTCTGGCCCGCCGTCGCCTGTGGTAAATACACCTGTTTGCACGCCTTTGAACTTTTCGCCGATACCCGAGCCCGAGTTATTTCATAATTCATCTGCGAGTTGTTGAATTTTTCACCGGCCGTAACTTTGCCGTAATCCCGGGACGAAAAGCGTCCCGTTGCCGGCCGGCTCTCGCAAATCTTGCAGCGGCCTGGCCAACACGCGATAAAGAAGCGAATCGGTGGCCGGAGAATCGAAATGCAAATGTCCCGAGGCCGGTCCAGGCCGGCCTCAAATCTCTCGCGCCCGTTTACCGGCTCCGGCTCGCTTGTTTATTTTTTAATTAAAGTCTTCCGCGGGCACAGCTTCTCCTGGAAACGGTGGCGGGATTAAAAAAAGGTCCCCTGGAGTTATTAAGCTAATAATGTGTCCCGTGGCGCGCGTTGCGCTCACCGGCAACAGGGAGAAAAAAGGTGGACGGGGGAAAAGGTCCAGGCTGGAGGAGCGAACCCGTACGGTCGTACAGGAACGGGAAGGAGAGCTGGAAGAGCGAGAGGAAAATGGTGCAAAAAGGGGCTGAAAGCGCAAAAAATCACTTGGTCACGCGCAAGCTGCCGTCCCGATCCTCTCATTGATTCCACCCCCTCCCCACCCCCATCTGCCGATAACCGCGCAAGTTTACGAGGGAAAAAGGCGAGACTCGGCTTTTAAAGCGAGCCCGAGCGGTGACGCGCGGTCGTGTAGTTTACCGTACGTGTACGTACTAATGAACCTTGTTGACCGCTCACCCGGTCGTTCGATTAAACTTGGAAAAAAGGACGAACGAGACCGTTGGGATCTCGGTTACCCGGGGTGGCCGCTTTTTACAATTCACTCGGCCAACCTCTTATTGGAAAAGAGTTGGTCGAATCGTTTGGTAGCATCGAAAGTACTGTCGAAAAGCTGGAGAATATGACTCGCGAGAGAAGCACGTGTCTACGATTTCAGCTATACGAAACGAGATGCAATTTGTTTACGTTCGAGAGAATAATTGGCACGCGTGCAGGAAAAACGTCGGCGAATAAAAGGCATTCAGAGTTACGGACGGAAGAGAAAAATGTTTCTACATCGGCGAAAAGGTATCGAGCCTTGGAAAAAATATCCCTCGTCAACGAGTGTCGTGTACTTTGTGGAAAACGAACGGTGGCCAGAAAAGAAGACGACACAGTGGCGGGGGAGGCGCGGCAGGCGCGTTGGAGGGTGAAGCGGTTGCAAAGAATGGCTGGAGGCTGTGGAAGGATGGAGGAAGGATGGTCCGCTCGGCTCACCCCCTTAGAGCCATCCTCCTCTTCTCCCTGCCCCTCCTGCAGGCACCCTCCTGCCTCTTCCTGGCCGTCATCTCCTGGGCGATTTTCCACGGCACCTAAGAGAAGGGGCCAATGAGACGCTGGGCGTCGGTATTGATCCGAGGCGTCGTCCAGGAGACGCCCGCTCCAAGACGCCCGGCTTGCCCGGCGCGAGAGAGCGGCACCGCAGTTCCAGATAAAAGGACGAAAGCCGTTCCTGGAGACGAACCGCGGGACCATTCGCCGCGTTCTATAACTTACATGGAACCTTCCAGGATTTACGTGGACGAGTTCCTGCCACAACTGTGGACATTCGTTTCCTATCCTCTTCTCTACTCTTCTTTCAGTTTGCCCATATCCTGCGTCAGCTCGCTTACCGCCGAACTTCGTTCCACGCAGGAAAATTCGAAGATCGTTATTCGTGTCTTTTTATATCCTTCGTCTAGTTCGTTCGTCTGTTCGTCCGCGGTCGTCTGCTCGGCGCGTGTCGTACGACGACCACGGACTATCCGAATGGACCGTTGAGACCGGTACGTTGTCGATCGAAATCCCTTTGATAACGAAAATTTTTGCGTACCGCGTTGTTTGCACCTTTCGCGCTCTCTTTCCGGCGTGTCAACTAGATTTATCGTTCGTAATAATTGCGAAATGACCCATTCGGAGGCCGCGCATGGATCAACTGCGTACCTCGAAACGTTACTTCTTCAAACGTCGAAATTTACTGCCGTCTATACCGTCCTCTTGCAACGAACGAATTAACGAGGGTTGGGCGCTGATCACGAATTTTATGAAATCGGTGTCCACTCCACCGTGCGAAAGATTCCACTCTACTCTCCTCCTTGGCACGAACGTCGGATCATCGAACGACGAGTTTGCGTGGCAAAGGAACGGTCTTTTGATGCGGTCGTTCATCGGAAAGTTGAGCTTTCCGAAACCAGACTCGTTTAAAGTTAATTACCCATCGCATTGACAATCGGAGGTTGCGGTCGTTCCTCGGCTGCCGAACTTTTCCACCGTTCTCTTTTCCCTTCGCAGATGGTTCGATGACGGTCGGCCAAAGTTCCACGGAGTATCGAAAATCATTCTAGCCTCTAATTAGACCGTCCAACTGGTGTGTCCAGTCTCCGGTTCTTTCGGCCGGTTTCACGCCCTTCATTGGCTCCCGAGATTAGTCTCGCGCGCTTTTTGCGTCAATCGGGTCGGCGCACGTCAGCTGAACCGTGAATTATCGAGCACTTGGTGCGATGCGTCGTCATTTCCTGCGGAAGAGAGCGCGCGCCAGCTATCGACCAGCGATCGATCGTCGCTCGCTGTCGAATCTGCTGTAAAATGTGTGGAAAAGCGCGTACATGGAACGCCGGTTCTTTAGAAAGTTATCTCGAGGTTCTGTCGAACGTTCCTCTCGAACGAGCCACGCTGCGAATTAGTTGAGAACGATAAGTCAAGGGATTGAAGGGATCCGAGGATATCGCGAGGAGGATAGATTTTAGCTGGCTTCCGGGGCAATCTGGATATTTGGACGTTCCTCCTTTTATTTTCCTTCAATTTCCTTCCTTTCAGCTCTGCCATCAGCCTTTCCATTAATATTAAAACGGTGGCGTTGCCTCGCGCGAGGGCTGTTTCAAAGAGGGGTGCTGCCATATACCAGACTGTGCTCGTTTCTCCGGAGGTGATCGTAGGTGGGGGTTGAAGGGCCATGGCAGCGGGGAGGCGAGGAGCGTTTAGCTCGTTTTTCATCTTGATCTTCTAGAGTTACCAATTTGAACCCCCTATACTCTATCCTCCATCCTCCTCTCTCCGTTTCCTATCTCCACGTTCACGCTGCACTATCTCGAACGCGTTTGCCGAGAAACGATTTCTTGCTCGAAGAAGAATCACCGACAAAACGTTCCTGTCTTTCCACGCGGTATCCTCGGACGCGTTATCTTTCGCCGTTCGATCGTTATCCTCGGTATGAAACCTCGCGTCGAAACTTCGAACTTTGGACTCGCGCGAATCTCGTGTTCTCGCTCGCTTTTCCACGGACGTTGCGATTGCATCTGCTCGACGGTTCACGCCGTCAAGGTGCTCGAAGAAAAATTGCACGGGTGCGCTCGTGGGAAAGCTTCCACTTCTTGAACGACGAGTCGGTCTTTTTATCGTGACCCGATCCCTTCTTGCGCGACCCTACTAGCCGCGAGCAACCCTTCAGGGTCGACCAACGGTCAGCGAATCCCCCCCCCCTCCCCGCGCGCTCCCTCCGGCTTTCGGCTTTATGGGAACCGGTTTTTCGAACGCGTAACGCGTCCTGAACTTTTCCATGGAATTTTTATCGCGAACCCGTCTGACCGGTCAACCAAACGTACGTCCAGGTGGTCACTTCCTGACCACCCTGGTTCGGGTCACTTTCTTTTACCTCCCTTCTCTCTCTCTCTCCCCCTCCCTCCCCCCTCCTTTTCGTCAATCCCTTCGATCGCAAAACGGTCGCCGCTTCTTAATGCCGTGACACGCGTCGGCCATTCGTGAAACTGTGTTTCGTGCGTTGGATCGCACAGATTAAAGCCTCGTCCTGCGGAGACCATTGCGATATTTACCGTTAGGAGCGTTAGGAACGTTTCATCTTATAACGATAAAGCGAGAAACCGACTCTGTATGGTAAACGAACTGCGAATTTTTATGCGTATGGGGGAAATTTCGAGGAGGAAAATTGGTTCGGAATTTGCCTAACGACGATGGCCAGTCGTGCGACGACTATATTACGAAATAGAATTGTTCGAGCCGTACGGCAGAACGACGATAGAAGAAAAAAAAAATGGTAAATGTAAGTTAGAGAGGCGATACGTCGAGGGATTAAACGTGGACGACCACCTCTTCGTCGAACTGTAGTTCGCGTTCCGCTGTTGCGTGTGCAACGACTATAGGTGGTTCTCGCATAATTGGGATCGGTACCGGACGAATTTTCCAGAGGCAAACTCATATTCGTCGATCGTTGCAATTTTCTAAGAAACTACTTCCGGTTCTGGTTCTTTCGCGAAACGAACGACGCCCGCGTTTCTCTATCCGCCGCGATTAATCTTGCTCCTCTAACGTAATTCATGGTGGTTTTTGCGGTTGGAATAAATGCGCGACATCGGTTGACGCCGCGTTGAAGGAGTTCAGTTCGCCTCTTCGGTGTTTTACATTTGCATTCGATGGCAAGTCACCATTGGGTGGGCCAGCGGGGGTGGGAGGGAACGCGGGGGTGATGTTTTGCAAGATCTGCTCGAGAGACCATTCGTCTTAGTATCTGCCTCAGGGGGCGGTGAAATATAAGCTAGATCTACGGGAAAGATAAATGAATCCATCCTCCTGCCCCCGTCGCCGTCGCTGCCTCTCCTTACCTCTCTCAGTCCACCGGCATCCCTTTAGACGCGAGAGAAGAGAAAATCAGCCGCAACAAGAATACCGACTTCACCGGTATCCGGGTATTCGTAAAACGTTTCTATTTGCCGTATCGCGCGGTATCCGTGTCGTGGCGGGTTTAATCCTAGTCGGCGGCGTTTTTATCCTGCGTCGAACTATTACGCGTAATCGTGTTCGACGCTGGACGCCGCCGCTCTTACACCCACGAAAGTCGCATCGAATGGTCCTCGCCGGCGCACCGATGTCATCACCGGCTTTCGAACGGTAAAATTTCATATATCTCGAACAAACTACGTGCACAACCCTGTTAAACGCGTTAGCCTCGTTGTGTTTCGATGGACGTACGCCTTCTTCCGAAGTACTGGGACGAACGAAGAAGCAAACGGAAGCACACGAAAGGACATGGGAAATTGCGTGCAGGGAGACGAACGACACGCAAGGTGCACACGTTACGGTACTCGTCGTTTGTAAAGAAACGGTGGACAAGATTAAGAGCGACCAGACACAGAGGGAACGACAGAAAAGAAGACGCATGACGGTGGAAGGAAGGTTTGCCGGCATCTGCAAAGTCGTCGGCGCCTCCTCACTTTCTACTCCGCTGGATAAGCATCGCTTTGCATACGATCGCCATTTTGCGGGGAGCATAATTTAAATTTCGTTCCATTGTTTTGTCGCTCTTCTTACGCCCTTCCTGGCCCACCCCCGAAGGAAGAGCTTCGTGTCGCCGGCTGGGGGGTCACCCTTGCCCCACCCTCGCGTCACGCAACCCTCTCTGTGCTCGCTGGCAACCCCCTCCCTCGGCTCGGTGCCCCGGCACAGGCGGCCATTTGCATGAAATTAGAATCAGAATTTTCTTGCTGGAGAATTAGCCTCTCGCCGCCCACCGTCTCGACCGTGGCTGCGAAAATTTTAATTAATTCACGGAGCTGCCGAGGTAACCAAAGGGCGCTAGGGCGATGCGCGGCAGAGAACGGGAAAGCCAAGGGATGCCCGGTGACGGTGAAACGGCTCTGTTCGCGATCGGCCAACGCGATTCGATTCTTGCCAAGATAATCGTAGGGGGGACGGGCGTGATTGGTTTTGCGTTCGTTTCAATTGAAAACGAGGCTTTTTCCCTCGCTGGACGAAGAAAGGCGCACGGAGAACAAGAGGCGGTTTGAGAAGATTGCGTTTCCAAACAAGAGGAGGAGCACACGGGAAGATTGCATATCGTGGCTGATGAAGGTTGGCAAAGGTTCTAATGCATCGTGCGCTCCTTTGAATTCTTGAAAGCGGCGCGCACATACCGCGGGTTCTACTTTCTATAAATGGGATTTGTTAATTTGGAACGATGCACGGACATAATTACAAGAGCTCGCGATACTTATAGCTGTAAGTATTTCATCGTCGTATTAAGCTCGTAAGCTCGTTATCTCCGCAAAAGGTACGATAGACCCTTGGCTCCGGCGAGAGGCAATGTACGGCTTGGTAGGAGGACCCGCGGAGCGTTTCATAGCGTTTAGTCTTTATGGCGTGTGGTTCTGCAGCCATCTCGAGGTAGCTCTTCTCTCTACATTACCTCCTCCCGCCTTCTCTCTCTCTCTCTCTCTCTCTCTCTCTGTGTGTGTGTGTCTGTCTCTCTGTGTCTCTCTCCCCCTCCCCCGCCCTTCATTCCTCTCTACCTCTCTCCTTCTCTCTGTGCGCCAAGCAACCTCGCAAGCCTGACTCCGCGCTACTGCGAAACAATGGACCGAAATAAATAGCCCGTCTTTCGTCTTTTGTTTCTTGGGGGCCCATTGTTGCCACCGTAGATAAGAAAACAAGAGACTCTGTCGCTGTGTTTACGAGCCCCGGCCGAGGCTTCTGGATGCTGCGGCCCCCTTTTTGTTTCGCTCGCCGAGCCACCTTCTTCTCACCCCGTCTTCTCTAGCCCCTGTACTCCTTTCGCGTCTCATCCACTTCTCGTTCCTCCGCGTCTCGACTAATCCCTCTCGTGCCACTCCACGTTTCTCGGAATCCTCGTGACGCGCGAGCCACGTCACCCTTACGTTTCACGGCCAAATCCTCCTCCCCCTACCCTAACCTGATAGACTCTTCGACAAGAAGCTGATCGTCCAAAGGCCGACGATAGCCTTTTCGACTTTTCGTTGGCTTCGTGCTTCGCCAGTCAGTCCTATTCTCCTTTGGTCGCTTTCGACAAGGAATTATCGAAAATGCTACCAGGTTGGATCAGTGCTTCCTATTCTGTCCCTGTCTGTCTGTCTGTCTGTCCTCTGCCGGAGGAAGGAGAAGAAAATATGAGAAAGTTGAACCTATGGTACGAAGGTGTAACTGTTCGGCCGATGAAGGTTTGGAAGGTACGTGTAGTTGTTATATGAATTTCGAGCGGTAACCTTCGGTCGGCGACAATGGGAAAGGAAGAAGAAACCGGTCGGACGAACGACATTGTTGCGACTTATTCATGAACACGCGGACGCCGTGCCGGTTGGGATTCGGGCCAGCGGCGCACCCCTCGCACGCTGGACATCGGCCAGCCGAGGTCCCGTTCGCCGAGGGAGCCTTATTTCGAAAACGGCAAACTGGTTTGTCCAGTTTTCGCCTTTATACGACTGTACCGGGGTAGGCCGACCACGGCTGGACCCAAAAAGAGGAGGTCCACCCGTCCCATAGGGGGAAACCATCGCGACGGTCACTTTTTCGACCAGCGAGTCCAGTCTACCGATGGACATCGAACGCGGCGCTGTGCCGGACAGTCTGCGCTCGGCGTTCGTCGGTTCGCCAAATACCGCGATACGAAAGTTTGTTTACGGAGGTTCTCGCTCGTCGCGCACTAGATGGGATGGATAGGAGACAAGGGGATTAGGATCGATACGGAGAAGAAAGGATACGAAAGACAGCATCCTCGAAGGCGTAATGACGCAAGGGAGAATGGGAGGAAAAGGCTTGAAGGAATTTCGAGCCCTTTGAGGCGGTCGTTACGTCGCTTTTCACCCTCCTACGCCTGTCCCCCAGTTTACCGGGGAACTCGGTGTAATTCAAATTCGGTTAATTCCGGTGATTTTTCAAAGTTTCATTAGACCGGGCTGTGGCACGGTTGGCGGCGGGTGGGGGAGGGGGAGGGCGGAGAGGCAAGGAAACGGCGAAACCCTCGCGGGTGAAGTATGGCCCCATACTTTACTCTGCGGTCGGCGAAGGCGTCTTAGGCAACTGGAATCCTGGAATAACAGGACTCGCGAACGCGCGAGGACGAGGCGGACGAAAGAGGAAGTGGGAAAGAGCCGGAGAATACAGCCGAGGAGTTGCAGCCGAGCAGAGGATCGCCGAGCAACGAGAAAAGGAGACGACCCGAACGAGATCCGAAACCGAAGCCGACTCGATTTAGATCGGTCGAATTTATATCGCCACCGCCTGCGAGCCGCGAAGCGATGGAGAAAAGTGAGCTCGACGTTCCACCATTGGGACGGAAATTCCGTTTCGCGAAAGTGTTTCCAACGGGAAGGGGGAGGGGCTGCGTTTTGCCTTCGAAATTCAACGTCGTTCCCCGCGTATGCTTTATAATTCAAGAAGCTGTGACGCAATTCGAACAGCCACGAGAATCGAAATTCGTCGGGCAACTTTCATCGACTTCTCGAGGAATGTGGAAACGCGAGTTTCCGTGACGCGGCTGCCGGTTGTTCGCAGGCCACGCGGTGCAATTTGCTCGGCAAGGAGGATCCTCCATCGAGCACGCACATGACGCGACATCTGGTCAGCCACCGCGTATCGTGATTTTTTCACCCAGTTGTTGGATTTTTTCACGTGGCCACCTCCTTCCGGCCTGTTTACGTGCAACGTTTCTCGTGTCGCGTGTCACGTGTCACGGTTCCCACAGCGTAAATAAGTCACGACGGAGAAAGCGATTGCGCAATTTTCTCCCGTAGCCGCAGGGCGATAACTCGATGGCGGCGTTTGTCGCGTACAGGGCGGATCGTTTGGCGTGCAACCCCCGCGCGTTCCAGCATTTTTGACGACGTCGGTAGCTGTAGCGGGCGAAAGGAAATTATCGGAGCCTGCTGGCTAACCGGTTATTTTCTTGGCCGAGCTGCGTCCCCTTCCGATTCGAACTTCGAGACTCGATGGTATCGTAGATTGCGTGAAATTTCCATCGCTGTCGTTCGCCCGGTAAATTATAAATCGAACAGCTGATACACCGGATCTCGATTAGAGCGGGCTCGTTTGTCAAGCAGCTAGCGAAATATCTCCCTCGATCGTGCTACTTTGCCGCGTAAAGAATCTTCAGAAGCGTCATTCTATAGGATGGAATTCTCGTCTCCGGCGAGGGAATCCTCGGCGAGGGATGGTTTTAATGATTTTTGGGGGTTGTTGCCAGGAAAGGCAGAGGCTTTCTCGTGACGGGCGAAGGAGGGCGTGGAAGGGGCATTTTTAAGCCTTTACTTTCGCCAGGAACCCTTCGTGCTCTCGCGAGCTCTCCTCGTAGCTTTTACCCCCGGCGAAAGGTTGCGGCGGTCGGGGGTGGTTTGTTTCGGGCCGGGTGCACGACGAGAGAAAGAGATACGGCGAGGGGAAAGAAAAGCTAGTAGAACGAGGGTGGGTTAGGTAGGCAGCCCTGCGCGAAAGATGGCTGGCAAAATGGAGGGATCTCTTTCTATTATGCCTGGTCCCTCGGCTTCCCTCTACGCTTCGAAGAACTCGCTTATCGATCTTCGAAAAACGGGACATCCGACGGAGAAACGAGTCTCTTCCAGGCTCTTTGATCGTCGACTTTGACGAACGACGATTCTACTACGCCCGATACGTTTTTTCTCGTACGAGTTCGCTCTCGTGGACCGACCCTTTGTCACGAACTTGGTACAAATCGTGCCAATTACCATTCCGCCGTTTCCACCACGCGAGAAGATACGAATCTTCCGTCTCCTTCTGTCAATTTCGTTTACGGCAGTGGTCAAATTTGGTTCTTCGAAGCGCCGCGGAAAATAGTTCTTCTATACGGAAACGGTATGCGGAGAATCGTAGAATTTAAAAGCTAACTCGTTCGTCGTAATATCGTTATAAAATGTTACTTGACTCGATCTCGTAGTTGTACCTTTGGCTTCCACAAAGTTTCCTCCACTTATCTGAGCTGTTCTTTTCGCTCGACGGCGTATTAAGCTTCTGCTGTTTTTAATGGTAGACCGGCATCGAACGTCGTAAACTCGTGAAAAGTAACGTAAAGTCGTTCGGAATATTCGGAATCTGACACAGTCGAATCTAATAGGTTCCTTTCGTTTTCAACTGTTTTTCGCGACGAGCCGATCGTCTCTCGTCACAGAGCGACGTTAAAGTAAAAACGTTAGAAATGCACATTTTCTTCCGTGATCTACGATCGGCGAAGGGACGGGAGGAGGACTGGCGTAACGAGAAAACGTTGGAAGGTTGAACGGGCGGATCGAGGTTGAAAACAAGAGCGCATTGAAACGGAGAACGCGCAGGAAAAACACGTTTCCTCTGGCTCTTTCTCTCTGGGTGTCTTTTCGCGGCGTCGCGCGCCGCGTGGTTCCATTGAAACACGACGTCCGTGAAAAAAGAGGATACTCGAGAAAAGTCTGGTCCATACGCCAGGCCGGCGATGAAACGCGCAGAAAACTATCGCGGGAAAAACGTAGCGCGAATTTCCTCTCTTCTCTTGCCGCGGTCTCCGTTGCAACGTCGGATACGGAGGGCGGCCAGAGAGGCGGAAGAGGGCAGGAAGGGAAGTCGCCTTCATTAGTAAACTTTCGTTTAAAATTTCTGCCGTTCCCTGGCGGCCGGGGGTCGACTCCGAACAAAAACAAACGCGTTCCCGCCCGCCCCTTTTCCACCCCCAAACTCGATTTTAACTTTCGAGATATAATTAATTTTTCGAGACCGCGCGTACCCGCTCTCGCCGTGTATCATCGCCGGAGAAAAAGAGGAAACGAAAAGGAAGAACTCGTTATTATCTCGAGATAGTCTCCCCTCGCGCCGCCCCTGCCGTCCTCCCGCAGTCCTACCGCCGTTCTCCCGCCGTCCTCCCGCCGTCTCCGCGCCGCGCTAGGGGTTGAATTTTAAACGAGATCGCTGCCGGCCAAGAACGCTTTCTTCCTTCGTGCACTCGATGCTTTCCCGCATGTCCAGACACTTCAACGAATAGTGCTTTTGCTTCTTTTTTTTTTTTTTTCTTTAGCGGCGGTTCGTTTTGCCGTGTGCATCTAGTTTTCTCAAACTCGAGACACGGTGTGTTCTTGTTTAACCCTGCTGTACTCTGATCTTCCTCTTATCTCGCATCTCATCTCTCTCTCTCTCTCTCTCTCTCTCTCCTGTTGCCACGATTATATACACGTTATGCACGAGGAGAATCTTTACGCGTGAAATTGCCAAAACGTCGTTGCACGATGCACTGAGAACTCTTATCGTGTACACGGCATCGGGAAACGAATAGAAATTCGCGAGCTTATTTTTAATCTAAGCGTCTCGCTGCGCCGCTCGCTTTTTCCCCGTCCTCGTAACGTATCGCGGTTGTCTCGCGCTCGAAGCGATCTCGTGCGGGGCGTGTGCCATGAAATAAATAGTAACGGAATCCCGTACGTACGAGCCACCACCCCCTACGACCACCGGAGTCGTTGCAGCACGACGTGAAAACCCATAAACCAGGAATAACAAGCTCGGAGACGAGAAACCAGGGCAGCTTCTCAAATACACCGGATTTCGTCCCGCGAAAAACTACTATCGCCGATGTTTGCGCGACTAACCAGAGTCTCGAGTTTCACCGTTTCTGGGAAACGGTGGTGTCAATTTTTCCCCGGCTTGTTCCTTTCCTCGAAAATCTGTCTGACCTCGCGCGAAGAGCTGCTTTTTAATCTTTCTCCAAAGCTGGAGGTCGAGCAAACATTTACTTCGGAGAGGTTATTTGTTAAGCAAAGCTGTTCTTTGATGCGTGCGGAGATTGGCAAATATTGAATCAGTTTTTTTCACGTACACACGTTCCTTAAAACGCGAAAAAATGGTTCGAAGGTCCCTCTTAACCCCGTCTCCATCCGAGCAACGTTTGACATTTCACCCCAAACTCTGTTTCATATTCGGCCAGCTACTTTCGAAATAATTCGTCGATCATCGTCGATAATTGGTAGGCGAATTTTTATATTTTCGTAGCTAATAGCGAATCTATGTGAATCTAGCGAGAACAAATGGGAGCCGTTCGAATTACAGCCAAGTTGCTCGATTCTTCGTTCTCATCTTCATTTTCATTTCGTGTATGTTACTTTTATTCGTGCTCGTGTCGTACAAATACCGGGAAACGAAATAACGCGAACCAAACTCTGGTGGATTGCCTACCCTACAACGATACCAGTCGAAGATCATCGTTGGACGCAAAACCGTAGAGAGATTTAATCTTCAGAGATTTTCAAAGCTTCGACCACGTCGAAAAATCGAATCATCGTCGACGATTGTTCTCTGCCAGCCGCTAACCTTTATATTCGTCGGCTTTTCTTTCCGGCTCGCGTGGTCTCGCGGCTTCGCGTTTCAGCCACGAGAAAGCGACTGCTGAATTATTCGTCAAGATGAAATAACGTTAAAGCGAGGATCGTGTGCAAGTTTAATGCGGCGGAGGGTCGATCGTGTGTAGTCAACGTTACGTTCTTCGATTCTCGTGTCATCCATTTGGTGCCTGGTTATTTCCGACAAACTGTCTCCTGTATATTTCACGAAGAAGAAATTATCTGGGAAAAAAGTGGGGGAGCGGGGGGGGGGCGGGAGGGAGAGGGATCATTGACGAGGAATCTAGAGAAGTCGTTTGCAATTTGTCTTTCTTTCGCCGAAGACGATTCGATAGGCGAGAAAAGCGCCGTTCGGTAGGCTTCCGCGAACCGGAATCGAAACGCGTTGCGCGTGAAAGCGCGTATCGAGCGGTCGTCAGGCCTCGTTCACCGGCGCCTCTCCAATTTTCCGTCAGTTTTTCCCATCAGACGCTGGGAGAAAACCGGCTCCGCGGTTAGACGCCGCGGCTATTAGCGCACAAAGGCGGCACGGCACAATGCGAAACGAGAAAACGATGAACGGAAGCGGGAGAAGCGTGTAAGCGGCGCGGAAAGAGCGGAAGAAAGGAGGAACGAGCGAGGAATGAGACGAGGATGCACGCACCTCGTGCGAGCAGCTTTCTGCGGGCCTCCGCATTAAAACGAGAGGCGAATTCGAGTCTGGCAAAGTTTTAAATGATTTTCGCCGAAGTTGCCTCGCGAGTTGGTTTATTAGGAAAAGTCAATTTGCCCAGAGAGCCGGGCGAACGGGCGAGGGTGGAACGGAGAAAGAGAAAAGGGGCGGAGATGGGGCGACTCTACAGAGCTACCGCTAGGAAAAGTCCTACAAAATTACGACGTTGCCTTTCTCATTTCGCGTTACGTTCACTTGGCGAAATGCATCGCGGTGTGCCGGTGAACACCGCCGTCGAGTTGCTACTACTGTTCTTTCGTCGAGATTCTCCGGCGATATCGGTTTGACAGCGAGACCCAGCCGAAGACAAGAGGCATTCGAGACGAGGACGCCGGAGTGTGTCGCCGGCGATATAGATCCGGCCAGGCTTGGAAAATTCGCCGGTGCAAACGCCGCTCAGACACGCTGGACACGGAAGAAGGCAGGGTGGAAGCGGGGTGTGTACACGACGTACGACGTAGCTTTTTAGGCGAACTCGTTTTATATTTGACGACGCATCAGCGGCGAGTAAACGCACACCTGCCGACAGCAGTCGTGTGTCGGCAGCGTAAACAAGCATGCGGGAAAAAGTGGTTGAAACCGCTTTTCCCTTCCGTAAACGCGGGCTGCTCTTACGAGAGCGTAACGGGGTAGAGGCGGAAAGTCGGAGTCAATTTGACCCGTGGGCCATCCCCAGCGGTTAACGTGAACGCGACCAAGGGGACGGCGGATGATACACACACGAGCGTGTATACGCGTAAATGAAAAAAGGTAGCCGGCAATTATGCGCTCGTTTCAATCTGGCGACTCGAAAAACCTGGCTACCCTTTAATAACCGGGGCAAACTTTGTACGCCACGCCACACGGCGGGGGCTCGTTACTTTTTAATCGCGGGTAAACATTGACCCAGGGCGGCCCAGATTCTTTGAGACGCACGGCGGATACATTGCACCGATGGCGAGATCGTAAACGGATCTGTTTGAAACGGAAGAGGAAGAGGGATAGGAGAGAGAGAGAGAGAGAGAGAGAGAGAGAGAGAGAATGATACGAAGGAAGAAAATGAAAGGGCCAAGATGAAGAGGGGTTGGGGCAAAGGGGATGATCGCGGTGGAAGAAGTCTGGAAGGGCGAAGGAAAAGGTGGAGCGCAAGTGACGGAGATCGCGAGCACTCGTTCGTAAAAGGCACGGGTTGACGCGGGGATGAAGGGGGAAGATCGAGAAGGAGAGAAGTCCAGGAGCGGGTCCACCAGGCTTTTGCTCCTCCGTGAGGGTGGCTCCTCTGAATCAATAAGAACTGTTTCCCCCGCGGATGCCCCCCCGTTCGTCGCTGTTCGTTCGTGGCACCCCCACAGGCCAACCTACCACCTTCAGCTCTGCTCCTCAGTTTTCTCCCCTTTTTCCTTTTATTACCGTGAGGAGAGCAAGGTGGTTCGAGTGGGTGGCTCGGCCCCGGAGGCACGAGCGGCCATCTTTATTTCTCTCCTACCCTCCACCTCGACCCTCTCCTCCTCCTACGACCTCTCCTTTCGTCTCCTTCATCTCCTCCCGGCCTGGTCCTACGACCTCCATCCGTCTTGCCTCGCCGAGCTCACCACCCACCCTCTTCCCCCCCCCCTCCACGAGTCTCCTTCTTTCTCACCCTCTAGTCCCGTCTCGCTTTCGCACACGTGGAAGCTCGACCTTTGGGAAACGAGTACCCTCCAACCCTGTCTTTCCACATCTTCTTATTCTTGCCGCGCCACCCTCTGCTACTTCTTCCAGCCGCTTTCCTCCCAACCGGTCTCCTTTTCTCTTCTCTTTGCTATTTCGACGCTTCGGATTTGCACATCGCGAATCATGCAAGTTTATTCCGCGGAATCTAACGTCAAAGGAGCCGCCAAAAGATCTGACGGTGGTAGTGTAGATTCAACGTTCGTCCCTTTTCGAACGCGATCGATCCCCGCGCTTACGGTGTCAACCTCTCTCGATCGAATCTCGAAATATCCGTGAACTTTTCAAAAGAAAAAGAAAGGAAAAAGAAAAGAGAAACTGGCTCGGAAATCCCTTGGTATCGGTAGAGATTCGCTTTCGTGAATAGGCTACGAAAATTTAGGCGTTCGTGGGAGTTCATGGGCAAGTCCCCTTCTCTAAATTTTACGTCTGTCGAGGCGCGAAGATCCATTTATCGTATAAATATCCACAGTCTATTCACCACGAAGCACTCCTCTTGTCTTTGCTTTTCCGCTCTCCTTCTCCTTCCTCCTTTTCCTCTATCTTTTTCCTCTACTCTTTCTTCTTCCTTCGATGGCGATTATTTTGCAAGGTCCGGATCGAAGACGAAATCGACGCGCAGGGTCAAGATCCTCGAGGACGTACCACAGGTGTCCGCGTGGCTAGAACGAGAACGAGAGGATGTGGTGGCGGTTACCGATGGCGGCGGAAAGGGAGGACGAGGGATCGAAAGAGGAGAAGAGCAGGGAAGAGAAGAGAAGAGAAGAGAAGAGAAGAGAGCGTGGGCGTAGGGCTGGAGAGTGTTGGAGACAGTTGCCGCGGTGTTGCCGGATCAATTTCGGTGGACCGCAGACACAAACTGTTTCAGTGGACTCAATCGAGCGGTTCTACCTCCGACTCCTTTCTCCTGGCCTCTCTCTTCGTCTTCCTTTCGTCCTGGTAACTGGTTCTTTCTCACGAACCAATCTGTGCGTTTCAATCGGCCGGAAATGTTTTCAGAGCCGGCTATTTTCTGCTGTCGCGGTTCTCTTGTTCTTCAACGAAGCGAAGCTTCGCTAATCCTCTGAAAGAAGTCGGGACGATTGGCTGGCAATTGTGGTTCGTTTACGAAACCAAGGGAAAAGAAAGGCTCTTTTCGAAGATTTTCGACTTTTCATATTCTCGATTGCAGTTGGCGGTTTAGAAGTCGTTTAAAAGAGTCGGTTGGCCGGCAACTGTTGTCGGTTCGGCGGAAAGAAAAATCTGCATCGGTTCGATTTTGCGAATTTCTTTCGCAGTGTTTTTAACAAAAATCGTTCGTCGTAACTGGAAGAGTTGGAAAGGCAAAGTTAGCCGTCTGGCCTTGTTCCGGTCCGTTCTCAGAAATCCTTCGTGTGGCAAAAATTTTCGTCGAAATCGTAAGAAGCACGTGCCGTGAGAGGCAGGTAGCCGAGAGGCAGCGGAGCGAAACTCTGGGTAATCAACCGTGCCTTTATTTCGGGAGCAAACACATACCGTTCCGTGTATGTACGAGGACGCGTCTCGTCACAGATAGGTGGCGATGCGTCGGTTCAGCTCGGTGTCTTTAATTAAAGCCCAAGCAATTTTTCCGGAAGCTGGAGAATTTTTTCTCGTCCCCTGGCTCGTCTGCCGAGGAGGAGGACGCTAGCCCATCTTCTTCGCCTCGTCTCGTTCGTCTCCTATCGATTTTGCAATTAGTAAGAAAGTAATTCAACCCCTTATCCCTTTCTGCCCACGAGCCCCGAGCTCGATGGAATCGACGCCCGGAGAAAAGCGATTCCGATAGCTCGAGAAAGGGGTTGTCCGTCGAAAAACGAGCGGATATTTTCCTCGAATCGAGCCCTGGTCGACGACGTGAAGGAGATCCGCGTCATAGGAGCGATAGGCTTCGTTTAATATGCATCCATTTACCAAGCCGTGGAGAAGACGACGACTATTGGATTATCGGTCTTGTTCGAAGTCGCAGGGGTCGCGCGAGGAGCCGGTTGCTCGAGCCACGCGAGAGGGAACGGAGCATCGCGAAGGGTGAACGGCAGAGCGAAACACCGATGGAAGCGGAGAGAAACGGGGGTAGAAAGCGAGATACTGTCTAAATTCCAATTAAAATTTTCGTCTCTAAAAACAGTAGATACCGGAGGATGAATAGATAAAACGAAGCGGACTGGCAATGGGGGGCGAAGGGGGGTGGGCGGTTGGCGTGCTCAGTCGGGTGCGCGAGGGTGGCTCGCTCGGTACGGGTACCTTGTGGAAGTAGTTGCTCGCGAGGGGCGGCTGAACGTAATTAAAGAAGGGGGCGTAACACAGTCTTGCAAGCCCCTGCACACTTATTCCAGATACGGAAAATATAGGGCGGGTAAGCTTCTTGGGACGAGGGGGTATTATACCTGCGAGAGAGGGAGGGCAGAGGGTCGGAGGTAGCGAAAGACTTGGTTGTTTCCAGGACATTTTACTCTGTTTCCTCCGGCTGGTGCCTGCTGTCGGCCTCTCAAAGGACGAATTCGAGTTTCCTACCTATCCCTCCCGCCCCCTAACCCTGTTCCTTCCTCGCGCCCTCTTCCCTTTCACCTTCTTCCTTGCTTTCAAGCGCGCGGCAACTACCCATCCCCAACCCACGTTCGCGGCCCCCCAGGCTGCCACCTCCCTCGACGATCTCACTCTTGAGAATTTTCCTTATATAGATTTTCATAAGTTTCCGTACTTCCTTACTTCCGTATCAGGCCCTCCTCCTCCGAGGAACAACCGAGGAATAACGCGGTGAATAATTTTACGAGGCTCGCTTACTACCGAAAGGGTGACTAATATTCCTCTCTCCGGTGAAAACACGGAGCGGTCGCGGTGATTTCGATCGATCGGTCGATTGTTCGAACCCGTCTATCCCAGACACCGATAGACGTAGTTCTTCTCGTTTCTTCGTGATAACGGGCAAACGCTTTATCCCGGTTGGAGGCCTCTGACTGATAGAGCAAAGGACGTTGCAGGCAAGATGAGATGAGAGGTGGATATTAGATGCCGGACCGGTCGGTACGTTACGGAGAAAGTACACGGTTTTATTCGATTTGTGGCGATGAGTTTGGAGCGACGTTGTCCGCTGCCGAAGACATTGACCTACATCAAACACGTGACACTGCACACGTGATGCGCCACACGTGCGTTGCAGAGGCAACGTAATCCAAGTTTCGAAATAAAGTATTCTCTTTACGAAGGGAGACTGCTGTAGCTTCGGAATTTCGAGCTGATTTTCAATTAACAATATCGCATAGTCGGTTGTGTAACGTTAACACACAGCGGTATATTCTATAAATCCTTTTGTTCTTTCCCAGAATCAAGTACAATAATTAGCTTTCATCGTGCATCGCGCGACGACATAGGGAGTATAAGGTATAACGCTAATTGCGTGAGTTTCGGTCGACGATTTCGCCTCTCGCAAAAGATGGGAAGCAAAGTTTCGCGGACTAGGAAAATTGAAAGTGTCGCCAGAGGATTCGTCGCCGTAAGCAGAGACGATGGAACGCCGTGTTGTTTCAGCGACGCCGCGGGGGTTGTTTCCCCCGGTTTTTCCGAATTATTCCGAGTCGGTATTCACAGGCTGTGCATTTCGCGGAGGCCAGGCAAAGAGACAGGACGGAACACTGGCGGCAGTAGCGGCAGCAACAGCCGCGTACTCGTCGACACGCGGTGTCGTTATATCGACAAAGTTGGTGTCGGGTCCAGGAAGGACAAAAGCGTCGGCAGGGGCCGTCCAATTAGCACGTAGCACTGCCTTAGCTGCGTCCTCCGACGTCGAACGGGTCTAAGACGCCTTTTCTCTGGCCGAGGATCGATAGATGTGTGCACGTGTCTGTGTATATAGGTCCGTGAGACGAGGTGGTGTAGGTGCATAAGCGAAGAACGGCAAAGGGTGGAGGAGGGTGGTAATGCGAGGTGGAAGGTGGGCCGGAGAAAGAGAAGAAGCGGAGAGACGAGAGAAAGAGGGTGGCAAGAGTGAGAAGCGGCGGCGAGGAAGGGCGACCGAGGAAGAAGCGAACAGAGAGAGAAAGAGAGAGAGAGAGAGAGAGCGGTCCGCCCCTCGGAGCTTGATATTTAAATCTCCCCTTTTCTAATTTCTCCCCTCTCGCCGCGCCTGGCCCCCCTTAGCCCGCCTCTGGTACTCCGTTCCGCTTGCCCACCCTCTTTCATCCACCCCACACCCAGCCACCCTCGAGTTACCCACCGCCACCCACTCCCCATTTCCAAGCGGCTCCGCCAGCACCGGCCGCCATCATGAAAATATTAAGAACTCGGGAAAATGGCCGCCCCCACTCGCGAGCTAAGGAAAAGCTCCGCTCTCTCACCCTCTGCTACCTCTTTCTCTGCCTTTCTCGCTCTCTTTCCCTCGCCGCTTCTTCTTCTCTTTCTCCGCCAGCCTTCTGTCTCCGTGTCTCTCGCCCTCTGTCTTTCGCCGCTCTCCGACACCGGCAACTTCGTTCTTGCACACCTACGGAGTTACACGGACGCCACGGCTGGGCACAGGGGTTGATACCGCCACCGCTCTCGGTGCGGCGGGGGGCGGGGAGGGGGGGTATCCACCATGCCTCCATCAAGGGGCTGCAGCCAGACTTTCCGGGCAGAAACTCGTTTTCTCGCCGGCAACTTGCCTCCACCCTCGCCGCCTTCTTCTTCTTCTTCTTCTTTATCTTCATCTTCTTCGCGACTTTGTCGTCTTCGGAACGCTTCGAGACCATTCTCCAGCGTCCAATTTCTCCTCGCTTTGTCGTTCGTCGTTCCTCTCGAAACGCAGACGCAAGGTCTCTCAAGACCTTGTCTCTCTCGTCTCTCGTCTCTCGTTGTCCCTTGCGACGATCCGAAAAATGCTTTTTCGCGATAAAAATCGATAAGAAGGTGGCAAGACGGCAAGAAACGGATCGTGCGAAGCGAGACCGACGAGAGCGACAGAGACAGGCTTTCACGACTTTCACCAGAAGGCAAACGCGGCTAGCGTGGTTCGGATGAATGGGGTATGAGTTTGTCCCACATTCGGCTTCCTCCGTGCTCTCGGCTTCCGGCTGGCCGGGGGGAGGGGGGTGTGTGTGAGTACGTGCGTGCACGCGTGCGTTCGCTCGTCTCCGGATTACCGCGAGAACGAGCTGGAACACGTGGCGCAGCTTGCATGTGTACGCGCGCTTTCCGAGATTAACGAAAGCGATCGTATTAGAAGGATCCTCCGAATGGATGAACGAAACCCACCATCGCGAAACGTCTGTTACACGTTTCTCTTATCGAGTCCGTTTGTCGTTTAATCGCGCGTATCGCCCGTCATTCTCATCGTGATCTGTGTCATCTTGGCGCGAAGTAAAAGACGCACTGGCGGGCATCGTTGCGCGACGGGCCTGCGTATCTCGATCGTTCGGTTAGGTTTCGTCGATTGTTTAATCTCGTTGGAATTACAAAATCATCCGCCCATCGCAAACGACTGCTTGGAAGCAGACATCGTAACGGCCTTACGTCTTAATCCGACTTGTCTGAGGCATCGGGATTACGAAGCGATCGGATACGCAAAGAATCTATTCGTTCGGGAAGCAAGTCCAATCTCTTAGAAATCCGCAGCCGATCCCTTTCAGCCGGTAACGCGCCGGGTAATACGTCTTCGTCAACGGGCGCCATCTTGGCCAGCGAAAAGGGTGAGAGGTGGGCGGTGGCGGGAGGTGGCTGGGAGCGATTAAGAAAATGAAGATAGATACTGCAGGATAAAGGAGCTCGGAGGAAGGCAGCCGTGACGACGGTGATGAGGAGAGAAGACTGCGGAACGGGCTGGAGCTGGCCCGGCTGGCTCGACGATCAGCAAGAAATAGCTCAGAAGAGGACTTGATCGCGCGGAAGATTTCCAGCACGCCGGTGTGTAATCGTGCGGCACCGCCGCGATCAATTTCGTCCCTTCTTCGGACGGGGTTCGTGCTTGTGCCGCGGTCGCCGCCAAAATGCCAGAGACGATCGCTTGTCACCGATATATGAATACCGCTTTCCGAGACGAATTGCCGCTATTCGTTCGACAGTACCATCGATTTAGACGTTGCATTATCCGAAGGGTGCGACGACGGTGGCGAAAGTACAACAGAGCCACGTATAATTCGTTCGTTCTCTGCGGACGACCAAGCAATCTCGGGTTGTTCGATGATCGATGGTAAAGAGAAAACCTAATTCTCGTCGAGGATCGTGCGTTGAAACCTTTCACGCCTGAACCTTGAGCGAAACGCGCGAATCACGCATTAAGGTGCGATCGATCTTGCCGAGCTGACTCTGTTGCGTTTAGAGTATTCGCGTCCAACGTTTGTTACTTCCCTCGCCGCCATTTCCACGTCTGTCTTTTCTCTACGTTTAATCGATCGCTGGTATGTTCCTCGATAATTGATCGGTCGTCATCCCACATTTTTCCCATCTTCGCATAGACATAGTCTTAATGTCGGGCACGTCGTAATGCTTCTCGATAAGTAAAGTACTCGGAAGGCAGTCCGATCGTCGTACGTTAAATCCGTATATCAGGACCGTAGTCCTCTTTTTGTTCTATCGTAATCCTATTTTAGTATGAAAGATCGCGCGTTGCAAGACGGCACGAGGAATTTTTAGAAGCCCGACCGCCACAATGTTGACTCACGTATATAGCGCGAACCCTGGTTATAGAGGCGTGCGACATTTGGGACGTGCGCCTTTAGCGAGAGTGATTCAACGATCCCGGGAGACTCGGCATAAATAAAAACCAATTACGTATCTCGATTCGATTCCATTGACGGAAGAAGGACAGGCAGAGCGGCATTCTCGGAGAATAAAAGCGTCGTTTCGGGCCAGTCTCTACCGTGAATAGAAGAAGCCGAAGCGTCGTCGTGGCTGCGAAATATGCTTGGCTTGCATTCATCTTTTTATGGGGCACTTAAGTGGGGTAACCATGGCGACGGACCCGCTATCAGGGACAATCGTAAAATTAAGTAATGAGAAGATAAGAAAATATCATCTTGCCTCGCCTTCCAGCCATCCAACTTTCCCCGCTCCGATCCCATCGTTCTCGCACCCCCTGTTGGACCAACGACGTTTCTCTTTCTCCGTGTTCGCGACGCTGGCTGGAAGAGTCGCGGAGCAGCCTTCAGGCGGTTAGCGGAGGCGGTTGCCGGAGATGCCTAGCACTAGTAGACTGGTAAAGTGGTTCGAGCTACCGAAGGGACGTGACGCGGGGGCGAGGCGAGGCGATCTCGGGGGAGGAAGAGAGCGGGCAGAGGCAAAAATGGATAAAGTTTCGTCCAATCCTCTTCAGCCTAGTCATCGAGGCTCGCCGGAGAATTTTCAGATAAACGAGGCCATTTTCTTCGGAATTACGTCTCGCTATCAACGGCGAGCTCATCCACCGGATCGGATCATTTTTCACCGCGTCGCGTCCTTCGCGTTACCAATTTTTAACCCGATAATGGACGTCTTTCTGCTTACGTTTTTATGCAATTCCCTCGTTCCGTGAAACAATTAATTGGATAAATAACTCTCGGAGAGGCTAGGATCCCTTTATTCACGATGTAAACGAGTCAGTGAGTGAGTGAGAGAGAGAGAGAGAGAGAGAGAGAGACAGACAGAGAGACGGTGGGTGACTAGCTGTATCCATACTGATTTCAATAAATGGGTCGTCCGACGATTCACCCAGGCACAAGGGCGAAAGAGAAAGAGGGAGTTCGGGTCGGCTGCATTATCACCGCTAACGTTCGACATTAATGTTTTTGTCGGCGGTTTGCGGCCGGGTAGTAAACAACTGATACACCCTCTTAACCCACCCCTCGTGTTCGTTCAGACAGGGATGCAGTTCAGTCGCCCCTCCAACCCCTTCTTCACGCCCCCGTCAGCTCGTCCTCCTTCTCGTTTACCTTGCACTCTGCCATTCTCGCTCTCTCTCTCCCTCTTTCCCCTCTCCCTCCCTCTCTCTCTCTCTCTCTCTCTCTCTCTCTCTCTCTCTCTCTCTCTCTATTCTACGTCCTGCCACTTGTGCTACTTGGGCGAAACGTGAACGCATACACGTTACACCGCTTCGTGGTTGCCTGTACAACAACCCTGTAACGTAATCGTTTCCACTCCAAAAAGATACAAAGAGCGAGGGTGGGGAGGATGAGGAAGAGACGAGCGGACACGCATCTACACGTGTGCGCTAATGGCCTCTTCAAAAATGTCGCCTCTTAAAACACGGCTCCGTCGGATCGCCTAACGCTCCGTGTCGTGAACCACATGCTCAGGCGGATTTTATGCCGGCCGTCGCCGACTCGCTTTAACCCAGGGGCTGAGAAATTTTCTTCCACCGGAGTAACGCGAAACTCGTGCCACCTGAAACGCTCGGCAAAGTCGACACGCGCCTGCAACGTTAACTGTCGCGTTGCACACTCCACGGCTCTCTAATTTGAGAGAACGTACTACCGCCGGAACATCCAAATTTTTCATTCAAAATCTGGCCTATCCGTTTCAACGATTTGAGACGGAGCGATCTGCTTTGCTACGCGGATTAGGAAAAGAAAACGGTGTCGTGAGCGACCAACTGGCCTTAAGCGAGCCACGTTTACGATGGATCAGTCAAACGCGAGATTCTCGGATGTCAGACGGATTCACTCAGGTAGTCGGGAATTTTAGAATCTCGTTAACCAGACACACGCGATCGATGTTCAATTTTCGACGGATTTCTTCAACTTACTCGCGTTTATCGCGAAACGACGCCGTTCACGGTAATAAATTCAGCGAATCCGGCAACGATAAGTTTACTTTTCCGATGTCGTATAATCGACGTGGTTTCCGGCCAGCTCCTATATAACGTACGTAAGCTCTTATGAGAGTAGCTGCACGGTACACAACCGTTTTCTAGATGTTTCGTTTGCCGGTACGACAATTCACCGGAACACGAGTCCATTGTAACCTTACGTAGCGCGAAACGCGACGAACGATCGCACGTTTTCGTGATACGGCCATCCCGAAATAGGGAGGAATCGAGGCTTGAAAACCCGATCACGAAATTCGGTAATCGAGAAAACGGGTGGCCGAACGCGGAGGAGAGCAGTTCCTCGAAAAGTTTTATGGGCCGAATTTTGAAAGTTCCGTGCAATGGCGGCGCGCTGGCGTGGGTCTAGGGGCGTCGAAGGGGGCGGGGGCTGGTCTCGCGGAGTTTAAGAGGGTAGTTCGCGTGGCCGTAAATTTTCTCTCGGTCTTGGAAGTGAGGGGGGAGGGGTGCTGGGGGAGGAGAGGGTGGAGTTAAGGGCCGCGGGCAAACGCGAAGGCTCGCCTCCGCCACATATCTTTCCACCATCTTCTATCAATAATTCCCCCGTGAAACTTACCGCGAACTCGCACCGCGATAATGCAGCCGGGCAACTTGAAAAATCGCAACGAAGATAAGTTTGTTCCCGGCTGCGATCAATTTCTCAAACGTGCGCTGCTTAATCGCGCGATTTCATTGCGAACTTACCGTACCGTTCGGATAGAATTGTTGCTCATTCGGATAGCTTTCCAACCTCTTGCAGTTTTCTTGTTCCAGCGTTTATGTTTATTCTCAGCCACCGAAGTAGAAAACCGTTCCGATTTTATTGGACATCGGATTCCGACGACGAGCCATCGACTTTCGGAGCTTACATAGTGATTGCCAACAGGACTGTGCCGCAAGTTAGTGCGGCTGGATAGTTTCGTCTCCTAAAATATTTCGCAACGAAGGTACAGTTAGGCGAAAAACGTTGACTCTCGAAGTGACTCTTCGAACGACGTCCATACGAACGGGGCGTTCAACGCCGCTGCGCAAAGGATCAAATTCTTCCTACGTTTGAGCATCGAAGTACATTCGTGGCGGCAACGATTGTTCCGTAAGGAAGGGAATTCGTACGTTAATTAAGGAACGTCGAGTTAAGGAACTTAAGGAACAACACGGCGCGATAGTTCGATGACGGATGAAAAATAGAAGACGCGAGATTATCATCGAGCTGCAAATCACCACGATCGCTGAAAGGGTTCGCGTCCACGGCGCGCGGCGCGCGGCGCGCGGCGCGGCGGACGTGGCTGGAGTCGCAAAGTCGGTCGTCTCTCGCAACCCCTTTCTGGACGACGGCAAAACACACAAGACCCCTTCTAGGTGGTGCATGTACTTACTAAGTCGAGGACACTCGTCTCGCTGCACCCCTCCGGTAGCCTCTTCGCGCGGCAGCCACGACGGCGGACGTAGTATGCAGATTCGTGAAATAAATGCTCGAAAGTTTCACTATAACTCTGCGCGCAAAATCTCCAGCTCGTCCTGCTATCCCCTCTTTCCTTACCAGCTCCCTTCCGCCCGTTTCCCCGTGGCCTACAGCAGAGTCACATCCCCCTTCTCGCCGCCCCTTCAGGACGCTACGAGCATCCGCATTATTTAGTGCTTCCGCATAGTCCACGGAAAATGGCCAGGAAAGCTACCGGAAAAACCTCACGTTGCTTCGTCCGAGGCAAGATGGCTCCTACATTGGCTGGAATACATTTCGCCCTCTCTTCCAGGCGAAGCTCTTCTTTTCGTTTCGCGGTGGATCTCTTGCGCGATACGCGATTCTACGCATCGATCGAGTAGCGTTTCTCGTCGTTGTTGACCGATCGTCGTGTTGTCCGTTGAACCCTACGGCTCGGAAAATGTCGCCGCCTCTTCCGAGCGAAACTCTCTTCGTCTCGAGAACTCGTTGTCCTTATGCGACGGTGATACGCGATTCCTTCGTCCTAGAGAATCTAAATCGAACGTATCGAATCATGCTTCGTCTCGCTGTTGGCTAGTTTTCTAGGGGGCACGTTCGTTTGTCACGAAGAACATCGAGTAGCGTAAAAATAACGGAATTCGAGATTGACTTAATCTCGAACGATCGAAATAGGCAGCGAACCGGGTGCCTACGTTTTCTTTTCTAAGACATGAAGACAATTTTAGACCGCGGATTTTTCCGCGTTTGCGGAAGAATTTGTGAAATTTGAAGGCGCAAAGACAAACGAAACACCAAAAGCACGAAATGCAAATTTACATAAATTCTCGCAGTCTGTTAATAACATAGCGAAATAAAATAACGAAGCGAAGAGTCTTTGTATAGTAGAGCCCGCGTTACAACGAATAGCAGGTGGAAACAGGTCGATGCTCATCCGTTACAGCGATTGTCTGAAAAACCACAAAAAAAGGTGATCCCGTCGACACCCCTCGGGGTGAGATCTGCTCATCCCCCGTGAAATCGGGGCGGAAAAAAATCACTGGATCGACTCACTCGACGCCCCGCTTTTTTCTCGCCTGCCTCGCATTTTTTCCCTCCTTTTTTCCCTTCGTTTTTCCTCGCCCCGGTAAGCCCTCCGATAAACGCGGCCAATAAAAATAACGAGCGGCCACCCGCACGTACACTCCACCCCCTTCTGCCGGTGCTTATTCGCTCGTCGAGTACGGGAGGGGGGGGCTGGTTCACGGAACGAGAGGGAAGGAGGTTGTTGCTTCAAACCGCAAGCCGCCAACGGGAGGATACGGGACTTTGCCGCGTATCTCTCGTCCTTTGGCGTTCCCTTTTCACTCGCTCTCGCCTTTTTGTCCCGATATCTTTTTATCTTGTTTCATCGGACGAGAAAAAGAGACAACGTTCGATCTCGACCCTTGTACCGCGAATTTTCAAATATTTTCATTTCGCACGACGCGAAGGTATTGCGGTTATGCGCGCGATGCTCGGAAAACCGATATCTCTCTGGAGACGTAAGGATTGCGCGTATACTTGCAGTTACCAAAGACACCTTAGTTTTCAGTCGTCCCTCGTGCATATAAATCCGCGCAAGTACCTCGTACGAGAAAAATCGGTCCTGTCGAACGCTTATTCCGAGATTCTCGTCTGTCGATCGATTGTTGCCGAACACCCTCTATCGTCTAGGTTTCCATCGTCCCTCGAATAAGCATCCTGGGTATAAAAAATCGATTCCGTTGGATATATTTAGGCGAAAGCGATCGTTCGTCGTGTTTTATTTCGAGTTCGTCGGCGACTCTCGCGAAGTTCCGGCGACGGATTTCGGAAAGGCTAGCGCGATGAAGTTCCCGTATCCGCGGCGACGAACTTTTCGTGCGGAAACGTACACAATAACGCGCGCACACACGTTGGCGGACGTGCAAGTGCAGGAGCAACGGTGTCTCGGCGGCTGGTGTGTACGCTCGGTGCATCGCACGGGTTACACTCGCGTTTGTTCCCAACAGCCCCTTTCTCTGTGCTCGTGTACGCCCGCTCCTTTCCATAGACGTCGCAGCCACCTAATCCCGGCGAGATTAAGATAACCCCGAAAAATGTTCAGCTAAGTCGCCAACTTTGTCTGCAAGGCGTGCTTAAAACGTGTGAATCCACCCCGCTCCCCAGCCAACGTGTCCCACCTCCGCTCCATCTTGAATTTATATCCTAACCGAGATCGGCCTCGTTTCCTTCTCTCGATTTTACGGCGTATATTCGATTCCGACTCCACGATTCCACTCTTCCGAAGCTCTTTTAGTCGAGTACGGTATTGCAAAATTTCATAGTTTAGACGTCATCCAAGACGCGACCCAATCGTCGATTAAACGATCGATACGACGTTTGTGTTCGAAACCCTCCGTCTCAAATCCAATTAATCGTTCGTTAGCGTACGTTTCTGGCTTTGGTTCTGTCACGCGGGGCCTCGCGTTCGCTGCTCGTTGTACGAGAACTTTTTCGCGAACTCTCGTATTCACGAACTTTTGTCAAATCTATCCGTTGTGCGATATTAACCTTTCGTAGGTACCGTCTATTGGGATTTGCTGCGGCGTTTGAAACCGGCGTGCTCGATAGAAGAAACGCAGGCAATCTCGAAGATAATTATCTTTTCCAATCTTCGTCGGTTTGTTACGCCGTCGGTCGAGCATGGACTTTCAACGGACGTGCACCACGACGAACAGATGACTTGAAATCTTAGTAAACGCGCAAATCTTCGAAAATGTCCGGCTAACATTTCCAACCAGGCTAAACTCGACACAAGGGATCGCTGGTTCTTCAACTTCTTTTTGCCATTTCTCCACCAAATTGGAGAAATTCGATTGCGCACGTAAAACGTGGATCGTAGCGAAGAAGTATCAAAGAATCGACGGATAAGCGAAGATTGACGGCAAGTGGGAGTACGATGACGTCGATGATGGGAGGGAAAGTGGAAGCACGCGAGGAATCGATGCCTGCACGCGTAATACCGATGCCATCGGGGCAACGTATCGTTGGACTGGATGCAATGAAATTACGTCTCCGCAGCGTCTTGCTACTCGGCTAGATTGGTGTACATGGCGGGAAGTGTGTCGTAGGTCGGTTTGCTGCGTGGATAGATTACAGAAGGTTGCCTCGCACTGTGCAATCTCGGGACTCGATTAAACGGCGAAACTTCTTTGGGAAAACGATTTTACTACTCGGCGAATTCGCAGCAGAGTGTGATCAAATTTCTCGCGTATTTAAAATCTTAAAGTACCAATTAATTTCAGAACGATGGAAGATCGTTTAAGCGACGATGTTCCGCGTTCGAATATTTTAAACTATACGCGTATGTGCACGGTGTTCGTTCTTCGTGAATCTATGTAAATAACGATATTCGAAACCGTTGGAAACTTACAGTTCATTTGTCAAGTCACTCATGACGCTGCGGTTCGTTGATAATTTCATCAACAATAGCCTGTTCATCCGTAGGGATGCGTTGTTATCGATCGGATCACCATGTTGGACCACCATAATGTTCCCGCGTTCTCTCCCGTAACTTTAATTACATCCATCGTTCGCTCGGATATTGCCCTGATCGATTAAACTCTAAGAAAAATCACGCGTGTATACGAGCCACATATCGTGGTAGCCAAATTGAGCGTCTCCGACGAGACTGATTTTTGAAAAATGAATTCTTTGCGAGATGAGGATACTTTGACACGACGGATCGACGACACGGCATATCGCTCCCTCGCAGATTTACGCTTTTCAGAAAGTCGCAGTTACTTTTCCGTTCGCCAGTAACCCATTGAAAATTCGACGTTTATCTCGCTGAGATTCTTTTAATCCGCGATCTCTTTGATCTTTGATAAGGCCGGGATGGGAACAGGCGAGCATGTTGTCTCGGCAAGGGTAGGGCGAAGCGAAGAAGCTGATCAAGGAAAAAGCGTGGACGGTACGGGCCGTGAACTCCTCAGAGGGCGAGACCCTCGTCGACATATGTCGCGGTAAAAAACGGCCTGGAAAAAGGGACACCGGAGCCACCGCAAGGGCCGGACGAGTAATAAAGTAATTTTATGAAGTGGTCGGCGACGTCCGCTCGCTGCGTTGGGGCTTGGGCCGAGTGAAAAATTGCCTGGGACGCCGCGTCCCCGTGCCACTGGAAATATCGTGACTAAACCACCCTTTAAGTGAAAACATACTGTCTTCCTTGCTACCGGACAAAAAGCACGGCCCGAAAGGGTTTCCCTTAACGCACCGGCCCGTTCCACGAGCCAGGAACAACGACGATCGTGTCCCTCTAATCCTGCACCATGGAAATTGTACAACCTGATACAACTCCCTGAACGCGAATTTAGAAATCTGTACAAGTTGCGGACATTCAAGTCGAATTTCCTTTCCATTTGTCCGTTACCTTCTGTCTTTCGTCGACCGAATTGAATCGACGTATCGTGCAAAGTTTACGTCTTTTAATAACTGTAACGGGTAATTGTTAGACGCATCGAAGATACTTAAGCACCTGGAACCTTGTTATTGGCCGCGTGATCTACTCAGCGTGATCGACCAGCACGCCTGGTTCCGATTGCTTCCGTCACGGTACATCTGAAAAACTTGTAAAGAAGCAGCTATCGTCCGATGTCTACATTTATGTTTGAAAAATTAGCTGCGGTTAATAGTTCCGTATCGCTTCTATCAATTATACCAAATTCTCTCTACCCTCGTCCGTGCGGTTGTCACAATTTTTTACTATTCTCGACGCACGATTGCCTAGCCTGAGCATTCATCTGTTCATTTTGGGAATAAATTTGGCGAAACAAAGTTGCTATCTGGTTCGGGTATTGATCGAGATATGCTTACACCGATGTACGTACACTGCGAACAGAACGAACCTGGCAAACGTTTATTCTTCGCGAAGCAGAGCCGCGTTCGTGTTTTCAAATTTCAGAAAAGTTCACGATGCGATGGTTGGGACTACCGTTGATACGCAGGAACGAGTAACATCGTGGAAATAACTTGGCGGCGCGGCGTAGGTAGATGGAATCTGACGGTGAAAGGAAAGTAAGGTCGACGACGGGGCGGTCTGGTCTGCGGGGGCGATATAATAAATTAGAAAAAGCCACGGACTACCCCGTCTTAGCCCCGGTCTGTTATCCCTGGCGCGGTAACTTTACCGGCTATTAGATTACGCGGAGCATCTGCAGAATCTCGGTTCGTGCCCGTTAATTTTCGTTAAAAAGCAAATGCTACGAGGAAGAGGTCCCGGTCTACTCGTCGTTCTTCTCTTTTCGCGTTACTTAACCCGGCCTCCTACTTCTTCCCACCCTCCCTCCCTCCCTCCCCTTCGACCTATCCAAGGGCTGTTTTCCTCTGGATAAGTAAGTACGGTTTTACATGGTTAGCCGAACATTAACGTGGTCTTCCAGACTTCCATGAAGATATAGCGCGGCGACGCTCATTTCGCGCTTGTGTCGCGTGCCACCGGGGGTGAGCGACTCACCCTTTCGTTGCGCGACGAGCACCGGGGATATTTCATCTCGGGATTCGCCGGCCCTCGAGACCGATACTTCCACGGTGTGTCGCGATGCAACCTGCACGCGAATTTAGCGCTCGATCGTTGCCGAAATTTATCGCGAAGGGACGGCTTCCGGGCGATTGGTTTCAGGTGCAACCTTAATATCGCCATGGAAACACGCATTAATTAACGCGGCATAAGCACGCCGCTGGTTTAATTCACGAGTCGAAAGCTCGAAGCGATCCCCCCCCCTCCCCCCAGGGATCTCGTATTTTCTTTAGACTTTTGCTTGAAAGTTAGGGGTTGGAAAAATACGAATCCGCTGCTCGTGTGTAGCTACCTCGTAGCTACGAAGTGCGCCGCCCTTTCGTTAGATGGCAACAGGAGGGTTGTTCCATCCCTCTAATCTTTGGTTCTTGTCCGAGCTACGTTGAAAATATATATTTCACGTGGGAAATTTTGCCATGTTTGTCGTTACTCTTTCGCGATACATAACGTTGATAAAAAATTATCGTACTATCCGTAACATCGTTTATTGTCGTAAAATTTATATGATTTTGCGAGAAAAACTGAAGTTTATAAAGTATGCAGATTTCATTAGGCGTGTTTTAAAGGTGTTTTAAATTTATCATCCAATTCCCGGGAAGCTTTACGACCGCTCGTGTTCCACCCTTCTTACTAGCAAAGTGTCCATCCCTTTACCTTCCGTCTTTCTTTCCGCTGTTTTTATCCGCAACGATGGCAACTTCCCTTTAATGGAAAGCGTTTAATAGCCGGACAAATTAGAAACCAGCTGCGTTGGCAGACCACCGTTTACATTTTTTACAAGCCTCGAAGAACCTCGCGTACATAAGGTGAAACAAAATTGCAAAATCGTCGTCAAAGACGCGTCTATGATTCTACGTTGGTTAAAATATTCGGAACACGAGCACGAATTTCAAGAAGATGCTACTTATGGAACAACCTCGCATTTCGTACGTATAACAAAAAAGTTAAATTTCACTTTTTTAATCGTGTTCGTTGAAAACACGAATTTGCATAGATATCCGCGATCTGATGATACTTCGAGGATGAAACAGGTCTCTTTTTGGTTTCCGTTTCTCCAATTGTTTCGGCAAAAAACCAGAATTTGCATGGATACTTTACTCATGCAAAAGAAAAAACAGAAAAAAAAGGGAAAAAAAGCGCACCCTTTCACCGTCGAGTGAAAGGTAACTTGCCCGTATACGTCCGCCGACTGTCGGCGCGTGGCATGTTTCGCCACTCCAGATTCTCTCTCGTCGCTCGAATCCCACGTGCTCCCGTGTATGTGTGCGTGCGTGCGTGCGTGCGTGCGTGCGTGCGTGCGTGCGCGCGCGTTCCTGGGTCTCGTTTTTTTCCCTCATCCCCCAGCGCACGATCCACCACGGGAGGGTACTTTTTCTAACAGGTGGTAGCCCACAGCGGCGCAGTTTTTTCCCTCTCTCGCGTTCCATCCCTTCTCTCCTGTTTTTCTTTTTTTTCCTGTCTCTTTTTTTTTACAGGTGCACCCATTATCCCCCGTTCCGCTTTCGCATCGGTGTCCTATTCATTCACCGCAGACCGGAGTGGCCACTTGCTCGAAGCTTTTTCACTTAATTAGAGGTCATAAACTGCTGCCCCGTTCGCTTTACACGGCCACGGAAAAAAGAGAAGAGAGAGGGAGAGAATTAAAGAGGGAAAGCCGGGCGTCCTTTTTCTTTCGCGTTCCGTAAATTACTCTGCACCGCTTTTTTCCTTTTCTTCGACCCGACCTATTCTCTCTCTCTCTCTCTCTCTCTCTCTCTGTGTCTCTTTCGCCGTGCCTCTCCGCTCGTCGGTTTTTCAGAGCTTGGACTTTACACCGCGTGAAGAGTTAATTAGCATGCAGCGAAAACGAGCCGAGATGCTCGCTGTGTAATTAGCGTCACCGAGACGATCCTATATATTTTCTTCGACGACTCGCGTGTGAATTTATTCTTCTATCTATGGAACAACGTCGATTTTTCAACTGAAAATTAACCCTGAAGCCGACGACAGACGTGGCATATTTGTACGTTAGAATGCAGGGTCAGTCATTGACCAAACGCGTTATTAATTAATTTTTTATTTATTCCTTGTTTATCGGCGAACAGATTCAGCCGGCGTATTAATCGAAGATTATACCAAGATATAGTACGACCTATAGGAACTTCCTACGAAGCTCGTCGATCCTTTTTCTGATACTAGCAATTTTCCATTGTTCCCTTTGATTAAATATTTTCTACCACGGCTACAGCTCTATTTCTATAGTTGGTATCATAGATTTTCGTGAAAATATTCGTCCGAAAGGTAGAACAATATCTCGTAGGACTGGGAAATGTCGAACGATTACTGTAAACGATAGAAGCCCCGGTGATTCTTTATTTTAACCAAGTTGTCGGCGAAAAAGGAACAGTCGGAACGCGAGTCCCATTAGATCGTAACTGGAAGAGGGAGATTGCCCCGGCAAAATGAAATCTCGCCGCCAAGTTTTTGCACGGGGCGAGAAACCGCGGTAAAAGTTCTGCTTCGTTCCTATTTCTTTTCTCGCGCTCTCTCGACTTCCGGCGAACGAGACCGTAGAAAAGTTTTCACTTTTCTCACCGCGTCGGCCCCCGGTGGACCTCGAAATCTTTTCGCCCGCGAGCAATTCGACCTCCCTTTTCACCAGCGAGATTTCCTTGGTCGCTTCCACCGCCTTCTTCGGCGAGCCATCCCGCCGGAAAAAGACGAAGCGTAGAAGGGGAGGGAAAGGAGGGAAGAAGTTCTTTCTTTTTCGGTGGGTACTTTTCTTTAACGGCGTCCGTTGGAAAAGCCAGCGGTGGAGAGAGTTAGTCCGCCCCCCAGGGTGGGGGTTTGAAAGGAAAAGAACCAGGAGGGAGGTGAGGAGAATCCATCCCCCTTGGCCTCTCGGAAAAAGGGGTGGCTGGGTCGCTGGACCAACGGTGGGGGTAAGACTGGTGGTTGGCGCCCCTTAACTACCCCTTACGAGGCAAATCAATAAAAATACAAAAGTGTTCTTCTTCGGTGTTGGTCAAAGATCCACTCGAGCGTGATTCCTCGAATGCCGCGTGTACGTCTCTTCGAATTTGGTTGACCGGAACATGGAAAACGTCACATAGTTGGACCGTGTTACGCTGCGGACTCGGGCATCTAAACTTTCAAGTTTTTCAACTCGCCGTAATATCTCGCGAAAATTCTTTTCACCCGACAACTATATCGCAGACTGCGGATTTTTCTACAATTTCATATATTTACGAATACGAAGAAATTTGTCGCGCTTTGTAACCAGCGCTATACTTTGGAAATGTTGTCTTTAGTGTTTCTACTACTTTTAAATTTCCCATATGTACCACAAAATACAGCATAAACATCCGCTGTCTAATCGTACGGATAGCTTGCCCATCTAACAAGTCTATACGACCCTGCATCTTCTGTTTGTTTGTTTGTTTGGCGCGATGAAACTATTCGTAGTAACAATGCCCTGATTGTTTTCAACGGCGTATAAATACAAGTGAAACTTACGTCGGATAATAAATACGGAAGGATAGAAGAGAACGAACGAAAGGATAGCGATAATAAATAAAGAAACACGGGAGTTGCGGTAATATTTTATTTTTACACCATCACGGAGTACAGGCTATTATTTATTGCATTATATATCAGGGAGGTGACAGATGGCGAATCGCGAACAATAGAAGAGAAACTGTTTCACCTTTGCGCGCATGATCTTCATTCAGCAAGCACACCATCGCGTCGCGCCGCGTTCCTGTCGCGCTTACAAGTGTCATGGCATGTGTTTTCCGCCGCCAGCGGCACTCGAACCTCGTTGCGTCTCTCGAGCTAGCCTCGCGTCGCGTTGCTGGATCGTGGCAAAGTGCCTTCGAGAGTCGAGGGTGCTCGTAAGATATAAAGTGCTCCTCGAAGAAGCTGGCAAACGTTTGACCGATACTCCACGCTCGCACCTTCGAACGTTCTCGACCGTTTCGACTTTTCCAATTGCCACAATTGCATAATAATTGCGATATATTTTTGATCGGTGATCTTACAAGTAATTATGTAGCCCCGTTTGAACGGTTTGTTCGTAGCGATTCTTAAAAATCGACCGTAGCTTCGCCGATGAAGAAGCAGATACGTTAATGTCCGACCAGACACGAATTGTTTCCACTGAATCACATTCGTGCCGCGTCTTAGCAGCTTCTACTCTCGTCTATGATCGCATCACCGTCGACAACTGGCAAGAAAATAGAGCTCCGTAATAAACTCTTAACAAGTACCAATAAGAAGAATCGAATCGATGAACGTGGAGAAACGAATAGAACGAACGAGCGTTCGAGTATTACGCGGAGTAGCGTAATCGAGGCGTGCGCCGTCTCTTTCTCTGGGCGGCTGAGTCGAAGGAAAAATCCATCCCCTTGCCGATAGAGCGGCAGAGATAGTCGAGGGTGAATCTTAAAATACAACCCCTTCGAAGACCGGCGAGGTTGGCATCCCCCGCTTCTTTTACCCTCGTTCCTTCGGCGAACCCCTTGGCGTCCCAGTCCCAGGCCCTCTTACACCCCTGCGATCCGGCAAATCATCCGGGGCTACGTTCTTTTGTTCCTTCTTCGTGCCGCGAAAGATTTTCTCGAGATGGAAGAGAGCGCGCGGTACTTGAAGAGCTTCGTGAAAGCCCGGCAAAAACCCTCGAGCGAGCCCCGGCGTCGCGTATAAATACAGCGTTAAGATGCAAAGCGAAAACACCAACCCGGGAAACGGTTGTCGTTCGTCCCGATCGTCTCGAGCTGCAAAGAAGCCTCGAGACACGATTGTTCGAGGCGTTTGCTAGATGCATCGATGTCGAGGAGACTTATCGTACGGTACAATTCCACGTGTACGTATAATTTTGAACAAAATTTATCTCTGCCGCGTTCTTTGCAACGCGCAGTAGATACTAAAAGCCTGTTTGCTTTCTAAAATAATGAAACAAAGACTGGAGGATCGCGATAGGGTTAAGTTACATCGCAGCGTTCTTTGATCCGAGATATACGTACTTGGCCATCTATTCGTTGTCAAATGAAACAGCTGTTTGTTAATTTCAGGCATAAGGTAGAGTATACGAGGAGTTGAAAAAGTTGTATGACAGACGTTGTACGTACGTAAAATTGCGCGTATGTACGTATGTATGAGACGGATATCAGTTTTTACCAGTTTTTACGGTACGTCAACGATGGTCTAAATACTTACCATCGTCTACGACAATCGACCGTTAGACCGTTATACTATTAGACCATTGGAGTGAAAACTTTTCGAACGAACGTCGCATTAATTCACGACGTATACAGAAAAAGGGAGAATTTTGTGGGAATAATTTGCGTCAGTTGCTAGCCTCCTGCGTTGCCAGACGTTAATTATTGTCTTGGACTAGCGCGAGATAGTCGATCGAGCAGAAGTTGACTGGGCGGTCGTATTAAAGAAGCACGACAAAAGGGTTGGCGAGAAGCTGGCAGAGGGTAAAAATCTTAAGACCCTTTGTCTCGGTGACGCCATTTTATCATTCCTTGCCCCCGCAACGGGCGAACGCACCCCACGTTCAACATATTTCAAGTGACAAAAAGCGTCCCTCTCTTCCGAGGACCGAGATTCATCCCCTTCGCCACCACCCCTCCGGCCGTGTCTTCTCTTCGATATGCAGCGGTGTTTCTAACTTTAATTACCCTTATCTGCTGGCAAAAAATAGCCCGTCGCAGTGTTGGTAAACGAATCACTGCTATTAAGGGTTTTCGGTGGAACTTTGGAGAGTTTTCTTTTTTCCCCCGTGAAAACTGCGAAAACCGTTGGCGATTCTTCGCACGGCCAGACTACGCCAAGTATAACTATCGGGGAAATTAAACGATAACGATGTTAGTACGAGCAAATCTTGGGGCAGGGTTTCTCTAATCGGAAACTCAATATGGAAACTTGGTTTGGTACTTTGCTTGCTCGCGGAAAGACGCTGAATTTGATTCCGGCTCGTTTGCCCGATCGAATGTAACGCGATACTTCTCGCCCATGTGAGTTCTTTTAGCGAATCGTGGAAAGCTTCGTTACGTACGAATATAGTACCTATACGCGCGTGTCATTTATTACGTACTGTAGGTGCGCGCGTATATGCGCTATCCACGTACATCTATCATGCATAGCTAGTTACCACCTTTTCCTTGTCGTTTGATAAAACTGTTTGTCGAGGCCGTCGTTGCCTATCTGATTCTTACCAATTTTGTAGCCAATGTAACAACTATCGTAAGACTGATCGAGCGGAAGCGTATCGTCTCCTCGCACGAGCAACGACTGGCTTATTTTGTTACGAGAGAATGGAACGGAATAGTCTTCGCATGAACGCGTGTCTATCAATCGATATTTTTTCCGCGACTGTCTCGCGTTCTCCGTGGCAGCTTCATCCGAGTGGAGCGCGTTGTAAGCATTAAGCGAGCTATCGGCCATGTTATTCGTCTTTCATTCCTACCGAAAACCGAGGGTGAGGCCGGTAGACCGAGTTCGCGAGGGTGGGTTGACGTCAGAAAAACCACCCCCGTCCAATTCAGCCACCCTTCCGTCCCCCGAGTTTTCTTCCATCCCCTTTCGCCATTGCGGACCACTGGCAGCCAGTCGACGAGGGGATTGCCTGGAAAAAGAAACTCCGAAGTAAAATGGCCGTGGTGGATTCCTTTTATTCTTCTTTGCATTTTTTCGTCTCCTCGTCTCCTCGTCTCCTCGTCTCGTCTGCTCGTTTCCACCCCGAAATCTAAACGATCGTCGATTATCCCTTTCTCCGGTCTTTCATCCGCGAATCAAGGAATCGGATTGCGACGAAAGTTTGTCTCTCAATTTCCACGGAAAGTAACTGCATAGGTAGAAAGCAATTAACGGTAGTTATAATTTCCGCGAGGTTTTTCGTTTCTCTGTTTGCAGCGCTGCGGAATTTCTTATAGCGCTTCGGTCGTGTTTAAGGGAAAGGACTTTGCTTTGGAGTTTGGCCTCGGTTTGTTTCGGTCGGAGATCTGTTTAATTTCGTAAGAACACGTGTAAGTGTGCTGCTGCGGAGGAGGAATGTTATATGCCGCGAAACAGAGAACTTTAAATGATTCTTCGTAATTGTACGCCTCTATGTTTGTACACGTAGGTCAGTCGATATGTGAGTCACCTCTCTTCGTTAACTTTTGCTTTAACAGGGATATATAATTGTCAAATACGCATCGTTGTTCGTTGAAGCGTAACGAGCAAATTTTTACGCGATTTCGTACTTTCGTTGACGTAAGAACGAAGAAACGAACGAACCGACGTAAAGATCTACGTGCCCCGTTAAATCCCGTAACGAGTACTTTACTTTGAATATTTCTTACGTTTTTGCATATTCCGTGCGTTTTCCGCAATGAATACCCGTTCAATAGATAGTCCGTAGCGATGAGCGTCGATTCGATTACATCAGCGAATCGTACATTTCGGTAGTGTCAACCCTGCTGCGATATATGCGCGGCAAATCTCTTACGAGAAACGTTCAAATGTTCAAATACTATACGCGTGCCACTGTACTTGTGTTAAATAGGAATAAACGCGATTAAAAGAATCGAACTTTTCTTCCAGTTTGATATAAAACGCGATATTCACGGTCGAGCTTCATCAGAAAGGCCCTTTCGGAAGTTGCGCTTTACTTGGAGATTAACGAAGCTTTTGTGAAACTTGCAGTTTTAATTTCGTTTTAATCGCCCCCTCGAGCCAGGAAAAATCCTCGCTTATGGCTTTCCGATTTCAATCGCGCAGAATCCATAGAATAAGAAAGGAGTAAGAAGGATCGCGACATTAGCTGGTATTCCTCGAGTTTCGAGGATATTCGAAGCGACACGCTGGAATCAAAGCGATTCCGAAGGGAATTTAAAGCGGCGCTGCCTTGAGATGAAAGTTTAAAGTCGATCGCGCGTGTAACTTCGTTCCACTGTTCGACCAAGTTTCCCGCGAATTTTCGATCGGCTCGAATTTTTCCTCCCTGCCTCGCGAATGCTCCGTGCGTCGTCAACACTCGTCACTAAGCAGCGCAAAACTTGCCACGCAAACAAACTGTTAATCGATCCTGTAGCACGAGCACTCACTCCTACTACGCCTTCCTTCCGTGGCCTGCGATTTACAAACTTCGTCGCCGATAAAAGACGCGACTCGATGGATTCTGGCTGCTTCCCTCGCTTTCTTCCGCTTCGAGACGTTCCGCGACTGAGAAATCATATGGAAATCCGTGATTAACTTTTACATCCAAACAGCTTTACATTTTCCTCCCGTCACCAACGTATTTCGAAACTATATTAGCAGGTATCGTAGGTTCTTAAAACTTTATTGTCGGCGAACGACAACGTCGAAGGGAACGGAAACGATTAAGAAGCTACCGAGAGATCACGTTTTCCGCGTATTGGGTGGTAAATTTAAAAACAAGACAGGAACGACGAAGGAGCGATTGCGAACTCACGAAAATCCAACACGACTTTTGCCTCAAAAGAAGTTTCACTTTTTCACATTGTCGCGTTATCAAGGAACGTATCGAATGGACGAAGAACGATCGATGAGTAACCGAGCTTATTATGGAAGTCTATGTTCGAGCCAAACACTCGCGTTTTCACATTGTCGCCAGAGTTAACCTGAACACCGTACTATTCGATACCAGGAGTGTTAGAGTATCGCCGAGACTCGAGTTCTTAAAACGGCATCATCGGCGCGTTAAACGAAACAACGATCGAAAGAGGCACGAGAGATCATGAGCGAGATCGAGAAGCGGTTGATCGCGCGTGTCCGGTAAACCGTCTAACCAGGTTTCGTGGTGGAAATCGCGCTGGCCATTCCCCACCCCGTCACGGGACCCTTTGATCACGGCGAAAAAATCCGGAAACCCGTTCCTCAAAAGTGACCCTACCTGGCGTGCTGCGTGGCTTTTGTGGAAGGACCAAAGGAAAGGGGGGAGGGGGTAGAAGACGAGGAGAACCATGAAGAAGGGAGAAAGATAGAGCAAGAGAGAGAGAGAGAGAGAGAGAGAGAGAGGGAAGGAGGGAGAGCAAGAGGAACAGCTTCCAAACGGCCCTTTCCGCATTAGCATAACCCTTGCGAGAGCTGTCCACGTGTGCGCCGGTATGTCAGGGGGCCGGAGAACTGGTCAGGTAAGTTTTTTCGCACTTTTTAATTCCCGATGACCAGATGCCCGGCCTGGCGGCTTTCGTAAAGGGGAGATCTGACCTCAATGAGAGATGACCTCCCCTCTCGACCGACCGGATGACCCCATAAAAATTGCGGAACCGGTTTCCAGCACGGCCCTCGGGATTTTTCGGACGTTTAACGGTCACCCGGACCGGGTGCAACGCCGAGCCTTCAGGTAAACGTGCCAAGCAAACGCGTTTATCGGTCATTGTGCTCCCTCGACACGTGTTCCTTTCCTCTTCAACACGGGACTCCGTCGAGCAGCTCTACGTAAGCGCAAGAAGACCTGTTGTTACTTTGTTTGGAGGTCTCTGCTCTACCATCTTCTTGCTAATAAAGAGGCACTAGGTAAGGGAAATATTGGAAACTTCGTATACCAATGGTATTGCAGTGGAATAAATTAGATGCGATGAACTTCTACGTTGAACGTGCTTTCACATCCGGTTGATCCAGATTCTGACGGTCGAGAAGGGACGACCGCGCGGGGACCGCGATAAATCGCGGGTGCAAGACGTATCGAACGCGTCGAAACATTAATTCCGAGCGTCAGAAAAGCAAGTTGGAAACTTGAGGAACCTCCAGGGGGAGCAGAGAAGAGAGACAGTGGACTTTGGGCGACGTTGTAGCCCGAACGGGAAAACGAAATCGCTTTGAGCGACGCCTTCTCCTTTGACCCGCTCTTCTTCTCCCTAACAGGCAATTTACTTAATGATTCTCGATAGCTAACGCTGACCGGCGAACAAACGATGACCTCGAATCTTTTACCCTGGATACCGAGTTCCGGATAGAGGGAGGGAGGGAGGGAGAGAGGGAGAGAGAGAGAGAGTTTGCCTTAAAAAATGAAGCACCCCCGATGCCGAAAGGAAAAGGTAGCGGATGGAAACGCGATAAACGTTTCCAGAGATAGTTTCGCCGGTGAAAAGAAACTCGAAAGCAGTCGCTGCTCCGCTGGTCCGAGGGAAAAAAGCAAAGCTCAGGGCGGTTCTCGCGCCCCTCTCCCTTCGGAGAATCGGACAGGGACGGCAGCAGAGAGAAAGGACTCGAGGAAGTTGGAGGAGGAGGGTAGTGAGCCAAGGGGTAGGTAAGAAGAAGGACGGGGTTGGCGGCGGCGGCGGCGGCGGCGGCGGCGGCGGCGGCGGCGGCGGTAGAAGGAGGGCGGCATTAATTACGGTCTTTTATTATAAAAACTGAACTCCCTCCGGCCAGGAGAGAACGAAGAGAGAAGCAGATAAGGAGGGAAAAAGCCCCCGACTCCGACGACTGCCAGCCCCCTCCCCCCCGGCCGCCCTCGACCACCCCCAAGGACGGCCTTCCCGGCCACGGAACCTCTCCTTCCTCTGTTCAATTTAAAATACTTAATCTGTCTTAGTCCGGAGCCGCGCGAGGTTGTCAAATGCAACTGTTGTTCCGGGATGACGATCGTGCTGTCTCCTCGCTTGCGGAACACGCGAAGACGGACTTCTTCGTTTCGTCGCGACTCTGTCATCGATGGCCCCTCTCTGTTCGCTTTTCTCGAAGAGGAATCTGTTGTTACGGGCAAACAGGCTGATTAAGAAGTCGCGATATCTCCAAAGACTGGTCAAATATCACGATGAATCTGTGGCAAAAAGTTCACAATGACGAATACGACGCTCCCGTTCAAAAATGTTCGGATAATCGTTATATTTGCCCCGTGATCGAGATATATCGCGGCTGAAATTATGTTACAACGATGCTTTTGAACTGACACTTTGCGTGAGAGGGGAATACGATACTGTTATATCGATAATTTCACGAAGAACCGCGATTTAAAACCGGCACGGTTTAAAGTCTATACCAAGTATCGAACGTTTCTTTGAGAAACAGAGGATAAACATGCAAATACTTATGGCACGTACGCGAAGCTTTACAATGTACAAAGAGGCATTGTGTAAAAATCATTTACGATCGTATACCGTTACATATATGTATATCGGATAACGAAAGTCGGTTTGGCAACAGAGAGCGTCGAGAGCAGGAGAGGCTTTCTTCGATCGTGTAGAAAGATCACGCGTGTAGGACGATAGTTTGACAGTATGATTCGATAAACGTTTCTATGCGCGAGAAAGAAAGGATACGGAGATACGACTCTGGTTGAGAACCACCGTGGAAAATAAGAAACGGGAAAACGGCGAGGATTTTAATTTGCATCCCCGTTCCCCCGCGGCAGCCACCTTCCGCCCCACTCGCCACCCGGCCGCCCTTGTCTTCTGCAGAGCTCCGGAGAGCCTAGCTACTTTCTCCAGAGGGGTGGAAGAAGGAAGGTAAGAGGGATGGCGCGCAGGGGGACGAAGAAGAAGGGGCCAAACGGTTGGAAATATCATAGCCGCACGCGCAGAACGAAATTACCGATTTGCCTTGGGCGTTCCTTCCTTTTTTCCGATTCCGTGCTCCTCTCTTTCGCTCTATTTCTATCGCGTTCTCGCTCGGCCGCGTCTCATCCTTCTTCGACGACCCCTTCGGTCCGTCGACATCCTCCTCGTCGGACCATCCTTCGCACAGAGCCACGGCATAGCAAATAACTTTCATAATTCTCGATTAGAAAGTTTTCCTTCTCGGCCTGCCCATCCAGAGAAGAAGGGGTCATCCTTCGTTCTGGCTAACCCTTTGCTGCTGCTTCCAGCTTTTCTCCTCTTTTCGCCGATTCCACGACCAACCTAAAACACCACGGATGAAAGACGAATTTGTCTTCGGACCATCTTGTCCTATCGTCGATTCCTCCTTCTTCCTCTTGATATTCGTAATTCTTATGATCTTGCACGAAGAGCAAGTAAATTTTATGGCAACTAGACCGCGGCGAATATCCGTGCAAACGAATATTTATTTGCAAACTCGCGTTTTCAGTGAATACGGCAAAAAGGAACCTTGATTCGCCTGACTGAACGCTTAAAATAAATAAACGATTAAAAACTGGCGCGGTCTAGTCGCAATGCGAGAGTACCGGCGAACTGTAATAAGAAATACTCGTTAAATGGAAAAAAAAGAAAAAGAAGAATGAAATGCTAACAATAAGCGCGACACGACAGAAGGGATAGAACTGTATATATCCAGCGGTATACGCAAATCCTATTGAAAGTACCAAACGAGCCGTTTCGGACGAAGGTTGTCGGGTCAGCGGTAAGGGTCACTCGACATATGGCCCAAATCCTGGGCCAAGCACTCATTACGCCGCACGAATTCGATCCCCTCCCGATTTCGGACAATTCTCGAATCACGCCCCCTTCCCTTGTGCTCTGCTCTCAGGAGCACAGTCCCCGTTTCTCCATCCGATTCTTCTGTATTCTACTTTCGAGTTATGTACCAACTCGCAATTTATTAATCGCCTTGCGGAGAATTCATCGCGCGAAACTGATAGCCCCGTTTCGAATCGGTTGAAAGAAGCGGAAGTGACGCACGCACAATCTGGAATAAACATGCGCGATCAAAGACAGATGGATGGCGAACAAGGGAAACTGATTGGCGAAAGACGGAAAAGTGGAATCGGTAGGTCAAAGTTGCAGCTCGTTTCTCGTCGGACGCGTCCGTAGCTGCGAGAGCAGTCGAACGCAAAGAGTCCCGCTTAACAACGTGAGTTTCGCGAAGATCAAAAAACAAGGAAGACGCGTTGGGCGGTGAGGAGAGGCGCGAGGCCAGGAGCCAGGAGCCAGGAGAAGAGGTTGGGAATAAAGAGAAATTGAGAGAAAGAGGAAGAAAGAGATCAAGGAAAGGCTGCTGCCGGCATCTCGGCCATGGTACCCACTTCGCTTCATTAATTTCTCGCAAAGACAGTGTCAGAGTCACGGGGGTTTTCCGGCTGCAGGGGCTCCTGGAGACCCGAGGCTCCGCTCTCTCCTACGCTCTGGTATTTAAATTCAAAAACGAGAGCGAGCCAACTCTCTCCGGTTCCTCTTCTCTCCCTCTCGCGTTCTTTCCACTCGTTCGTCCTCGTCTCACCCGCGTACTTTCCTAATGTTTTTCTCTCGTTTCTCATCCTTCGTTCGAAGCTCGCCCAACCTTCCCCCTAAACCGCTCTCCTCCAACAGTACCACCAGCCAGCCACCCCCTGCACCCACCATCCCAAGCCACCCTCGTTCCACGAAGGCTCAGTCAATAAAGTATTCTAAAAACCCCGCGCGAATAAGAGCCGTCTTACTTCCTCTTGCCCCTTCCCGTCCGCGCCAGCCACCCTCATCCCCTTTTCGTTCGAGCTAGCAACCCACCCTCCCTCCTACTTCTTCGTCCCTGAACCACCCCGTCAACCCCACCGTGACGATGGGTGGAGAAGAAGGGGGTGGAAAAATAGGGGTGGCAAAAAACGTCAATAATATCGGCAAGATGGAAGCTGCACGAATGTTTTAAGGGATTCCTACCCCTGCGGTTTTCGTTCTTGCTTCTCGACACTTCGTCTTCCTCTCTCTCTCTCTCTCTCTTCCTCTCTCTCTCCCTCTCTCTCTCTCTCACTCTCTCTCTCACTCTCTCTCCGTCTCCTAGATGTTCGCCCTCGCTCCTTTCTCGCCTTTTATCTTTTCGGATCGTTTCTTTGCTCGCCGTAACTCCTTACTCCGTCTGTAATAGCCTCGCGTGCCCTTCGATAGCACCAACTACCTTCGCGACACAGTGTCGTTTGTCGTGTCTCTATCTCCCTCCTGGAAACACGCAAACACGGTTTGAAGGCACGTGTGGATTTTGATGTTGTTTCGGAATTTTCAAAGACCACCGACGACATTGCAATAAGCTAAGTTTGTTAGCGCTGTTTCGCGAGCTACACTTTGCGCGGCTAAGTTTCCAAATGGCTTAAATTCGTCTCGCCACGAGGCTAGTTGTATCAGCGGTATATCGCTCTGTCTTTCACGATCTCCGAAACGCGTCGACAAATTGACGTATACGAGGTTTTATTTAAAAGCGTCCAGAATTGTCTTCGTTTCCTAATATCTCGACAATTTCTGTTTTGTAAGTAAACTTTGCGATATTTCCATTATTTTGACGTACGTGTACGAGGTTTCGATTGAAAGCATCAGGAATGCTTTTATCTCGCGATACGATTCGAGCAACTCAAGCGACGTTTCCAAGTAAATTTTACGATATTCCTATTATCTCTGCCACTTGAACGTACTTTGATCCGATAATCGATTGATTAATAGAAGACAGTTTTCGAAATATATTCGTTCGTTTCTTATCGATATGTATCAAGTTCTAACGCAACTCTGTCTACTTGTGCGCTTCTTATCGATGCGTCACGTTCAAGGCCACGGTGTTGGCTTCGCTTCAAAATACATAAACTCACGTATCCAGGGAACACACGGTCTATCCCCGCGATCCATTACGCGTTAGCAACTTTCCTAGGAAAACACCGTTAACTTTCGCACTGTTCGTTTATACAATTTCTATAAAAATCCGTCAGTATGCTCAAACCGAAAGAGATACACCGTGTAATTTTACACCGGGAATTACTCGTGTTGGCACGTGTGCGCTATCGAGTGTATCCGTAATCCGAATCGAAGAATTCGCCTAAAAAAAGGAGCATACCCGCGGGAATACGGCATTCCTTTCAACCTAACCACCGAAGCGTTCCCGGACGTCTCTGGCCTTCGGTGCTTTCCCTGAAAGACCGTACGAAAACAGACTACGCTGTATTTTTCCGCGCAACCGATAGCTAGACGTTCTTCATGGTCGATCGAGGGGATGGCTGGCCCGCTGCTACGCGTATACACACTCGCTCACGAAGGCAGTATCGTTGGGTAATTAGCGATGCTGAGAGGACCTAAGTAGCGAGCATCCTCCTCTGCCGCCACCCTTTCTCACCCCCTTCCTCTCTGGCTTCCATTCTACCTTCCAATAAATGGATGGATAGATAGATACCTAACGTACGAGGCAGCTGCACAGAGGTCGCGTTCAAAAGACCAAGAGCGGGCGACCTTATTGGGTGGTAGGCTGCCGCGTACATAGAAACCACCCCCGGGCCCTCCGTGCACCCTCTTTAACTGGCGCGTTTGTATACGTAGTCCTGGTGTGTAGAGGCGGGCGCGTTTACATCGGAACGGAGATACACAGGCGCAGACACAGACACGCAACGAGCCGATGTACGCGCGTGGGAATATCATTACCCCAGTCGTGTGTTTTCCGTTAATTGCCATTATCGGCGGAACTTAGTTAGGGCTTGCGTTCCAGCCCGACGTCCCGGCAAGACCTTTAAGAACGGACACGGCTCGCGCGTCGTCTCCCTCTCTCTCTCTCTCTCTCTCTCCCACTCCCTGTCTCCGTCTCTGTTTCCGTCTCTGTCTTTCCGTCGCCGCGATTCTGGCCATCCTTGGCTCCACTCTTTTCCTGCTCGCGATACAAATTTCATTTGCGTCGCTTTGGGGACTCGTAATTCCGTTGCACTCGCAGGATGGAAACCCCGCGACGCCTTTGAGAGGCAACCGTCCCGTGCACTGCGAACACAGCACGAGATCGGGCTTTCTATCGTGCGAAACACGCGAAATTTCGACTTTTGATTCGCCAGAGTCACGTTCCAGAATTGGACGTTCTTCCCGCGATTCCCGGGTCCGGATAGCGGACCGCTTGATCAAGGGCTGTGAACGAGCGATCTTGGGAGATCGTGTGCCGACGATCTCGTTCGAAACGAATCGCACTCGGTGCGTCGATGCGCGTGTATTTCAACGAGGCGGTATTGTCATCCTTGTCGTACGAAGAACGGCCTAGCGAACGTGAGATCGGGAGACGAACCAGTCTCTCGGAGGCGGAAACAACGCGATTCGGATCAGGAGTTTAGTTTTTTTCTCTCGTCGGTGAAAATTTCTCGAACCGCGGATTGTTACTCCCGACCACGTCACACCTCCGGAACCCCCCTGGAGTCTTCAGTTTCCCACCTCGGCATCGTTGCTGCTGGCCCTCGCCCTCCTCCTCCACCCACCGGCCTCGACTGCCTACCAGCTACACCACCTCCGCCTCACCTCCTCATCCGGTTCTTCCTGCGAGCACAATGGAGCCCGAATCCATCTCGGACAACCTTACCCTCCTCTTTGCCCGGCTTCTCCTTCAGCCCTCCGCCGCTGCCGCCACCCTTCTTTTTCTTCGTATCTCGCTGGAACAGCGTCGAGGAATAATTCCATTTTCTTGTGCGAGTACAATTTTGCTTTCAATTTATTTTCCCCCCTTTTTCCTTCGCTGGTGCTCTCTCGCGCACCAGGGGATCCCAACAGCCGTGGGTCGCCTCTTTCTCTCTTTGTCTCTCTCTGTCTCTGTCTCTCTGTCTCTCTCTCTCTCTCTCTCTCTGTGTCTCGCTCTTACCCCCGTTTTCTCGTTGCCTTCGCCCGTGTTGCCTTTTCCACGAACCTTCTTCGCCACCTCCAACCTCCGTCTACGGAGGTCTCTCCCTCGACCCGGCTCTTTCTCGCTTCCTCTTCTCCTCTCTCTGTCACTCGTGCTCTTTCTTTCGTTCGTTCGTTCGTTCGTTCGTTCGTTCGTTCGTACAACCTCTTCTCCGCCACCCTCGTCTTCTATCTGCCCAGCCTCGCTCTACCGTCCGTTCCTTTCGTCTTGCTTCAACCACCCCCGTAGTCAGCCTCGCTTCTGGCCGCGTTGCCGCGCGTTCCGTCTTTCTTTATCGTTTCCTTAGTTTCTGCCGTTTCTGCCGTTTCTGCCGTTTCTGCCAAGCCGTTTCTTTCCTCGTCGGTCGACTCTTTCCCACCCTATCCCTTCGACCGTTGTAATTATTAAACATTGCGAGAGCCAGCGCCAGTAACAAGCGTTTTATAACTGCGCGAGCGAGCTGCCCGGGGTATTCTCTCCTTTTGTTGCCCTTTCCAGCCGCCTGGCCACCGACGGGATCGTTCGGGAGCGCGCCCTTGAAAAACAGAGAGCTGTCCAGGTTGGCCGGATGCGCATCTTTCTCCAGAAATCTGACTGGATTCCTTCCTTTGGCGATTAATTATCGAACACGCACTCCCGGCAAATTCCTGTTAATTCGACGACGAAAAATGGATCTTCCGGTCTCCTACGACTATCGCTTCGATGCTTCCGTCCGCGTCGATCAAAGACGCAGATGCTTGCTTGAATCTGGAGGCATTGTTTTCAAGCGGAAGTTATCGTAGCGGTATCTTCTCCTCTGCTCTGCGAAAAGAAAACGGCCGATCCGGAGAGAAGGGGCGGATGGTTCGTCACGAACAGATTATTCCGATTAGCAAACGGGGAGGGTCCGTTGGTTTTGTTTCGTGGCTGCGAGCGGGATTTCCGCGAACGATCGCTCTCGTCTCAATCTGGATTTTAATAATTCCCCGCGCCGGGGGATGGACGCACGAACGAACCGAAGATTTCGTGCCGCCGAGGGTTTCGAATAATTGCCAGAGGGTGAAGAGCGTGTTTTATATTCGCCTCGAACGTCTGTCAGTGGCTGCTTATAGCGCTTGGACGGCGATCGGTCGAATCTTTCCTAAAGAACTTCTTCCATCCTTCTCTACAGGTGTCGAATCAAGATACGATCGTGCATGTACTTTTTAACCGTTAGCTTGTTCGTTGAATTATATCGAGACACCTCGATAATTTCGAGTTGAAAGCGGCAACGTGTTTAAAGAGAGAGAGTTCTGTCGCCTTTGGGTCGGCATTCTGGTTAGGATACGTATGTGCGTCTTTGAGCGACCGCTTTTTTTTTTTTTTTTTTATGGACGCCTGAAAAAAGCTTTCGACACCCTATCGTCCCCTGACTTTTTTATGCGGTATCCGCGCGACATCTCCTGGTCCCCTGGGAAACTTTCCAAACCTACATTACCGTCTGGAATTCTACCATCCCGTCCTCTACAGTGAAAAGAGAAAAACCTTTCCATTTTTTCTGCTATCGACTGCGTGCATGAAAGTTTCCCAATGCAACCCCTATGCACCGTGGACGCGGACAGTTGCTAAACTGCCTGCACGAACTTGCGAACGATCGTTGCTCTTTTTTTCTCGCAACTCTCTACTCCGATTTCTTTTCTCGGAACACGGAACGCGAACGTTCGCGAATCTCTCCGCGCGAAGTACCGAGTATCGAGCGTTTGATACGACGCACGAGCTTTTAAACTTAGATTTCACGCGTTGCAAAATACGAAAGAACTTTTCATCCGACTGTTCGCCTTGGTGTTCGTGTCTTCTTAAAAGGGCGCGTAACGACAAACGCGCAGTGATCGCGGAACGATCATAAACTTTGTTATAAATTTCGTAAGACGGCATTACATTGCACTGCTGTTAATCGAGAGTCCATTACAGAGGAAGAGTTTTTCTCCAGCGACGACCATGTTTCCGACCATTCGCCCAGACGATCAGGGGTGGAACAGGCCCCGCCTCGGTGCCCTCGTAGGCCTGGCGTAAAAAGGTACCCCTCGTGCCAGAGGCGTGTCACCCTTCCATGTCCAGATGATCTTTCAGATAATTTCTCTATAGTCCAACTGCCTTAACTGTAACTCTACGTTCAGCAACGCTTCTTCCCCTTCCTTCTCCTTGACTTCGAATTTCTTCGTACTTTAGCAACGCCGTGCACGATATTTTCGCAGCAGCGGTCGTAGGCATCGGTGCGATGGTTGCAGGTACGTGTAACGTTGCGCGTAGAGACAAGAGTCATAGGCAGAGGCGCAACAGAGGGCCGCGCACAAAGCATCGATAACCACGTCCTGCCTGCGCTAGTCCTCTTTGCAGTTTGCCTGCTGCCGTGGATTGCACCTGCACGGTCTATTACGGTGCAAGTTCGTCTACGAGAGAGGAGTAACCTAGCCTCGAACCCCGCTACCTCATCCTTCTCGTGATACGAAGGCGGGGTATCCCCATTATAAGTTGCGAACAAACTTTACTTATATGCTCGCGACTACCATCCGCATGCGCCCACCGCACGCCCGTATCCCTCTTTCTCTCTTGGTCTCTTTTGTCGGTCTGCCCCTGTCGTAGGATGTTATCCTCTCTCCCGTCTTCTGTTTTCCTTCCTTCGCGTCCCCTCGGTTTCTTGCTCGTTGTATTTATCAACTTCACTCTCAGAACCTCGAGTATCGTCTCCGCTTTGCCGATAGGTTCGCTACTCTCTTTAGACTCTTATCGCCGATGACGACGACTGAGAAGCAGAGACGAACGATGCGAATAGCAGCGAAACGACGATCATCGCGAGATGTGCGACAAACGTGTAGATCGCGTGTGAAAAACACGACAGTATCATTTTCGTTGACATTTCGCGTTGACGTGATTCGATGGTTGTAACGTGGATGGAACGAAATTTCTTAAAGATAAACGATGTATCTGTGAATTCTTGCGAGCAATCGATTTTTAGATGTTTTCAGATATACCAGAATGATACGTATTTAATCCTACATCGGAACAAACAGACCGTTTCGATAAGATGGAATTATTGAATTTTCAAATTAGTCATCAAGTTCTTTCGCAGAACATTATAGATTCGTTTCTATCGATTCTCCTGTTTTCGCTCGGCGACCGATCGATAGACAGTACTTTAATATATATAGTTGAAACAGGGAAGAACACGTTTGGCTGAAAAATGCGCATCCGCATTTGGTCTTGGGTTTCGTTATGACGAAGAATATGGTGAATTTTCTGGCGATGTTATCCAGATCAGCAAACGTGTCAAAATTGTAAGGTTTCGTCGATTCGGACGATCTCGATAATTCGATGCTGTCCCGTAGCGTTTCGTAAGACTCGACGATCGCCGACTAGTTTCGATAGATTAATAGTCTTCGGTATTAATCACAGTCGGAGTGACCAATGGCCAGGAACTAGTTCGGTGGCAGTTCGGTAGAAGGACTGGACAGAGGGGTGCCGCCGATGCCTTGGGGCGATGGCTGCTCTAATAGAAAGGCACACACAAGTTGGCCGTGTGCATCGCGTGTTCCAACGTGGTCAGCACGCGTCCCTCTCCTTCCCTACCGTCCAGGCCTTTTGTCGCGATCTTACGCGTCCGCGCGATCTAACGAGCCGTTGAATAATTGCTTATTAATGATCGACTGACCGCACGCGAGACATTTCGCCTCATTGTCGCGCCGATACCGCTGGGCTAATGATGCCACGAAGAAAAGAGGAACGCCACTGACCACCGGTCACGCCGGATCGAACCTCGATTCTCCTTTTCTTCGTCGTGCACCCCTCTGATCGTGAAACCTATGCACCGGTCCGTGTGCACCACGCTGGGGCTCTGGAGTAATTAATATTCGCGATTGTGATTGCACACGTCGAAGAAATCGTCGCGATGACGATTCACGACAACGACAGCGTGAAGGTATAAAATTGTTAACCAAGTTTAATTCGTTTCGACGACAAGTACCGGTACCGCGAGTAAGTTTTGATTGGCGATACGAGATGATCGTGACGAAACATCTGCTTCGAATGGTCGTTCGTAGCTGTTTCGTAGCTTTTGAATGTGCAGGTAGGTGGTAGGTATTGAGTAGGTCCGTTGTATACTGCCCGTTATCTTTGTTAGTTTATAACTAACGTCGATAACTTCTCTATATCGTCGTTGTCGGTAGACCGAGGCTTCTCAACGTCCATTTGGTAATCTTAACACTTTTCTATGGTGCGTTTCAGCGTAATTTAAGCGTCGCACGTGTGTAGATTTTTATCTATCTGGATATCGATTCAACGACTTTTTCTTCAATGATTTTGTCGTCGAGGCAGAAAATAGATTCATCCTACCGATCGATCGTCACTCTCGAGCTTCAACGTAGATAATCTTCGAATTTCAATTCCAATTTTTCTTTGACATTCGATTATCTCTTACCGTGTTATGCGTTTGCGATCGATCGTCTCGTGTATAATACACATTCGAGATTCACTTTGCGTATTTTTAAATAATTGTCGTAGGTATAATAGAAAAATCGGTCGATGTTCCCGTGCAAACTGTGAAATAATCGATCGCGATCGGAATCTCTACGAAAATTGGTCGGATCGTTCGTCATCTCGAAATAATCCGCGTCAGGGTTTGGAGATTCGCGCGGCACTGACGTCGATTTTAACGGGAGAAGGACTTCTTATTCGCCCGCCGTTTCCCTCCAACTTGATGGAACTTAATTAAAGTTTCTTAATGAACGTCGCTGGTGCACCCGTCATTACCTTCCGGCGTATCGGCACACGAAACTCGGCACAGGGAACTCTCCGTTATTTTCACAGACGTGGCGCGTGCATACCACGTCGGTTCGGATCGCCTTTTTTTTTTCTCTCGTCGGTTTCGAGCAAGAAACGAAGAAACCGATGGAAAAAGAAGGCTTCTCGTTGCTCGGTTCGCGATAAATCCTTTTCGTTGCGAGACGTTTGAATCAAAAAGTAAATTTCGTTCGGGGAGCGCGGCTCTTTCATCGGTCGCCGCATCTGCCGCTCCTCTGGACATTGTCCTGTCCCAGAAATATTTGAAAACTGGTCGAACTAGACACTCTGCCGAATAGACGCCACGAAACCGAATCGTCGAAACTGGTCCCAACTGTCCGGCTGCAAATCCGGTCGCTCTTGTTCCCAGTAAAATCAATGGGGTCGATCTTGTGCGCGAAGAAAATCGTTTCACATTTTGCCCGTCTCACGGGATAATGCTCTTCGTTAGCATAAAAATACCGCTAAATTACATCGTGCCGACGTAAGTGAAATTCCCGAAATACTCTGAATTTCTTACTTTCGTCGACCGCCGCCACCTGACTTCCCACGAGAAATAATTAACTCCAACTCCGAGATTAAAATTTCGAGACATACTATTTTCAGAAAATATTCCAAGTACGTGAATTTTCAAGGAACGATACGTAACTCGAAGTCGAAGCTCGATGCTTCAACGTTTTCCCACCGTGATGCGTGGATACGACGAACGGTGGGATTTTGGGTGAAAGGCGGGGAAGGCAAGAAACCCTTCTCTGGGTCAGAAGGGCCGCTGATTGACCCAGAACAGGTTTACGTCTTGTCTCCTTGGCTTCTTTTTCTTTTTTTCTTTTTTCGTCGCTTCTCGCGTCCGAGTCGGATTGACCTCCAGTCGATTGTCCATCTTTCTTGGCCCGCTATCCCGCACGGAAACTGGTTTTCTTTCCCACATATACAGGGACCTCGCCGGTCACTTAGGGGGAAACAGGAAGAGTGGGGCACCAGAACTGACCAGTTCCCGGATGCGTCCCCGTCCTTTGGTCAGTTTACAATTTTGACCCGTGATCGACGGTGCCTCGTTCCTCGGACTCTTCGAGCTTCGAGGACGAACCGAAAAATGGAACAATCAAGGTAGTACGCTATTTTATTGCCAACTTTCTTATCAGTCCGACTATATTGCCTCGACTATTTTTCGCTATTTCGTTTTGACGTTCGTCGATCTATCGACGTAGCCTTTCTCGGTTAGATTTTTTATCTCATCCAGGCCAGGAACGTGTCTATTCGACTCTAAAAAAAATTGCTTTTGACATCTATCGATTTCTCGACGTGACCTTTCCCGGTTAGGTTTCTAGCGTTACCAAATAAAGAGAGCCTTCGATTTTAGCGCCTTCTCTCTTATATCTGTACCATTTGTTGATTATTTATCGCTATTAATTGTATCACGTCGGGCCAGATTGGAGCGACAGAGCGACGCGATATGTCAGGGAATCGATAAAGTAGTAGCTTGTAACCTCTTTTCCCCGAGTTCGATCTTTTTATTATCACAATCACCGATATTTCGTGCACGAGCGGATTGGCAACGGTTCCTTCTCGAGCGAGCAACATATTTTGCGTTCGTTAAACGGTTAAGATCGGTGCGACGTGGCGCGCGTCGCAGTTGGCGACGCGATAAAAATAAACGTTGCGCGTAAACGCTCGCTAGATGCCACGCACGGAACGACGTTTCCACCCCCACCGGGCGGTTACTTCGCCCCCATTTCGTTTCGCGCTACGCCGTAAGTACGTACTTTGTACTACCCTGTAGGATAGTCAGGTTTTCCAAGTTCTCTCCCCTTTCGAGGGAAGCCACTCGAGGGCGGAGTCCCGGAGTAAAGCGGCCATACTGCCACCCCCGTCTTACCGACCCTCTTCTACCCCCTCTGGCAAAATAAGGGATGAAAAACAGGATGAGGGCAATGGTGCTTCTAGAGCGCTCTCAAGCATGCCGCCTTGCTTGCGAAGCTTCATCGGGAATTCACCCTTCCATGCTGCCTTTATTGCTTTTCCTATGGTAGAAATTGCGCTTTGCGAAAATCTCTGAAACGGATGACTCGGTTTTCGAGACAAATTGCGCCTTGACTCACCCCGGACCACCCGACCCCTTCCAATTATTCACCCTTGCCTTGCTTCCGATGAACGAAAGGCGACTCGCGAACGTTCTGTCGCTTCTTTTCTTCGCTCGATCGCAACGAAGAACTCGTCGGTGTTACATGCTTCTTCGAAACATCGCTATTTGTCGTCCAACGATCCTCGGTGCAGCTCGACGTTTCTGTTTTCGGCAACAAAGGTTGTTGTTTCTTGCCTGTTTCCGTTCAGAACGGTAAAGATCAAAGCGAACGGGAGGAACACGCTACAACGCAAATCGCAACAGAGACAAACGTTCTAATTCTTCGGGCGTATACTTGTTGCTAGGGACGAACTTCGCTTTAAAATTGAAACAGATTCGATATTCATCCGATTAGTATTACTATCCTACAGCACAGACAAAATATTTCTACCGGTTGATATTTGTTGGTTATTATTTGTGACGCGTCGCAGCAACGACGACGACGACGACGACGACGACGACCAAGATAACAACGACAATAAAAAGCTTCTCGTTGTTCTTTGCTTAAGATTGTTCCGTGAACTTGAAGAGGGTCGGAGGATTCCATTCGAGACGAGGGCACGGCGATATTCGGCATTTGTCGAAAGGGGTACGCCTCCGTTACCGATTTTGCTTCGGCAAAGACAGAAAGGGAAGTCTTGTCCTTTGCAGAGAAAGATTCAGACCGGATTCTCTCGTATTCCAAACCAGTTCGTAGCTTCCAGCTCTTGTGCACTCTCTCCCTCTCTCTCTCTAGTCGCGCCTCTCTTCACAGAGAAGATATTTCTCCGTAGGAGCTTCTCGTAGAGTGAATGCTCCTTAATTTCCTTTGAGCCGTTTGCTCCGGAGTAAAATCCACCCCCTTCTGTCCGCTCTCCCCCCGCTTTTCTAGCAGACCCCCTCGCCCTGTCAGCTTCGTCGCATAACCGTCGCCAGCTCGATGCTGACGCCAGCTCTCTATTCCTCTCTTTCTTCAGCCCTCCAGCTTCTCCTAGCCAGCCTTATTCTGTAATTTCGTTTACAAATGAAAGGGCCGCGAGCTACGACTTTGTACAGCGGGTACGCGCGACTGCAAACGCTTCAGTCCGTGACTCTCAGGTACACGGTTGTACCTTGAAAACCGCCTCTGCCGTTTCCTTAACGCCGCTACAGTCTCTATTCGCTACTCGTTCAACGGCGTTTCTATTTCTGTCGCCCAGTCGAATAATTCTCTGTTATCGGTAATACCGTTCACGCCAAGTCGATCATTATGGCTCCCGAGGTGAAACCATTAAGGGTTCCATTAAGTTTCAGATTAGCGAAAGCTCCGTTGTACGTCGTATTGCCATTTCATTAAGCTTTATCACGTATTTGGAGGTAACGTGAAAGTGGAAAATTTCAAAGAAAGCGGACGGACAATGTGCGTACAACAGCAGCGGTAACATTTACTAGCCGAAACGTATCTCTGCATGGTTGCCGTCTTATGGTGTGTTCAGTTTGACAATTGTAATCGACGGTTGGCATAAGGCTGGAAAATCACGTAGAACTTTGTATTATTTCGATGCCAAATCCTTCGTGGATAAGCAACAATCCACAGGCAAACGCAGCTAATATTTCACCAGCGTTCTGGGCTTTTCAAAAAACTGAAAAATTTCTGACATATTTATTAAAATGTTCGCTAGGATGTGGTAGAACGTGGTAGCGAATCGATCGTCCAGTGAAATATTTGATTTTCAATCGTTTCAATCTCATCGTTTTAACGTCATGGAACGCGTCAAAGGAAAAGTCAGGTTCTGAAAACGACAGATTTCATCGCCAATTGTTCGCTTTATTGACACAGAGGTTCCGTTTTTTGGAAGACAGATCGTTTGGTACTTTGCGGCAACTGGGAAAACCTTGGCAATGCGAGACACCCCGCACGTTCGGCACGGTATTTTAATTCGCTGGGAATGTTGGCCGACCGCCAAACGTCCGCAGAGATTTCTTAATACCCGCCGCAAATGCCTGGCGTCTGTGCCTGCGTCGTTCAGGAATTGGGGGTGGTCCCTGTCGTGCGCTGGATCGAAAGAGGGTGCAACGAGGAAACGATACCATGAACGCTCATGGGTCTCCATCTCTTCTTAAGTACCATCGCTATGCTCCGCTTCTTCCATTTCCCTGTATCCTTTAGATTTCAATCTACCAAGAAACGATTACCGTTTCGCAAAAGACATTTCTGTCGCTTCCAAACGATCTGACTAGGCGGCAAGAAAAAGCGTTTCTCTTCTACCGTTACCGTTCGTTCGTTAATTTTCGATCAACTGAAAGAACGAATTACGATCGAAAGCTATAGATGAAAAATATGACGAGTAGTAATACTTTTCGACTGCATCGAATTTAAGACCAAATATGCTCTTTCTATTGCTCCATTTAGCATCTAAGAAATCCAAATAACGTTATATATACGGTCTATTAATATTAATTTCTTATTAAAATAAGTCTTGCTGTGCCCATCTCAGTCTTCGATTGCTGTCTGTTATTATTTTCAAACGATCTCGTCGCGCGGGAAGAAACAACCCCTGTTCATCGTAGATATCATAATTTTCACAATGACGAGACGCGTGACCTATCCCCCTTGGCCCTGGTACGTAAAGGATACTTCGAACGCACACATTAGATCCAGACATTCGAAGCATCCTCTGCTCCTTTTCGAGACGCGCCTCCCTTATGTTCTCTCAAAACAGCCCTCCTCGGTCCGCAACTCCCGCGCTCTGTCTTCATCCTCTTTCACTTAGCCTGTCTCACTCTTTCTCCCTCTTTGGCCCTGTCTCATTCTCGCTCCGACTTTCTGTCGTCGCCGGCTTTTGTCTCGGTGCCGCGCATTGATTTCTGGGGCCAACTTCGCTTCGTTGCCGGCGTCGTTAAATTATAATCGCGAAACACCCCGGCTCTGAAGTTGCAGACAAAGCCGCCGTGGCAGAGGACACGGGCTGCAGGCTAGGATGGGCACGGGGAGGAGAGAGAGAGAGAGAGAGAGAGGGAGAAAGAGAGCATTCCGTCGAAATGGAGGAGCCGGGGTACACGAACCCGGGACCAGATACCTTCGAGAACTCCGGGGCACGTTATCGTTGCTTTTCGCGCAACTGCCTCGGGAGCGAGCGGGTTCGACCTCCTGTCATTGTCGTTCTTTTATCCACCTTTGCGTCTTTCACCTTATCTTACCTTCGTGTAACACACCTCAGCCACCAATCGAGTCGATATTTCGAGAAAGATATCCATAGGGCCGAATCTCCGATATTTTTCGATTGACCGTTCGAAAGAGGCGTTCGCGCACTTTCTCGACGATTAAATTTTCTCGGTTCGAGGGTTGAGACGCGAGTTGACCCCACGGTTGACACGAGCATAAGGCGCGCGACCACTCAAATTCCCATGGTAAGTCGAGTTCAGACGTGGCGGAAGAAAGCCAGCGGGGTTGCGACAGTCAGTGAAATCCCGACGTTCACCCTCTTCTCAAGGGGTTGGTTCTCCTCCTCGCTTTTGTACAAGTTGCCTTAAATAAATGAAACTTCTACCGTGCCACGCAAGAACAGCCGGCACAGGCATATAAATTCTCTCGCTTCGTAATTTCAAACTCAAACACCACCGGGGGCCGACTCACCCTATTCGCGTCTCTCTGTCTCGCTCGTGTCTTGCCCTTTTACCCGTGCAACGCGAGAGGAGAGAGTATCGAAAGACGACTGAGATTTCCTGGACTGAGCGCGATTCCTTTCGCTCTGAAAACCAACCACGTTGATTATCGCCTGGAAAGTCGATTATCGCCTCCGCTCCCCACCTCCTTTCGTTCGTCCATCCTTCTCAATTCATCTTTTCTATCGGAATTTTTTGACGAAACGAAAGAATTCTTCTCTGCTTAGGACCGATACGATTTATCTCCTTGTCGAGAACCGAGATCTTGTAGATGGAACCGAGTAGAAGATCCTTCTTTGATTAAACCTTCGATTCTTGAATCTTTGTCTCGACGAAAGTGTTTAGTGTTTTGAGAAAATCGTATCGAAAAATGTAACAGAAAAATACGATTTAGTCGATAACAGAGCACGATAAGAGCGAGAGAACGCAGCAGATTCGAGACGTACGTATGAAAATTATCGGCCATGAGTATCGCAACTACCAACGTTTCATGCAAGTTGAACGGCTTTCACCTGTTGTTATCTTCTAATTTCGTGCATCGAATAAAGTAAAATTTGTACGAGTCTTCTCGTAAGTGTGGATGCCCGGATACTTATGACCGGCAGTGTATACAAGGGAAGATGGTCGTTCTCGGTTAATTGGAATTTATGCGCGAGTGTAAGCATCGGCTGGCGGAAGGAAGACGCGTAGAGAAAATCGTGCGCGCCACGAGCGGGTGATCTCGAAAGGGGAAAGGGCGCGAAGCCGAAGGCAAGGTCGATCGTAAAATTCGGTACCCCTTGGAAATTCAACGAAGCAAGCCGAGATTCACGAGGAGGGCCGCGTGCTCTTTCCACAATGGCATAAATTCATGGAAAGGCCTCTTTCGGGGGGTGAGCAACCACCCACCCCAAGCTCTACCACCCGCTCCGTTTTCTCTCCTTGCTCCTTGCAGTAATTTCGGAGCGCCAGCCCCGCCTAATCTCGTCCTAAAATCTAATTCCGCCAACAATTTCTAAGCCGGTCCATTAAAATTCTAAGCACAGTGCCGCGGCGTTGAGAAGAGGGAGTAAACTCGTGGAGTGGTACCAGGAGGGTGGTTGCCGCGAAGGGGGTGCTTGGGGTGGCTGAAACAATAAGAACGTTGCGGAGGCAGCGGCCCCAACCCCCCCTGCGATCCCCGCCATACCGTAAGAACGCCGTAAAAGCTCGCCTCCGCGCGCTTTCATTGGCTGAGCCGGCGCCCAACGAGCGAGATATCGTGCAAATAGCGACGACGAAACGACGGGCCACGAGGAGAGAGAGAAAGAGAGAAAGAGGGAATCCGAGCGAAACAGCTGGATCCGGGAGAAGAGGGAAAGAGATAAACGCACGGGAGTACACGGCATATAAGCATTCACGGTGCAGCCGCAGTAAAGGACGCTTTTCATTGAGCCGTCTTATTGTGCCGGTCCCGCTCAAGTTTCCAACGACGTTAGCGGCTCTGTTTGGCTACGTCCGCTGTTTTCCTTTCCTTAGCTTTCCGGGCGCGGCATCCGCCTTTGCGCGCTTCGCTCTCTCGTTTCGCTTCTTCCTCCGTCGAAACGGGTTTCCGCTCCTTTGACGAGAACGTTCTTTCTCCACACAGGCTCTCGTTGCTTGCCTGAATAAGCAACCTCGATACACCTATCAGTTTCTCATGCCAGAGCATCGTTCTTCCTAAATTTGACGATCGTTCGCCAGACGATCGTATACGAGCGAACGGTTCACTCGCCAAACGATAGTGAAAATTGACGAAACTATGGTAATACAAGCATCGTGGCGAGTGGTTTGCCGACGAAATTTACAATCTCCCGATGTAGAAACTTTTCCAGAGAGAATTCCTAGAGAAGGAAAGGAAGGAAATTTTTGCTCGCGAACAACAAGGAATGTCGGATGCGGAGAAGACCTCTGGAACGTCTTGAGGGCAAGCGGGCCGACTCGGGGGATGAAGATAGGGGGTGAGATCCTTTGCGAACCTACAGGGCAAATGCAGGTTTCAGGTTGCTTCACGTGCACAATTACCGGGCACAGGATGGGCGCAGGCGGGAATGAAATTTCGTCTTGTGTAGCGGGAGCAAGCAAAGTGTGCGCACCCTCTCCGTTCTACACAGCCTGGGGAATTGAGTTTCGCCACGAGAGAGCGAGGAGACTGCCGCGGAGCCGGCTTCGAGGAGATAGAGAGAGCTCTGTTGCGAGCGCAACGAGAGACGAGGAGAGAGAGGCCTCTGGCTGGCTGGATGGGCTGCCGTAACACTGTTATTGCCAATAATGGAACGACTATGCGCGTATATGTCTCGCCGGTTGATCGAGAAATTGATTTATGAAAAGAAACGCCTGGACCACCGTACGTTCCCATTCCGGCGCGATCGATTTATCATTCTGGATCCCAACTGCCCGTTTCTCCGCGAGATTCTCCCAGCTGTCCTCCTATTATCGTTTCTTTATTCTAGACGCTGCGTTTTTATTTTTACGTTATTTTCTCGTATACGATTAAATTTTATTTCCGAAAATGCCGATCGTTTGCTTTCCGCGTAACGAGTTTCCGTCGTCTTTTTATCGATACGTTACGCTTCGTCGCGTTACTCTCAGGTCCGCCCCGAAGAAGCGAAACGAAACGTTCGCGAAACGTCGGAACAGAGCGCAACGTACCAATAAGAAAGACGAACGATCGAAAACCGAAGGATCACAAATCACGGTGAAAGTTTAAAATCTGGAACGTGTAAATGAAGATCTCTATCAGAAATTGGCGTTCCATGACAGATGCGATGCCGTTTCCCGGCAATCGCGGAGATGGCGTCAGTCGGTCGTTTGCTCCAAGTTCGACAGCGCCTAATCCGCGACTCGAAGTAAATCGAATGAAGTCTCGAATTAAATACAGCCCTCTCTGTATTCCGGGCATACCGAAAGGGGATGCAAGAAGGCGAGGACGGGCGAGAAAGAGAGACGGGGCGAGCACGAGCTGACTCCGTGCGAAGCAAGGTTCCTTGTATTTAATTACCAACTCTAAGTCTCCAGCCGGGAATGAGGGAGCTTCCACCCGAGCACACCTCTTCTTCGCCACCATCCACAACCACCCTCGACCCCCGTTGCTGCGCCCACAACCTTCTTCCCCGCCTGTTCTTCCGAATGCCATCCTCGCCGAGCTTTTGTTACGAACGATACCAGGAATTTCTTACCTCCTCGTTCGTTCGCTTCCTTCGCCGACTCCAACGACGGTTGTCTCTTGGTGCGGCGTGGACAAAAATTCTCCGCGCGTTCGCAAAGTCGCCTGGTTATGTCGGACTCGGAGGGCGTCCGACCATTACGGAACGCTTCTACTTGAAACGCAGCGTTCTTCGGAGCTAAGTTAAAACCTACCGCGAAACAGTTGGCGTCATCGTCGATAATCGGTATTAGTACTATCGTTCATGCGGGTACGACGATTTCCAATTTGTCCAGATACGAGAAAACCCGTTTGCTGTAATCGGTTGTATCGATGAAACGCAAGGCACGAAAGGTTCGAAAGGACCTAATCGCGTTCATTAAGGAATTTCTACGGCACGTGAGAAAATGACGCGGGGACGAATAAATTTTCCACGCAACGCCTCCGAACTTTCGTCGCGTTCAATTCTCTCGCATTAATAATCTCTTCAAGGAGGCATTAATAATTTTTCGCGCGTCTTTCGAGTAGGTCGCCGAGCCGGAGTGAAAATTAGGCGGCAGGTCGAGTGACATCAAAGAGCTCTCTGCCGGAGGGAGCGAAGAAGGCTTCCTGCCCCTTTTCATCCCTTAAATCCCACCCGAGTGGTATTTGCCGGAGCGACCCAGCTTCCCTCGCTTTCCATCATTAGCGCGCGAGAAAGAGAGAAAACGGAGGAGTTGGAGAGTAAGAAAGGAACAAGCTCGACGGTATCTTCTCCCTCTTCGTCTGTCGAGCCGTGCCACCTCTCTCGCCCCCGGCCGCGGTGAACGCGTTCTGGTCCTGGGTTCGCGCAAATATCGCCTTTCATATTCCTTCGAAGGAGCAGAAAATCGTTACGGTGCCTTTTGCGCGCGCGCTACGGGAAATACCTACCTCCTCGTTCCTTTTCCTCCGCATCGAGCCTCGCATCGTTTCGTCTCGCCACGGACAGAGAGCCCCGGCGAGGGTGTAAGTAAGTAAAGTCTCTCTCCCTCTCCCTTTTCGCCTTTCGCTTCCACCGGTTCGTCTCTGTCTTTCGCTATTTCTACGCGGTTCTCCGTCCGACTCGCTCGTCTCTCTCTCTCTCTCTCTCTCTCTCTCTCTCTTTCTCTTTCTCTCTTTCCCGACCCATCCTACGCAGAAGCTTTCTGCTCTCTCCTTTCGACGCACGCCCCTCTTTCGCTGCCGCGTTACCGCCATCCCTCCGCTTTCAGCCACCATTCTCTCTCGTTTTCCCGTTGTCGTTCTCTCTTTCCCACGACGGAAAGCCTCGACGGGGCTGCAGAACCGCTGGAGCCCGCTATTAACCTGCTCCTTTCCCTTCTGCTCCTCCCGTCGCTATGCCCCCCCTGCCGCCCCTCCCGTCTTCTCCTCCCGCTGCACCCCCGTTTCGTCTAAGCGCGAACAAAGATGGCGGAAAACTAAACAACTAGGCGAGGGCGCAAGGAACAACTTCCCTTCTCGCTTCCTCTTTCGCCCTTTTATCGCGACGAATTTGACCCTCTCTCCTCCCACTCGCACACATCCCCCTCCGACCGCCTGGTGCTGCTACACGATCCCAAACAGGGGACGTAACCCTTTCTGTCGTCTTCCTACGATGACCCCGTCCGATGCTGGAAGGAGTGACCGAGGGCTCTTGTTGCGGTTTCCCCGATATCGTCCTGTAACAAACTTTTTTTTCCGGTTTGCAAATTCAAGTGACCGAAGGAGGAACCCAACCCGAACCCTTCCTTCTCCCGTTTGTCTCTGGTCAGGGAATCAAAAAGGAATTTAGAAAAAAACCGCTAACTCGATGATATCCGTACGTTCTCTTTACTATCGTCGAACTCCAAGTAAATTTCTGGTAAGGAGTTCGTTCCTTGGTACAGGCCCTTTTGTTTTTCGACCGCGCCACTTTTGTCCCTAATTGAAGAAGAACGTTGCACCGTGGTATACGGGCGATGGTGCAGGTTGGTCAATTTTTCACGAAGGATAAAATGAAAGGCGGGACAGCCGGATGACCGTGTCTCGGAGGCCTCGTGAAGAAGTACGCCGCTGACCCGGCCTGAATAAACGATGCTTAATCTTCATATGAGAAAAGCGGGCGAAGCAGTCACGCTCGAGAGAAAGAGGATACCTAGGATCGGGACACGTACACAGATAGAAGTAGCGGCGAAAGAGAGACGGCGGAACGTTGGGCTGAGTATAGACCGGTTGGGTGGAAGCGAGGTTAGGGGCGCCCAGGAAATTTCTAGAAACTTCAGGTTTAGCAATTAACGTCAGAAATTAACGACGCCCGCCTGCCTCGAGCGCAAAGCGCCGGAGAAATTAGTCTCGGAAATTCTCGTAAAATTTCTCGTTCGCTCGCGGGCGCCAGCCACCCCTTCTGCACCCCTTCTCTCTCACCCACACGCCCCCGCCTCCTGTGCCCCGGCGAAGGTAACATGGCGTCAGCAGTCGAGGCGAGCGGTAACTTTCCGGAAATTTTCATTAAGCCTGACAGTAATGACGTCATCAGTCAGTCGGCCCGACCTCATTTGGAATCGTTCGCACTCTCGAAGCCGTTTCGCGCTTCAGGCCTCGAACACCTATGGAAATATCCTTTCTTCGCCGCGACGTTCCCGCGGATTGCCGCCTCCTTCGCGTATTTATTTCCTCCGCCTTGAATTTCCACCTGTGACCCAGCATGCGACGCGTTCCATGGACGTTCTATTCGCCGGGCAATCGCCCTCTGTTCGTGCGACAATCTTCAACGAACGATACTCTCGGTGGTCTGGGCTTGCTTCGAAAAAGCATTTACGTTTAATTTAGAAAGTTTCGGATTCTGTCTCGCTTCGTCGAGATCGCGAGAGAGTTGCCAGTGTTTCGCCAGAGTGATCGGAAATTAATTGCCTCTTCGAGAAAGCTTCCTCGCGGTTCGAGCTGGCGTTATCGCCAGTGGTCACGCGATAGGAGTTCCGGCGCAACTCTCGAGCCTCTTCCGTCCGATTATCCAGGCAATCCGAAGAAGACCGGTCAGGTTCGTGCAAAAGGTTGTCTCCAACAGGTCGTCGAGGCCGGTAGGCGGACCGGCAGAAGAATCGATAGACGTGCTTTTCGAAGCTATCGGCCGGTGCGGGCGAACGACATATCCGTTTTCCCAAGTAATCTTGCGGCGCTTCAGGCGATTCTCAAACAATTCTATACATCTCCCGAGTGTCGGAAGTGGCTGGAGAGTGGCAAGGATAGGAAGAGAAGTACTACAGAGAGGCACGGAAAGAGCGAGAGAGGCTGGGGGTGAAATGGTGTGCAAGAGACGCCGGAGCGAAGGAGATGGACAATCTATAGAAAGGCGAGGGTAGGTGAAACAGACAATACACCTTCGCGGTGGGTGGCTTATCTAAGAGTCCATGGCGTAGCCCCGGGGGTGCAGTAATAACCGGGAGGGCGGGCTGATACCGGGCTAAGAAATGATAACGGCACTCGCAAGCCAGCCACCATTTTCGAGTTATATTGCCTCGAAAGCCAGAAGCGGCAGAGGAGCGAGGTGAGGAGAGACTGGCAGAAAGAGAGAGAGAGAGAGAGGGAGAGAGCTAGTTCAGCTACTACCTACAAACCTACCTCCTTCTCCTCCAGTCTCTTCGCTCTCCTCCGATTCCCTTCTAGCATCTAGTCCTCTTGGATGGTTCGTCCTCCTCTTCTGGTACACCTTTCTCGTACCTATAACCTCGTAGTCGTTGCTGGAATCTGCCGCTATCTGGGCCCACACCTCTGTATATACAACCGTACCACCTATTCGGCCGCCTGGAGAAACGTTTCGCCTTCGAGTAGCAACCTTCGTCGTTCCGATTTACCCCCGGGGGAATAACGGGCCAGAGATACATCGGTTCCGATGCACCGGCGATATTCGATTCCTTCGTGCGACCCATGAATTTTCAGCTAGTTGCATCTTCGATGGAACCCATGGGTATTGCATCCTCTGTAATCGCTGATAGCCCCGGCTAAAAATGACTCCGTTAAGGCCCGACCGACCCCTTTGACTGCCACGTTTACTGCTTCTTGGACCGGATGTCACCCGATAATGGCCCGATCTCCGCTCGAGATTTCACTCCGGAAGTTGTAACCTTCTCCAAGTGCCATTATCTATCTCGAATGGTCGAAACGTGGATGCTGGAATATCGTCGGATGGCTCGAACGTACGACAACTTTTCGTTCTTGTATAATACTTTGACCATTCGATATGACGTTGGCTCGGCGATTATTTCTGGCGGGAAAGGTTAATGGTTAATGGACCATTGACGGTCGTGCTATCGTGAATCTCCATCCGAGATCTCATTTTGCGAGTTGCCTGCTTGAAGAATAGTAAAATGGCAAACGTGTTTCGATAAAAAGGTTGGAAGAACGAAGAAAGCAAGCGTTAAGTGAAATCGTGAAATTCATATGAGCGCGAATCGAGGCGAGAATCACGAAACGAGACAGGAGGGAGGGATGGATCAACCCTCCAGCGAATTCGGACAGACAAAGCCGGAACGTGACCAATCTCGTTCGTGTTGAACTGCGGTTTGAACGAATGTTTTGCATTTTACCGCCACAGGCTAATTTATGTGAGAGAAACGCCACCCTCGTTTCACACCCTCTTACCCGGTAGCTCGAGCGTTTTATTTTCACTTAGACCCACGGACGAGATTCTCAAATGCCCTCTCCGTTCGTCCTCTCATTTGTCACGGATCTTAAAGCTTCGCCGTATTTCACCGGAACCAGGTGAAACCATTCGCAAATGAATCGTACGTAATCTGCTACTTTTCGTTTAACCGCGCTTAGGAATTTTAACGTCGCGGCACTCGTAATGTCGCGGCAAGCTTCGCGAAACACGGTTAAAAAGCGACTGTGCTAAGATAAAGGCAATAATGGAAAAACCAGTAAAAAAGAAAAAAAAAAAAGATCCAGCCTCGTTATCGCCTATAAAGCCAGCCTTTCACTAGGAGACAATTAAAAAGAGTGTCGGCCAGTAATTCGTGGCACGGTCAGATTCGCGTGGAGTTCAAATTAATGTGAGATTCACTGGTGGCGGACCCGCACCGGAAGCGAAAACGAGAAAGAGAGGAGGGAGAGGAGGAGGAGGTATAGTGGGAGGGTATATTTAGCACAAAAAGCCTCTAATTTCCAACGAGGGTGTAAAAACGGGGTTGGCACCCGGCTCGGTATACGCGGGCTGCTTGTTGGGTCTATAAAACGCCGCTTAGCTTTTTTACCTCCTACCTCGAAGCTCCCGAAGGGGTGGTTTTAACCCCGTTAAGCTGTTTCCCGTCTTTTCCTGGCGTTCCTTTTTTCCGCGGCCGGTAAATTGAGCGCGGACCCTCTTTCCCTCTGACCCGTCCCACTGCGGCCCTGGTTACACGCGAGCCACACACTCCTTTCCTCCTTTTTTTCCACTCTTCGCTCTACCCTTCGCCCAACGGCACCCCAATTTTCTTCTCTTTTTACACTGTCCGCTGGCTACACGAGCCATTCGACCCAGATTTCTCTCCCACTCGAACGATTATCTCTGATTTTACCGTGATTGCGTTCGTACCTTGCATCCACTCGCTCTTTACTCGCCTCAAATGTTTTTCTACTTCTTTTCCCGAAAGTAAAATATAGAATAAACAGCCAGAAAAAGTTGTATTATTTATATTTGATCGTATCAGCAACAGCAGTTGTTTGCATTAGCCATAATATCGGTTACAATTCCGGCGACCGAAGACTTTTGCACGCCGCTGTATAAAAATTTGACGCTTTGAAACGGCGAAAGAATACGGACCCGTAACAATGTTCGCACGAAAATAAAAAAATTGTCGATGAAATAATTCTAGGAACGGGTATCTGAGGAACGCTCGATTGCGTACATCGGGGTTAAAAAGATTTGAAAAATAGAATACGCTCTGCCATCTTGAACCATGCTGGTTCTTTTCACAGTCGGTCCACGACCGGTTGTTGGAAGTACGAGATTAATAGACGAACAAATTAGCGCAAAGTTTGGGCAGCGGCCCCGCGTGCACCCGTGCCACTAATCCCGTGCATTAAAAGTTAACGTCGGGCTGGCTGGCGTGGCCTGTGTGTGTCCTCCTGGCATTAGATTTCTGAGTTTCCCCAGTCGAGTTAGGGCAACACCAGATCTGCGTTTCAACTGGAAACTACGTTAGGGACAGATTCGAACCGATCTCCCGACCAGTGGTCCGCTGTGTATCTATGTGGCCGGCTGCAGCCGGACGCCCTTTGGCGTCGAAAGTGTCGGCCAACTCGAGCCGAAACCGGCTAGCCGCTAAAAAATTTGTCTCTTCCTTCGCCACAGGGACCTCCGTCCCTCGTTACCGATCGTTAAGTACTTTCAAAGATTTTTGTTTGCGACAAGAAATTATTATAATCGCTACGAAGGGTAGCATTATATCTACGATAGGTAGTAGGTTTCTTGAAACTTTCACTGCGTCTGATTAAACGCGATTCATTCTACTGTCCGTAAGAATTCGACCGCGTTTTTATTCGTCCGTACAACGTTTAACGTTTGTTGGTGTACGTAGCATCTCCTTTCGATGTTTATTAACCGGACTGTATTTAGGAGAGGGATCTTTAAAATTATAAATTGAACAGGGTGGAACCATAGTCAGTTCGCTCCACGCGCGATATTAATTCTGCGCGTTATCTAAGGTGGCGGCCGCCATTGTAACCGAGTATCCCGAACCGCTGGGGGTGAGTAAGAAACTACCCCCAACATTAATCAACCGTCATCTTTGCAGGAAACCGAGCGTTCTCCTATCGCCCTCCCTCGCGTGTTTTTAGCTCCCTTAATAATTCCCGGATTCGCTAAATCTTTGAGGAGCTGGAGGAAGCGTCGTTCGTCTTTTCGCCATCGTTTGTTTTATTCAACTTCTTATCTGTGCGCGGGACTACGGTCGAATGGAAATAATTCATTCGACGAGCATCCAACGATCGCAAAAATCGAGAGCAGCCGGCCGGCTATGACCTTCTATCGCGTAGACTAGACGAACCCGTGACCTTGACGTTCTCCGGCAACAAGGCAAAACTTCAGGAGTTTAGACAATGTCTCCAGAAGGAGAAGGGAACTTAATTCCGATGGGAGAAGGGTTAAGATAGAGTACGAGCGAGAACGCGATACCTGCGACGAGAGAGATCTTTAATCTTACGATCATTCAGCAGGCAACGGGACGTTCGTTAATCCATTAGAGTCGTCCTACCGTAGTACCGAAAGGCGCTATTTTATTAAAAACAGAAAGCCGCGATACGTGTGCATACCATTGTCTCTTAATTGAACCATATTTCAGGTGTCATGTATCCTTTGTCCCGTGGCTGGATCCGATGCGACAAAAGCGACGGTGCGTTCCCTGAAACGTGACCTGAGACGGGATCGATCCTCGATCACGGCAGGCAGAGACACGTCGATCATCCTTCGCGGGAAAGTCTGGTCGGGGGAGGGCGATACAGAGAAGGAAACAAGAGGAAGTAAGAGATGGTTTGAATAATGACTCGGTTGGCACGTGGGGGGATGGGGTTTGCCAGTCGGGCGCGCCATCTTGCCTCGGCTCTCTACTTATAATTATTGATGTGGCCCGAACTTTATATAAACTCGAAACTCGTCTCCCTCGCACCGTCGGTTCGCCACCACTACCGCCACTACCACCACGACGAGCCAGCACCAGCATCAGCAGCAGCAGCAGCAGCAGCAGCACGGAACCATCTCCACGTAGCGGGTAGAACCACCCCCCTGAGCCCCGGCCGTCCCCTTCCTCCCCGGCTCTCCTCCTCTTTCGGCTCTCCAACCAGGCGGCAGGAGGAAATTGTTGGAGTTTTCAAAGTCTGACGTGCAGGATATTATGAACGAGGGTATGGCGTCGTCGAGGAGGTGGAGAAGGTGGCGGAGTAGTAACTGGGGGGCGGCTCGGGAGGGGCAACGGGATGCGCGGGGGTGGTTGGCGAGGTGGAGTGGAGGTACCCAGGCAAAACTACCCGCCTCGGCTCACTCTTCTGCCTCCAGAGCCACCCACCAGCCCATTCGTCTAGCTTAAACTATATTCCGACCTAACCTCCGCGTAGGTACCTTCCTTCTAACAACCCTCTACCTACTACCTACCTACCATCTGACAGCCGACCAATACCTGCCGGATGCGCCGATACCCTTCGTTGCTTTTCTCGCGTCATTTACTAACCGACGCCCGATTTTTCTCCGACTCGGTCGCACGGAAATCGTGTTCGCTTCTCGAATCCTTTGAAATTGAGGTTGACGAAAGTTGGCGTTCTCGATTCTCCGAAAGAACGTCCATGCACGTAGGTGTAATTCGTCTCCCGTGAATTCTCTGTCGCGAGAAACATACCTTGAAAAGCGTGTTTCTTTTTCCTTCTTTTCGTTTTTCCTTCTTTTTGTTATTCCTTCTTTTTTTTCTCTCCCTCTCTCTCTCTCTCTAAATCTTAAGGCTGGCAACTTGGAAAAGTTTCAGGTGATTGGCCATGGTACGATAAGAGACTTGGTCGCGACGAGAATATAACCGGAGCACGTGTACGAGTATATTGTAAGGGGAGGTGGTAGGCGAGTGCACATATATCTATATAGTGTCTACAGGGGGTAGAAGTATAAGCTTTCCTCTCGCAAATGAGGTAATATATATACAAAAGCTAATACGACCGAAAGTTGCCAACTTGGATGAGTCTCTCCTCCACCACCTACACCTCCTGCGCCTCACCCTCTGCTACCCCTCCTACCCTCCCTCGACTAGGTTCTCTAAATATTTTAAAGGATCGCGAGAATGCAGTTTATGAGTTCGTGACATCGCTGGATACACTTCGATTTAAAGACGGCAGCACCACCATGGAAAACTGCATCTGCGCCGATATTAATATCTTCCTTCACAGAAACCTCTACCAGCCCGGACTGTGTATAGCCACCCTTTAACGCGTCGTGGGGTTCAAAGGGTCTTAAAGTGACCATAATTAACCTGTGAGCTGACATTTTAATTTGATGTTGCAGACTACTTTGACCACAGGATGCGAGTCGATCTTCGATAATTCTATTTCGATGGTGTTTCCTCGCAGAGGCCCGGCAGACACCAACCTCACGCTGCACTTCGATATATGTATATAATCTACGACCCTTCTTTCCTTCCATCGATGCACATAATTTGTCAGAGGAATATTTCGAATATTCTTCGTGCATCCGTCTTTACGCCTCGACGAGCAAGAGAGATAAATCACAGAGGCGAATGAAAAAAGTTCGAAGAAACGGTCGTTTAAAGGTCTATGGAGGCTTCCGGCAGACTGCAACGCGGACAATATATTCCGCGAAGCCTAGTTAATCCTATCTTTCGGATCTGAATTCGGGGTTTCTGTTATACACCGCGGTTGGCTCGGTCCGCGCGATCAAAGTGAATTAAATCGCGGAGGGCGCGGTGTACGCGACTCTCTCCTTTCCCTCTGGCTCTCCCTCGTCACCCTCCAAAAATATTCCAAAGGTGGGGAACGTGCTCGTTACGACCAATTGAAGTTACCGCGATCAAGACGCGCGCAGAAGGTGAGAGCGTGGAGATTACGTTTCGTCGTGAAAATGTCTCGTTTCCGAATGGCTGCGATAAAACTAACGATCCTATTTTATCGGATACGTTAACAGCTTCGTAAATCGACCTTCCCGGCCATTTGGAAGTTAACGTTATATCGAGCGATGTAAGGTGAAGACGCCTGCGAATTAAACTGACTGGTATCGTAGGAGAGTAATAATTGTTTTTTAAGACTCGACGAATCGAATTTCTTCTTTTATAACGTTGAATCTTTTTAAAGAAACATTCTCGTTTGTCTTTGTTAGTAAACAATTTTTCGAGGAACGTATAGATTGGAGGACCGTGGCACAGTTAAATAGGCGAATCGAACGTTTACATCAGACTTATCGTTGGTGTAAAATTGTCGAACGAAAAATAAGCTGCAGCGGCGCTAAAAGCGAAATCCGCGCGGGGCTGCGATTTCCCAGGATCTGCCTATCCTCTCGGGGCAGGTTTCGCGGTGGAACGTCGAAGGCTGCGATTCGTCGCGAGCGCAACGGGCCAGCGTTATTTTTCACAATCAGTGAAATGGCGGCGGCGAAGCGGAGTTGGATTGAACAAACACGAGCAATCGGTGCGCGCGAGCGATTCGCGAGCTAGGCGGGAACGAAATGGAGAGACGTGGAATATAATCTATCCTGTTTGAGGAGAACTGGCACCGACTGCAAGTTAGAACAAACTCCCAGTGTACTCTGGGAACGTCGTAGCCGGCAACCAATTCACCGGCGTACCATCCACCCGTTTACTCCCCTTGGTCGCTCTCGTTCCCTCTTCGTCTGCCGCGAGCATCCCTGAAATTGGATAAAATAACATCTACCGTGGTCTATCTGGAAATGGAGATGCCGAAGGCTCGACTTTATCCGCGGCCGCGCCGGAAAAATCCACCTAGATCGTTATCTAAGTTTCATAATCTCCCTTTCAGGAATATCTCTTTCGAAAAACGAGAATAAATTTGCATACGATTACTTTGTGTATTCGATGTATCGACTGTTGATAGGTTTTCGTTTATTGATCCGTTAGTCGCTACGAATATGTGTGCATTTATGAAAGAGGAGATTTTAAAGTGTCAAAATGTATCGAACGAGGTGGTGCAAAGATTCATAAAATATAATACGAAAATCTGTAATTCGAAAGTGAAAACTTTTAAGTGCGAAGAAAGAAATCCGGTGAATGTCGGATTTTACCATTTCATGAATTTTGTGAGAATAATACTTGCAAATATAGCGGTCTTTCGTCGAAAGGCAGTAAAGGAGCTTTTTAACGCGAGATTCAGAGGTCGGGAAACGAGGGAAAGTTTTGACGAGGAAACATTAATTCCTGGTTAACAGGCTCGGCAGTTTGCGATAGCGAAACGAAAGGAATATTCTTTTATCAAATACTCGAAGCGCAAACTTGTCGGACTTGGAATTAAACCGAGAGACGAAGAACGAGAACCGGAACTTTATAACCTGCCGCCGATCCATTGACAACGTCACTTTCCCTCCCATACGGTTCTCGTCGATAATTAGATAAAGCAATATCCTGCGACAGTAAATAGAAATAGGATTGCTATAATTAGTCTAAACGCATCCGAGACTGGATATTTCCAGCGGAACCGATCCCCTGAATTCCACGCTGATCGACGTTCGACTATTAATCGGATCTAACTTTCCCCTCTGTAAGAATTCGCTCGATGAGACTGTAAGATTCAATGGATTATCGGCAAACAACTTGCGCAGTAAGAATATTTATTAACCACACAGCCATTGCTTACGTGCTACCGGTATTAATAAATATCCTTTCGTCACAGTAATCGACTCGATAATACAATATTACCCAATGAAAATTCAAATTTTGTAAATTTATAATTTACTAGACATTATCGATCGACGATGTGATCGACGATAAATTTGTTCGACGAAAAGATCCAATTCGTAATTTGTTACTTAACTTAATGTATTAAGTAATCCCTAGAGGACTTAGTATGTGTATGAGAAAGAAGAAAATAAATAAATAGTATAATCTCAGGCAAGTGGCAGCCTTGTTTTCCAAGCGTCGAAGGCTAATTTCACATAAAATTCCTGTATTATACGACGGGAACAACGCGTATCAGACGAATAAAAAATGCAGAAGAGTGCGAGAGACTCGATGGTGGCAAAGTTTGGCCACAAAATTTAATAAACGTCCCACATCTTCCTATGGAATATCCTGTTTTTTCGCTGGGTTGGTCCGGGTCGAATCAAGAAGGTAGAGACGAGGAAGCCGGTGGCTCATGAATATTCATTTCTTGCCGGTTTCTTACAGGAGGTCGACACGGGGGTGAGCACGGCGTGGAGCAGCCAGGGCCGTACTTTTAAGCACAAGAGTGGGGGTTCTGGATCAATGCCGAGGCCACGCCTCCTTCGTCTTACATCCTGCACCCTCGTCCTCGCCCCGTCACCCTACGCCTTCCTTTCCTTTCGCTTTTCCACCCTCTTCGCTGTCTTCAACCTCGCCTTAAAACCCCCCCCCCTCCCCCGAAAATTCGCCTCGCGACAGTATAGATGCGCACGAACCGGCTGAAAAATTTTCTAAAGAACGAAGCAGTACTCGTTAGTATCACTGTTGCGAACTGGTTTTTCAAAGGTGGAAAAGAACGCATGTGTGCGTGTGGCGGCGACTCCCCTCCGCTGGATTATCTCCGCTCGAGTTACTCGCTGCTTGAACAAATTATAAATTCGACCCTACGGTTATTCCAGTTTCTTTTCCTGTTGTAAAATATACCTACTCGTGGCGTGGCAACGGTTCATAAATACGGGATTGAATTTTCGATTCTTCGTCTTCGTTCTTCTTCGCGAAGGAATGTATTCCTTCGCATTTCATAGGTAATTCGATAAATAAGATCGTTTATGTCCGAGCTCGATTCTCTTCGTGTTCCAGTTGTTAAAAGATCTCGAACAATCTCTATTAGCATATATCAATATCTGTCATATCGCAGGACGAAAAATAAAAATTCTTTTCGAAGTGAATCAACTATGAAATTTCCTCCCGTGCTGTAGTTTGTCTACGGAGGATTAAAATTTTACTTTCTCGAAGGAAATGGAAATAAGGGTGGAAGAATGGAGGATAGAGTATTCGATTCTTCGTGTCGACTTTTTTACCATTTTATTTTCTAAACAGAGAATAGAGTAACATATAGCGTTGCCTTGTTCTATACGATGATTGAAAGATAGAGAATAGAAAGTTCGACTTTTAGCGTCGACTTGTTCTAAAATCGTATATGCTAAACAAACTATGACAACGTACTCTTAATTAATCTATACGACGGTCAAAAAATAGGGGATAGGATATCCGATTTCTTATAACATTCCATCGTTTAAATAAAGCAAAAGGCTGTCTGAGAACCAAATATAGGCTAGAATTACGTGGAATAACGTTTAATTCCGATACTTTAATAACGAAAAATATAAAGGGGAAGGTGAATCGTTATCAGAGACGCTGCACGTTGTTACTGCAAACGGAAAAGACAGCTCGCGGGCCAGCTTTGTGCACCTTTACCGCTCCTGCAATATCTCATTTCGACGTTGCTGTTTCTCATCTCGTCTCGTCGTCGTCGTCCCTCTTTTGCCGTGTCTCGTCATCTCATCCGAACTCGACGACTTCGTCGGCTCTTTAAGTCGCGTTCGTCGTCTCCTCTGCCTTCGTCTCGCGTCGTATCTCGGAGGAAAAGGCCCGGGGCTGTTCTTTCCTTCGAAAGCCAAGTCGCAGTCAGCGAAAGCCTAACGAATAACGAGTGGCGGCGAATCTTCTGCGACGTCCAATTCGAACAGTACGTCTAATTAACGACGAGGAATTTTGCTATGAATTTTTTGTCTATTTTTACATATTATGTGCAATTTTCGTACTTTTAAATTTCTCCGTAAATGCGATTACATTGTTTTAACAAGCGACGAGATTTTTAATGTTTAAAAAAATATCAAACAGTAAGAGGACAAGAGACTCTGCGTATCGACAACGATCTTTCTGTACCGTACCGAAACATAAGAAACTTAGTTCGGACTGAAAAGACACGAGCAGAGTTGAAATGATCCGAAGAACGCAGCAAAGTTAGACGTTGAATATATATAAAAAGAACGTGACAGCTTAAAGACGCAAATCGTGTCGCGAAGTCGATGTCCCTTAAGAGCGCCGTACGTAGGCGTGTCGGGAGTGTTTTGCTCATTGTTGCAAGGCGATCGATCGAGACGCGTTGATTCATAATCGAATGTCGGTCAATCGGTCGACCGGCTCGCCGTGGACGTTTGCCGCCTCAAGCGGCAAGCCTCTTCCGAGTGGAAAATCAATAGGGTGAACGAAGAAGGGGGCACGAACCTACGCGTACTCCCAAGGGGTTGGAATCATTGTCCGAAGGAACAGAACATTGACGGCAGGATCAAATCAATGGGAAATCACCGTCACCTAAGTACGTCATTTGTGGTTAATGGGGAAGTTCGATTGCCACATTGCGTTGCATCGAGAGCTGCTGATAATCCCTCAGATCGATCGATCGATCGTCGAACATTTACCATCTATCCTCTTTCCTGCGTACTACTTTCCAAAATCGAAGACGATCTACTTGAATAAATACACGTACCATCTCAAAACTGTTACGTTGCTTGCGAGGCGAATTCTAAATATTCTCTGGAAATTTCGCGAAACAAATGGTAGATCTGCTTGGATCTATCGAGGAAATATCGAATTTATAACGAAAAACTTTGTGTCAGAACGAACGTTGTATTTCCTAAAACTTCTTTGCCGAAAGAGACTCGTGTCTCGAAAAGATGGTGTATCGGTTATTGGGATATTATACGAAAGATATCCGCGATGCCGTGAAGTCTTCTACGCAAAAGGGGTTGTAGCGGTATAGCCTACCATCGATTATCGGAGCGTCCACGATGTGGCAGCACCGACTATCTCAGCCAGGTTTCAAACCAACAACCCCTTCGCTACGCCTCTCTGCAGGCTGGTCAACGAATCATTCTGATCTGGTTCGTTACCCAACGAGCGAAAGAGTACTCCGCGGATAATCGAGTACGATCACCGGCCACGCATAACACGAAATTACGCGATCATTCCATTTTAACCACTACCACCACCTCGTATAATTACCCGTAGATTCGATGGATCAACTATCAAACGCCTCAGGTGTCGATGAGTGGCTTAATCGTATTTCCCTCCAATTTCGATTGTAATTGAAAACCGATCAAGTGAACCCACAGATAAAAGATGATAATTGCCGCATAAAAATGAACGCACGTTTCTTCAAAATGTTAACACCAAAGGAATCGATATTATTCGCAGAAAAATTGCTTTGTTAATTTCCTGGATCAATTTTTCTTTTAAAACGAACGTTTTGATCTGGAAGTCGAGATCGGGGGCGATGCTCGCTTCGCTGGCGAATGAAATTTTCGTCTCGTTCGAAGTGCACAAATGCGTCTAGACACCGGAGTACGTGTCTTCGAGCTCTGTTTCCACCCACTAACGGCATTGTGTAATTTATCAATGTAATTTACGGCCGGAGACAGTGGCAGGGAAATTGAAAAACTTTCGCGGCCAATTCAGGCTGCCTTTAATAATGGGAATCAATTTACCGGGGCGGGGAGCGAGATAATAGACCGGCCGTGGAACTCGATCGAACAGCAGAGTCACTTTTTGTCCGTGCATCGGGCTCGTATCGAGTATTTTTTCGCCTCTGATAAACGTCACTCCCGACGGCCAGGCTGGAAGAACGTCTTCCAATAATAGCGCGCACGTCCGACCACGCGCGGTGCGATACTACTTGAAATTGTCGACGACGTCCGACAATGTGATTCGTTTCTTTGTCAAGCTACCAGTTTGATTTCGAGAACGTATCTGTTTATCGTTGTTATTTTATTATTTAAAATAGCGTCAACAGCCAACAGGCTTTTAGCGACTATTTTTTGGGAAAACAAGCGTATGTTTAAATTGCCGGGTTTGCTGGACACCGGTACTGTAAAGCTGCTGGCAAGATATATGCACAAGATATTGTTGATAGTGAGGCAATCGTTGCAGCGCACACACAAAGCTGCAGTACTCGAATATCGATCATCGAACGGATCGAGGAGGTCGTAACAGAACTGGACCTTGTCAAATTTGTCAACTTTCGAGATAGTAAATAACGCGTTGTAGCGGAAAAACGTTGATAAGGTAATGGGTCACGTTAAACAACAACGAAAATCGTTTAAAGTTAAGAAGCGAACGAAACAGGTTGGTAGATAGAAGGAAAATATAAATGAACGAAATAGAGCGTATTACTGACTGGTGGAGCTTGTAGAAACCGAAGAAGATGATCGATAAGAAAGCAAGGGAGCAAGGTAATTCCACAGATTCGTGGGAGCTAAGACCGGCTCGTACACCGATACACCGGGAAGTATAACGGCCGGTAGCCGCAGGCAACCCTTAGGAACGTAATTAATATTTATCCCACCCCCGATGGCCCTGTGTACGAGCCGAGCCAGGAGCGTCCCTCTCCGTGACCCCTCTAAAATCCCAGCACGCTCCTTGTAAAATCTAATATCTGAGGAAGCGTCGTCGTGCTGGTAGAGCCTCGGAGTAGCTTCGCCCTCTTCCTCCTCTTCCGCGTCCGTTCTTCCACACACACCTCTTCCAAACCCCTTCCGTCGTCGCGTTTCAGTCGAAGAGGAACGATAGAACCGGGTGTGGAACAAGAAGGAAACGGAGCAAACGAGAAACGCACAAAGGGGTGGAAGAGAAACGAAAGCCAGCCGAACCTGCGGTCCTGGAGGGGGGGAGGCGGTTTGGGAAAGCCTGGGACACGGGGGAAAGAACGAACTCTACGAACGCGGAGGATCGCGCGAAGACCGGGATGAAAGAGAGAGGCGACGAACGTCGTCGTCGCGGAGAGAGGAACGACCCGGGAGAAAGAGAGGAAAGACGCGGTTGAAACGAGACTTCGGTGCGCGCCGCGTGGCTGTGTGTTGTCTGTCGTCGGCGATGGTGGGAAAAGGAGGATCGGAGACGCGCGTCAGGTGGCCGACGAAGAGGGAACGGAGAAGAAACCGGGGTGGAAGCGAGAGAAAACGAACGCGGGCGCGGAGGAAGCAAAAGCCAGAGAAGAGAGAGGGAACGAAGCGGAGAGAGCTGTGTTTTCCCGGGTTGTTCCTCGAGGGGCGGTGTCAAGACGCTGCTGCTCCGCCAATCGCGGCCCGCGAGCCCGATTTTGCGCTGCTGCGATTCGCTGCGGGCTGCTTTCTTAGAGGCGTCGCCGCCGCGGAAAAATCACCGGAAAAAAGGCCGGGACGAGCAACGGGCACGGCCATTGGCTCCGCGCTCGCTTTTCTTCGCTTTTCGTGAACCTTTAAGGGGCCAATGGCATATCCGGGAACCGCCGCGAAAGGAGGCCCTGAGAAATCGATAAGTTAGACTCTCAGAACCCGGCACCGCGCTTCTAACGTTCCCAACTCGCCTTCCCTAACAAGGAAATAACCCTTCTGTCCTTCGATTCGCAGCCTCTATACTCGAAAGACGATATTTTACTCGATTACGCAATTACCAGGGTAATCCGGTTCCCGGCTAAATTTATGTAGCCCGAAGTGCTCCCGGCTCTCGGTCTACACCGACGCTGCCCTTAATTCAAGAAACGAGACTCCTACTGGCTCGACGTAACCCTATTTTTCACCCAGAAATTCAAGTCCCTTAGTCGAGGGTTATTTCAATCATGGATAATCGTCTCTTCAGTTTCCACCGACGTTTAATCAACTTCATTCAAAATCTAAATTTCGGGTCTCTAACGGAAGATATAATCCAAGATAATTTCCCCTTTCAAAAGAATCGTACGTTAGTAAATTGTTCCTTTGCGATTCAAAGGACTAACAGTCTGTAATCTACCCTTAACGCGTTCGCTGTCACAGACGGCTGCAGAAAATTCTCCGACAAGGATCGTCTTTCCTTTCTTGTACACTTCGTTTCCCGTTTGAGATTTATCTTTTCTTTCTTTTAACCGAGATACTTGTATCATACACTTGTGTATTATATCGATAAAGAGTCATACCCTTTAACCATCAAGTAGCGTAAAGATTAAAAGTCAACAAAAATGAATTTTTTCGTCGACTTACCTTTCGCCGTGTAGTCTGCGTACGTGACGCTGGTAGCCAGCGTGTCGATACCAAAACATCTCATCTCGATGATCAACAAAATAATAGATAGAGAACGTTGGAACGTTACGTATTTGATTCGGCAAGATATAATCGAAAACAATTTCCTGCTCGAAGGGATGATATTATACATAGCAATATATTATGTTGCAGGATTGTTCCTTTACGACTCGATTCTCTTATAGAGCTAGACCATATAGTCGTATACAGTGGACTTACAGTCTACCTTTAACGTCGAAACTACCCATCTCGACGTCTGACGAAAGTCTATCGATCAGCAAAATAGGTAGGAAAAGCTGGTTGCTCGTAGGTTGATGCCGGTACGTTTCCCTCGTTACTGCCGCTCGAATCGTCAGCTTCGCTGAACTCGAACGCCGAGTTGCCTCGGGAAACATCCCCGAGACAATTAGCAAAGACTAAAGGACAGGCGGGGCCCGCGAGGAGCGAGGCGCGCCAGAGCTTCTCGGAGCAACACAGCCGCGCGTAGTTGCTTCGGCTGGCTGCTGATCTTCCTCCATTCGCTGCTCTTACGATGCCTTAGCGCGCCTCTCTTCCTAAATCCGTCTTATCCGAAAACGGTCCGCGTTCTCCGTCGCTCTATCGCGGCGCTCACGTGTCTCGTAACATTAATAATGCGAACGAAGAGAGAACTGCCGCGTTCCACCCCCTCCTCCTCCCGCGTCACGGTGTTCCGCCTCCACCTGCAGACTTCAGGGCTGCCTCGGTTGCGAGGAACTTGGACTGGAAGTAAGTTCTCGAGAGCCTGGATGGAAATTGACGTTAATGTGCCCCGAAAGCAGCTACCCAGGTCTCGTTCCCTCCCCCCACCACGTCGTCGTTCCACCACCGTGATGTGGTGCAGCACTGGCATGATCGTCCTAAACCCCCGAAAGAACCTACCCCGGGCGAGTCTGTAGAGGTAGTTAGCGAAGTAGTTGCCCGAGAGATGGATTATGACGGTGTCGTACGAAGAATCTGCAACCGGTGTCTTGCCCAAGTCCTGTTTCGAATCGCTTGACCGGCACAACGCCTCGATCTTGCCCTCGATCGAACTTCCATACTACAGGCAAATTGCTTCGCCGCTTTTTCCCACGAACAGTTATGCAGTTAATGCTTGGAACGTTAATTACCGGATCGATCGATCGTTTCTTTTTACATGTATATCGTACGAATAATTTATTAGTGCACGGAATACATGCTTCTTCGATACTCTTCGATGGTTATAAGAAATAGCCTTGTTTAAAAATTATTATACTTAAACACGGTCCTATCGACGATTATTAATTATCTTGGACAATGTTTTCACCTGTTTATACGAATGTTAAAGTAGACAGAGAATCATTGCACTGTTAACGTATTGTGCTATTACTTCGACAGGTCGTTTCGTTTCGTCGTGTTACAACCGTTACAACTCTCGCCTCGACCGCCGAGCGATTCAGACGTATAAAGGTGAAGTGTGAAATTCGCAGCGATTAGAAACCATACAAAGTATGCATTCCTTTTTGGATTGGATTTTAGATTTTTCTGTACGTATTCCTACTTGTATGTATAATTACTATTCACTTTTTTAAGAAATAAATTATTTCCACGTCCGCGGGTTTATCTATCACAAGAGAATGAAATAATCGTAAGTTTCAAGAAAATTCATTAAAGAATTATAGTATATAGCAGATACATATAATTATAGTAGATATATGTGGAGTTAATTGATATGATTCTGGGTGGTTGTATATCTTTTCAACGCAAGAAAATCAGATAATGGTAAATTCTAACGACATTCTTTAAAAATCGTAGGCATTTAACACATTTTTCTTTACCTCTCAGCGTGTGAAGTTGATCGGTCCGGCTTCTGTACAGCTCCTGCGTTTTATTCGTTATTTCGTGATTTCTACGTTTTTTATTTCGTGCTTTTTTTAACGTCGTATAAGAAATTGCTTAATTTCCTATACGTATAATAATACAGTTGTTACCGAGGAGCGTACTAAAGCCGCAATACGGACAAACAAGAGGGCAGTTAGGGAAACAACAAGGACAGTTTTGAGGAAACCATCTTCATCAGCGTTTCCTGTGGCCCTTCGGTCTTCGTTAATTGTCTCGGAGATGTTGCTTGATGTCCAGGCGACGTCAGTCGAGGAACTCGCCGCTAGGCAAGGCGACCGCAGTGCTAACTGAAAAATCCGATTTACCGAGTTAAACGGGATTAATTACGGTAATTAGACTTTGTTGTTACCGAGCCGTACACGCGTCTCGAACTTCCCTAATGTCCGAATAGGATTTTCGGACTGCAACTCGCCTCTGACAATCCGTCGCGTTGTCTGGCCACATCGCATACAGCAAAATCGATGAAAGGCCGCCAATTTCATCGCGAATTTTAAACTCACGTAACACTCCGTGGAAACTATTTTTCCATTCATATGCAATTTTATTTCGAATTTGCACGCATTTCAGGGTACAGTAGGAGCTAGTTTACTCGTAAAAAGGTAGAGTTGATCGGTTTAGCTTCCGAGAGGTTCATCGAAAACTGAGCGTTAACTTGTTCGTGCAAACGACGTTCCACCAGCGCGGTTCCAACGAAAGGATGAAACGTATAAAGATGTTCGAGTCACAAACACGACTGTACTTCCCCTTATTTCACCCCTTATCTGGAGAATAATCTCACCGGTTCACTGTATAGAATCTCGATACCTGGGGCAACTGTTTCTCCGTATTCGCTCGGTATCGGTTACTACGTGCCAGTTCAAGGGTCTTCGGTGTTGCTTGACCACTGGTCAGCGGTGGGAAAGTGCCGTGTGCTTCCTAGAAACTCCTTTACTGGTATTACTGGTTCCGAATCGTTCCCTCGATGCATTACTTCTAAAACCGTTCTCAGGAACTATACCATTTTACTTCTAGAAAATAATTTAATTAAGCAATACGAGTTCACATCCCATTTTACTTCTGGAGAATAATTTAATTGAGAAACGTTGCGTTCAATGTGAGTTCTGCGAGCTTTAAATCGTAAGATAATTTCAATTAACCATATAATTATATAGATCTGTATCGTCAAGGGATTCGTGAAAATAGTGAAAGATTATGAATATTAAAATACTTCGATCGAGCTCAAAATACGTAATTATTCTCCAGATAAGAGACTGTTTTCTTGGACTCGATGATCGTTTATAACACATTGCCATTATGAAATCAGTCAGCTTGAATTTTCTCACGAAATCAGAATCATAGATTCACGGTCCCTTCTCACACTGTCCACATGGTATGTATCTCGATAAACTTGTTTCGATCGGTTTTCACGCGATTCAGGTTTTCGTCGAGGTGGTCCACCACCTTGGAGTTCCTGAGAAAGGCCCTGCTATCGTAATACAGGATACAATAACTACAATGAGTTCGCGTTCACTCGTCTGACAAGTTCAATCGCTGGACTAGTTTCCGAAGGACACGCGAGATTGCCTTTATGGCTCGTCCTTCGAGGACATTATGAACGAGGGTAAGGCTGACCGGTTCAGAGAGAGACTTCTTTTTGAAGTTCCTGCAAATCTCTCGTTTGCCTAATTAGGAGCGGCTTGTCCTTCGACTCGTGCAACAAGGCCCTCGTCGATTCATAGACTTTTCAGTCCTCGAGCGTCTGTTTGTCATTTGGTGGTTGCGTACCGTTAGTGAAATATAGTTCTCTGAAGCGTTTACAGCGAAGATCTTGTGAATATAATGTAGTACATACACCGCCAACTGTAAGTACCTGTCACACAGTTAATGATGCTCCGTACAAATTAAATATTTCTTCTCGTTTTCCTTTCGTGTTGTACCCGTTCAGAGTACTTGTACAGATTCGAAAAATCTTTGATGTAACGTTTTCATACATTTCGTAGACTGTAGGTTTGTCGCAATCGATGTTCGCTGGAAAATCGTAGCGAACAGTGCTACTACGTCGTCTTGTAAGCATTATCCTCGGTACTGTACATCTTCTGTCTTCAAAGAGAGCGTAGCTTAATGCTTAATCAAACGCCATGGGAATCTCAAGGATTCATCGACGAACTTTTAAGTTCTCCCTTTATCGACTGGCTGGACGAATACTTGCGGGGGATTGGCGAGACGCGCCTAAGGGATTCCAATTTAATTCCGCCTTAGCGTAATTGATGATACGAGGAAGTAGAACGTAACGAAATTTCCTTGCAACGGTCTTCAGACAGAGGACGCTAATATAGGATTTACGTTACCCAGCCGACCGCGCGCTCCTAGTACCAAGTACATAGCGATAAATATATAGCTTCGGTATAGTAATGAAAGTTTCCCTCTGAACATCCAAGGCTCCTGGGATCCAACATTATGATCCCCTGCCTCCGCCACCACCCGCTAGCTCGAAGGTGGCGGCTTAAAACCCTCCTCTAGAAAGTGTTGTCCGTAGAAAGCTAGTTCAAATATTCGCGGACCCCTCAAGGTCAATATCGACGACCCTTGACCATAGATAGATCGAACGAAGGACGACGTTTCCGACGTCGAAGCTCGAAGAAAGGATAAAAATGATAGACGAGTGAAAGACTCGTGGTAGGTTGAAGATTTTTCGCGCGTCATCAGGAGAACGGGCGACGTCTCCTTTCCCGGTATGCTAATAAAACGGATCTTATGTGGCGAAGACGCCATTTTGAATAATGTCGACCAATCAGAAGCTCAGCTAGGGCGTCTTGGGGGGGTGGCGGGTGTCGACGAAGGGGGAGACACGTGCGGAGCGTACCACCACTAGCTGTTCCAACACAAACTACCCTTATATTATGCTGTACTGTAAACCCCAGCCACCCTTTGCACACCCGACCATCCTTTCCTTTCCTTCCCCCCCTCCCCCCTCTCTCCTCATCCTTGCAAACACCCATCGTCGTACCGATGCTCCTTCGTCTCGAGCCTGACGTACTCTTCCTTGCATCGGCTTTCCAATCTCTTCTACCGTAAGATTTAACAGTCTTCAAAAGTGGAAGAAACATCTTGAAGACTTGCATTCATCCAAAAAAAAAAAAAAAAAAAAAAAAACTAAAGAATCCCTGAACGAGATTATCTGGAGACGCAAAGAGACGAGATGCGAAGATCGAAAACTTGACACGGGAAATGCGGAAAATTCGGAAATACTATAGAAAATTCAAAGATTCCGGAATTGGCGTCGTATCGGAGTTCCTTATCGCGTTTCAACGATATCCTACCGAATCACTGTCAACGTTTCCTATAACAACCGCGCTTCGACTCGCGGAGTACACAAACTCCCGAAGTCAATGACAATCCAGATTGCATAAATCATTTAGGAGCCCGTGTTCTTCCTCGGGGACCAAAGGAATTCCCAGCAAAGGGCAGCATACCTAAGGAATGCCGTTTCTGATTGCGCGAGACGCATCCAACGCGTTGCGTCACTTTGTCATTCAAATAGGAAGATTCCTTGGAAACGAGGCTAGCGCTTCGGGTTTAGCACGCTTTCACAGGGTTATTCGTCTTCAACGGATGAGTATACGCGTCGACTGACAAGGGGTAGCAGCCGAAGGAGACGAGCTGGTTACAGGACTGCGTCTCGGCTCTACTTAGTCTCTCGTGTTTCTCATTTCATTGTACAGCCTCCCTTGGAAACCCAAAGGCTCACGTACACGTACAGATGGATGATGGTAGGAGGACGTTGGAAGGACGAACGACGAGGGGGTACGATGCCCCCGTCATGGGGGTGGGTGGTGAATGAAAAGGGGGATGAAACGACGGTGGATGGGGTACGGGCTCTGCGCTCTCTTGGATCTCATACATACATTAACGTCGCTTGTCAGGCGTACCGAGCCACCCTGTAAGACTTAAGATACCGCCCGAGAAAGGGGGAAGTTGTCTGTCTCCCTGTCTTCGTTCTCCATCCGCAAACCACCCTCTCCAGCTCCGTCTATCTCTTTCTCCAGATCCGCCGTACATTCCTTGATGCCTGTGCACCTCCAACTCGTTACTAAAACCACCCACTGTCTTGGGAACACCCGCTTCGTTTCCTCGAATATGGCCGCCCCGAACTCCGGATTCCATTTGCATCTGATTATACATTTTACAAGTTTCCTCCGCGCCGCTCGCTGTTGGAAACGATAGATGAAAGAATCAACCATCCGCGTCTAAACTGCGTCTAAACTGTCAGAGAGTTTGCTTCATCGAGATTCGATGTTTAGCGATGTCTTAACTTTCCGAATCTATATGCAAATTCGAATCGAAGATCAGGAATCGTTGTTAATTGTACGTAACTATTTTCCTATTTTATCGAGAAGAAAAAAAGGATCGATGGCGAATGAAATTCAAAGAGAGCAGTATTTATGAATACTACATAGAGTACCTGATCTATGACCTGAACCACGAAGAAAGAACAAGGCATGGTCGATCTACGACGAGCAATCCTGTGAAAATGCGCTAAGACCAAACACGACGAAACTAGCGGCGAACGTTTCAGGGTAACTGGCAAGACAACACCGCCCGCGAGGCTCGTCTCGTGTAATCAGTAGAGACGCGTCTGATTTTCGTTGCTGAAGCGTCATCCTTCGCCACCCCTCCTTGCGGAATTGTTGTTTCTCCTTTGAGCACCCCATTCCATTTCACCTCCCATTCGCAGAACCTGGAAAAGGAGTCGCTAAGCCGATGTGCATCGTCGATGATGTACTTGCGTATTTACTTAACAGTAACGGCATAGAACGTTGATTGCAGCTACTAAATTGTCGTGCCTTGAGATGAAAAGAAAATCCACTGCGATCGGTGAACTGCGAACTACGTAAACTCTTGCATCTTTCCTATAAATTGGAAATTTATTCGTTTATCGAGTTAGACGAGGGCACAGGGATCAATCGCTTTTCAAGGAGTCGCAGTAAAGTGAAGATCCGTCATCTTTAAATCTTACGTAGATAACCGAAATTCGGCAGTTCTTCGTTGCGAGTTTAAATTAAAACGAGTATCGTCTCATAAAGCTTCGACGTTTGCAATCTTTGCATAAATTTCGATGCAAAAATGTCCAAAGTATTCGGAGCAATTTTGCGATATCTGCAATAAAAAATAAAAATATTGTTGGTATAAATGTAAAAATTGGTACACGGTTGCTCGTACTACGATCGGATTGTCACAGAATCCTTCGAAAGAACGCGAAACCCTGAAGCAAGGTATTTAAATGCAGAAGAGCGTGCGATGGGCGCGCGATAAAAAAAATAGATGAAGGGGTAACGCCGTGAAAAGAATATTCGTGCACCCTGCATCGATGTCTCCGCAACCCAGTGGGTGTGACTTTTCGTTTTCCGCTGACGAATCCCCGTTTTTTCCTCACATTCTACCCTTCCACTACTTCGCGACGCAGAGAGCCGCAGAGAGCGGTGCGGGTAAAAACTTTCCATGGAAACGTGCGCGCGATGCTGCTAAAAATCCGACTCCTCTCTCCGCCGTATGTTTCGCTGACTCCCTACCACTTCAACTCGAAAATGCATTTCCAGAATTATTGAACCATCCTCTCGCTTACATTTCCCTTTAATTGCATGCAATCATAGAAAATCTTCGTTACTTATGTAGCTACTCGTTACATATCACCAACTACTTAGTGAATAATTTTTCCTTGTTATTTGAAAAAAAAGTCGGCAATTAAACGGAGTAAAAAGAAAAATATTTTTCCCATTCGTCTATCTATCGTTCGATTTCATCCGAATTCGGCTCACGTGAGAGCAGCAGCTTGCAGAAATCAGGGATGGCGGCAGTGGAAAGGGGTTGACGGCACTGCTCGGAGGGGGATGGTGCCCCAAGGGTGTGTTCCGGAATCGGGGTAAGATGGAGGAAAATCGTTACTCACTAGTCGCGGGGAAGTCGAGGGTTGAGAGGGCAGAGCGAGGGCGTAGGGGAGCGTAGAGACTCCGGGGCTTGAAAGAGGGAGATTCGTGCGCACTCACAGGCATCCACACACACACGCACACATCGCCACATACGATCCTCAGTCTAGGTTCGAGCAAGACGATCCCGGGAAAACGCCTAAAATACGTCGATATGAGACGACCTGAGGAACCCCGTCTTTCCTCCGTCCTCCCTTTGTCAGCTTTCTTTGAATCGAGCTATTTCGAAAATTTAATCAGGCTTGTTTTACAGTACTCTCTCGGAATTCTTCAAGTACTATATAGGTATCATTTCGTAGAAAAAAATTTTCTACGGAAAGAGACGGATACATATATCATCTTTGTGTTTCTTATATTATTTGTATTTTCTCTCTACCTACCTTCATCTTTTCGCTTTTCTTTTTTTAAATTTGTTTCTCCCATTTTCTTTCGGAAAAAATTTGCAGTCATCTATAAATCAATGTGATTCTCGCAAAATCCTCTCTCTTTCTCTCTCTCTCTCTCTATATATATATATATATATATATATATATATATATATATATATATATATATATATATGATCTCTTTGAAGAAAATTTTCTGCAAAAAGAAATATTATCTTTGCATCTGCTTTATTTTCTATTTTTTCTCAATTTTCTCCCGACAGAAAAAGCTATCATCCATAAAGCAATATGCGGGTAACTTGCCTTCAACAGACGGTATTAGTCGAAGGTAGGAATTAATCGTGCTCCTCAAGGTGTCGGAACGACGCAAAGATAAAACTTGATAGTTTCTACCCGTGCACATCCGCCATTTTCCCAGAGATATGCAGAAGAGGGAAAGAGAGTGGGAGTGACGGGGTGGCGGGGTGGAGCGTTCCTTTGAGAATTTCGATGTAAGACACTCGGGTGCGCCGTGGCAGCTTCAATTTAGATAATTAATGATACGAGCGTAGGTTAGGTACAGTTAGTACAGTAAGACCAAGTGGAAAACAGTTTCCAACCTCGGTACGCTCCTCGCCTCACCTCCAGCTACCCTCGTACGCTCTACGAGAGTTTCTCGAGACGGCGTAGTACCTTCTGCCATCGTGAGAGAGTTGGGTGACGAGAAGGGTGAGGCTGAGAGGTGGTAGCGGTACCAGCGCGGATGGCAAGGGGTGTCGTCCGCGGGGTAGCGGCGCAAGGGCTGCCACTGTGCATGGCTCGTTTTATCTCCTCTTAGAGATGGCGAGGGGGTAGGCGGTGGTTTTCAATGCTGCACCCTGCAGCCCACCCTTTCACCTTCCTATTTTCCAGCTCCTCTAGCCACCTCGTTCTCTTCTACTCGTCGCGTCTCGTTCTTCGTCTCACCCTCGTCCAATGACTCGCGATTCTCGATGCGCTGCGACGCCGACGACGACGGGATACCTACAGGGAAATTGAATTCAATCTCGAGATGAATATCGAATCGAACGAACAGCGGGCAGACTCGAGCGAGCTTCGACCTTCGCTTTCCACCTTTCTCTTTGTCGGTCTTACGAACCGACTACGTCTCTACACCCTCGCGATACCTATGTCGATCGTCACTCTCACACCCCTTCGAACGAGCTCGCTCGATTTCGTCGAGAGCTGTCGAGGTACGTTCGAGAAATTCGTGCCTCGGAGAAAGAAACGTCGCTCGTCGGTGACATTCCGATATGTTGATCGGGGAACGGTTGGCCACAACTATTTTTGTGAAAAGTTGTTGGGTCAGTTATTGTTAGACGTTACTGTTAATCGGTAACAAACGTTTTTCTTTCTAGAAGCTCAAGAAACGTTTTCGGTCTCGCGTTACTAAGTTTTAGAATTAGTACAAAACAGGATTAATAGGAGGAAGCCGTCGCAACGACGGACGGACGGCCGCGCATGTCGGTTTAATGCAATACATAGTTTATTGCTATCGAAGTTTTATAAAATTGCTACATAAAAAAGTTATTGGGATAAGAATAGAAAAAGTTGATGGAAAATACGAAAAACGGCCATATCACTTACGAGTAAACGGCGGATGTTTATGCATTATGAGAAAATCAAAGTTACAGAGGCACACGGAATATACAGAATGCATAAAAATGTTCAGCGAAAGTACAAGATACTAAACCAGCAATCAATCCGAGCAGTGGACGCGAAAGGGCGACGAAATTGCAATTTGCAAACCGTTTAACGGCCGCTTAGGTCCATTCTCGTGCGAAAACTTGCACGGTCCAAGTTCCCGGAAGTCCCCCTAACGACTTAATTGTACACTTGTCGCCTTTGAGAACTTAAGTTTCTCCTGCGGGCCACGACAATGAGCATTGTCGGCCTTTGTGGACGCACCGTTGTCCGCAATACCATACACTAGGTTCACTGCCAATTGCGATTTGCACATGTATCGCTGAAAAAAGTTTCGAAAACAATCTCCTCGGGCTGGACATTTATGTTAATTTTAATTTAAATGGAATACGATCAAAAAGGACAGCGACATTTTCCAATATACATTTACATAGTAAAACTATATTTGTCGTTACATTTACACGTGTAGAGCACGTAGATTATATAATTTCTCGAAGAACGTAGATTGGATGATATTTTCAAGAAGTATAAAACGCTCGATGTCTCGAATCTCTGAGATTCTCTCGTGGACGTCACGACGATCATGTGCCGTCGGAAAATGGCTGCGGTGCAACAACTAACGTCTCATTTTCAGCTGCTTTTTCTCTATCTCATTTTACCGTGTAATATTCCCTGGGCCTGAAACAATCGATATCTATTATTTCACTGATAATTCATTTTCCACATCACGGTATTGGAATCTTGATCGTCCGAACTAATCTTTTGCTCCGTTTCTCGACCGTTGTGCGGTTCAGACGCTCAACCATAAACTGTAAAATCAATGAAAATCATACGTAGCATTTTTATCCGCTAAACTACAAGAGGGACTGTAATCAAATTTTCCAATGATCCGTTGTTTCGCTAGTCTCGTAATCGAGCGTAATAATTCTATCGTAGTGCGATAATATTCGGACAAAAATGGTTAAAGAGATCCTGCGACACGTAAAAATTTTCATCGTGGCGATCCGTCGACTCCTGCGTCGAAGCAAGTTTCCGATGCACGTCTCCTTGGAAGCGTGACGAATTGACTTGACTGGTCAGTATCTATTTGCGGAGCATGCAAGTAGAAACAACGATAACAGGTTACTAGGACCAGTCCTGTGGGAATTCTGGCAGAGCTGTCCCACATTCATGGCCCACGGAAAGCGAATCTGTTTTCACAATGCTCATCGGGCCACCGCGTAGCGATTCTCACGTGACTGGTCAGCAACGGGTGTCCAACAGGTTTATCTTTAGAAGTGGACGAGACGTCGGTGACGCCGATCTCAGATACGAAACTTGACAGTCTCGTATCGTTTCTGGCCGAAGAAACATCGCGATTTTCCACCCATGATCGCAAAAACGCGTTCGAGTTACTAGTCAAGTGTCTGTAAGATTTTTACTTTCCAATATTTCAAGTTCTCGATCCGATTCACTCGAAGAAAAATTTCTCCCGAAACATTACCTTTACCGTTTTTCTTTCTTCGTTTTTTTCTTCTTTTTTTTTACAAATCATCATCTGTACCATTTTTTACAAAACGTCATTTAACGTAAAAACAATCGGACGATGAAATTGTTCATCTTCCGAATGAAATCGATAAAGTGCGTTAACTGTCAGGAGTCTATCGTGATATCCAAAAATATTTGCAGATGATCCGCAGATGAAGCGGAGTTGAACGGAAGGTTAATCGATCCGCGGTAATGCAACTGGACGTGAGAGAATTAAATCATTTTCCGCGATACTCGTGGCACGAAGGAAAGGGGGAATCCGTGCAAAATGGAGAGTTGCCGGGCAGACACCTTCTTTCTCATTCCGGATTATGTAACCGAGAGGGTGCGAGAACGCGGAGGCGGAGGTGGTGGAAAACGATGGTGCGAAAACATGCTCTCCGTGAAACAGTCGGACCCTCGTTTCGACGTTTTAATTGTTTCGTGCTCGCGGTGCGAGAAGGTAGAACAGAAAGAGAAAGCGAACCAGCTCCTGAGCGAGCCCCGGGTCCTGGGGGTGGTATAAATATACGGGACGTTTAAAAAGTGTTTAAACGCGTAGCTGGCCATCTAACCCATCCCCTTTGCGGTAACAAGGGTGAGACCAGTGAAAATTTAGCGTAAAAACCCGCAGGTTAAGTGAGAATTAAGAGCGGACAAGAAGAACCGAGGCCAGTGAATTAAATCAGCTTTTTCGACGTTTCAGTCACGCTCATCCCTTAACTAACTTATCGATTTATCGAAAATGTGTAACGGAGAATGCCATTTTCTTTCGGATTGTATCTTTTCTTTGTAACCTTTCTTTTCACACCAGTTCGTAACTGGTGTGATCATACGGTGGTGGTCATCTTAATCAAGTCGGCTCTCGGTCAAGTCTCTCGATTAAAATTGAAAATTAAAATCGTTAAAATTAGATTAAAATATAAAAGATTGGAGGATCGTAACAGGTTTAGGTTACACTAAACCTCACAACGCATACTTTCTCACGTAAATGAAAATTCCTAAGATTTCATATATCTCAGCTTACCAACTATGGGTCAATTTACAGGATACGTTTTACTCGATATTTTCGTCGACGACTCGGTAAAAGTTTATTTTCTTATCTCACGTCCGCGATACTTTCGCAGAATGTGAATCGATGGTTTGACATACGGTCGACAGCAAGGAGAGGAAGAGAGATAGAGATAGAGATGGATAGATAGATAGAGAGAGAGAGAGAGAGAGAGAAAGAGAGAGGGAGAGAGAAAGGGAAGCGCGACTCGGGGTGCATGCAGTACCGATCGACGAATAGAGATTTGCTGGAGTTCGACGACGTTCAAAATTCGAATTTACCACGGGTATTCATTTCGCGGCGGACTCGACTCGCCGGGGCTTTCTCAGATATATGGAAATTTCCTTAGCCAGCGCCGTATTCAGAGGGGAGGCCAAGTAATATAAATTCAAATCAGTCCCTGTTTTCTCACACAACAAACTTGGAGGAACTCCGAAGCTGGTTCTCCGACGGTAGTTACTGCCTCCTTCCTGCTGCGCACCCCTGCCACCTTCCGCGAACTAAGTACCCTCCTGCCCTACCGGTTACCACCCCCTTAATGAAGATATGTGACAGAACTAACTATCGTACGAATCTCTAGCCTTCTCGCCCCTTCTGTCTTAATAATTTTCAGACTCGATACTCTATTTCAAACCGACTCTGCTTCGAGGCTTTTTTAGTCGCGAGTTGACAGAAATTTGGTGGTACTTGGAACGTAATCTTTTCTTGAGGATTAACGTCTATGATTTCGACAGTCGTTCTATCGATTTTCCTGAAGTTGGCTGTAATAAGAAGCTGCGGCGTTATATGGCGAAATCAAGTTTTGCTCCTAATCTCAAAGGAGCTGAACGTCAGTGGTGGGGGTGGGTTGGGTTTCGCGTTCCTTTCCGCTCCCTTTCCAGTCTCGCCACCGCCTTCCCTTAATACCCATCGCGATTTCCATAATCTTGGGAGGCGCTCCAGCACCCTCTTATAATATAATAATATTCGCCGGAGAAGGTTCGCATACGCGCAACTCGGTAGCCCTGCAAAATGGCCGACTACGTTAATGCCCCCTTAATATTTAGGGATATCTCGCGTCTATCCGCCTCGGAGCCAAAGTACCACCCGGTACCTTCGTCCCTCTTAAAATTCATTTTATCTCTGCGGTGGTTAAACAAGTTGGAAATAATCCTATTTGTTTTTCTGTATTTGTCATCCGCGGATTCGGAACTTTCAAAGTCGTTGATCGTGAAAAAATGTAGAAACCGACTGTTCTAAAAATATATTCATCGTGCTGCGGACTTTGATTTTCTCGATTAATCTTCTGAATTGAATCGGTCGCTTGCCTAAGAACGGCAACTATTTCGGGAACGTGAAAAGTCAAAATTGAGGGACGGAGTGCGCGTTTTCCAAGGCTCGAGACCCGCTGCCTCTTAGGTGGGTAACGCCGCTGCAAGCAGAAACGTAGGTATTGCCGGAGTTCTCAGGGTTTCGAGTCTGCTGACGACGCGGGAGGGGACGGGGGATGGGAGTTGGGATGGCGGTGTCGGTGGTAGTTGGAAAAGGGGAACGCGCCCACCCTTCGCGCTGCCACCCGGCGAGCCCCCTTACGTCTTGCCTTACCCCTCCGTCAACCCCTGAACGACGATACCACGGGCTCGAAGAGGGTGGAGGAAGCCGGCAGAGAGAGTCTAAGGTAGATTATATTATTTCTCCGCCCCCGCCGGGGGCTCACCCGCCATTTTGTGAATGTTAAATCATTTATTGATCCAAGAAGGTGGCACTCACCCTCCTACCTCGGCTCGACCTACCCCCGACTAGAACTCACGCCACCCCCTTGCCACCACGCCACCCGGCCGACGTCTGAAAGGGGCCGATCCTTATTCCGCGAAGCGAATTTATATGTTCACCCTCTTTGTACACGTGTGTGTGAGCCTCCACGTCTACGTTGCTCCTCCGCGTTCTCTGTTTCTTCCTCTGTCCCTCTCGTCGTCCCTCGTATTCGCATATCACGTAGGTGTGTGCGGGAATTTCGCAACGAGCACCGAATTTATGGTCTCGCGAGGCTCGATTCAATCCCCTTCGCCTCGTCTCCGGCTATTCCTTTAGACTTCGTCCGGCTTCAGACGGCACCCTTATCCAACGCCCGCCTCTCCGACCAGTCTTCTTGAATAATAGTTGCCCGCTTCCATGCTCGCCTTGGGATCCACCAACGACTCGAAGATCCAGGGGCTTTTGCTGGATTTATTCCTCAACAGCGAACGCTTACCTCGGTGCTTAGACGCGAGCATAATTTTCACATTTATTCTGCATGAACTTGCGCATAAATGAAAGATAGGCTTGTAAACGGTTCGCACGAAACCAGCAAGAGTTGAATTATCGGAAGTTGCGTTGCTTTGGTTTTTCCTAATCTGTGGATGAAATCGTACTTTCGGACAGTTATTAGCGTGAAATGAAGATGCACGGTGACAAAGTTGGATGATATATTACATTACATCAGGGTTCATTGTTATCTGAGGCAATAGCTGAAGTTCTGACAGTAAATGTTCGCCAAGTTGGGTATTCAGGCTATGAGATTTACCTGTGCCAACATGGGAAGAACCAACTTCGGTTTAAACAGAACTTCCACGTCAGAAAGGTGTTTGTGCTGATTTTCTTAGTAATTGGATTACAGCGTATTGCCGCAGCGAAGAGAAGCGAAGCTATTTTTAGGTCAGTGGAAATTCCCTCGACTTTTCTCCCCGTCCATTCGATTCGACGAATTATACCCAAACCACCTTGAGGCAATTAAACCGAAGAAACCTGATGCGTCGATGCGCAGGCTCCGCCGTTGGAAAAAGACGATTTTTCCACGCGCAGAATCGTAAAAATCCGTAGCGGCGGGAAGGAGGGCCGACGTCGAGGGGCGAGCGGTAGGGACCAAGGAATGAACAGAGGCGAAAAATAAGGGCGAGGTCAGTCGGACGCGAGCCGTGGAAAAATTCACGCAATTTCTCGCGAGTTCTCGATCCCCTTCCGACCACTGCTTTCAGCGAATTACTTTCGAGATGTAGAATCTTGTATATAGTAAATCGTGGCTTGTGTATTAACCTCACAGTGGATGGAGAGCCTTGCAACATCTTATTAAGAATCGGCCGAGTCGTCGTCGATATTTTTTGGGTCATTGGATTTTTACTCGAATCTCGAACAACTTTATAGATCTTACGCTGCTTTTATGGTCGTACTTATATATTTCTCGGAGCTTGGAATGGAGCAGTACGATGGTAAGTAATATGGATCGTGGATCTTTGCGAATCTGATAACGATGATCGTATCATCGACGATGGTTTCGATCAATACGTAATATACGCATACGTACGCTCCCACTGAAAAATCTTAGAATACGTTTCATTTTTCATAAAGTTTTGATACTCGATGTAGACACCCGACTTTAAATTGTACACGCTTTAACACATTACCACGATATGTATGAAGTACTTTGTTCGACACATACGGTCTAGACGATATTTCTTATTTTTTAACAATTGTTTTTGCTTACTTAGATTCCTCCAATTTGGATGTAAACGCAGAGAGTTCGGCGGTAAAAATACGACATTGCAAAGAGAAAGGAATTAAAAGTGATCAATCTTTCCTCGGAATAAGCAACTCGCTATCCCTTCTTCTTTATTCGAACTCACCGACGAAGCGAGAGAACGGAGAACGAGTAAAAAGTCTGGGAAAACGAGAAGCCATCGATTTTTGTGGTCGAACGTGACTCGAATCGTTAAGAACAGTGACATTGTTCGGTAGTAAACGAATACGATATATGTAACGTTTTCTCGCTGTAGTATTAGCGATCCTGCCGTGTTACGTGTTGCTCGGCCGATCACTTTGCCTTTTACCGCTCGTTCTCTGCGTTCCTTTCTTTGTAAAAGTGAAACAAAATGTCAAAAATAGTCTCACTATATTTTTTCACGTAATCTTCGTTCATTTGTGGGACGATCGCGATTGAAAAAAAAAAAAAAGAAAGAAAGGAAAGAAACAACAATAGCCGTGTAGGAAAATATAGAACGCGACGTACGCATGAGGATCGTCGAATCATCGAATTCCTCGTTGTCTCGATAGCGGTTAGAAACGCGCACAGGGGCGTGCAATTGTATTTTTTCGGAATGCCAGCAGGATGCGAGGTGTGTCGCGGCATCCGTCATCGAACGGGTGCTCGATTATGCGGTTTAGCGACGAACGACGATTATGCGCCCTGGTGTGGCAATTTCGCTGGCAATCCGGAGGGTTTGCCAACGGTGGAAAAAAAAATGAGAAGAAAGTGCGAAAGTGGCGCGCGGACGCCACAAGTGCCCTAACTATCTAGGTGCTGGAATTCGGAGCACGGTGATTATATGGACAGGACAGCGAAATCTCGGCGGCCGTCGAAATTTGCGGGACGGACGCGGCCCTCCCCCTCCCCTTAGGCCCTCCGCCGCCACGGCGGGATGTCCGAATTCGCATTCCAACACACCAAACCGACCCGTCCACCCTCTTTCGCCACCCGCTCGCTGCAACGCCAACCCCACGCTTCCTCCTTTCCACCGAACGATCAACGAACGCACAGTCCGTGTGAAAATTCTACGCTGTCCGGTTAGCTCGTTCTCGATTTCATGTAAGGAACTGTACTTCTCGTGTACCTTCTTCTTGGACGAAATTCACTGCACGAAACTAGTGCAAGTAGCTGTCTTAACATCTTTTTAAACGAGTATCACAGATACGTGTTTTTAAAAGAAATTCCTTCTTCTTACGAGTAGATCGTGATATTCTTGGAAAAATGCGGAGGGTAGGTTATACGTTGCTCGCAGAATGTTTGGTAAATCCGTATTGTTGTTAATGCCGCTGAAAGGAAGCTGAACGCTTCACTCGCTACCCATTACAACGATCGACGTACTTTGGATATTTTATGCATTCCTTTATATTATATGTTGTATACTCCGTGTGTATTTTTGCAATTTTAATTTCCTCGTAAATGCACTCTCCCTAGAAGGATCAGTAAAAACACTGTATGCATTTTTTCATTTTTCAACTTTTCGCAAGTGTGCAAACATCCTAAATCTACCGACAAGATATCGAAATATACCTCGTATAAGATATACCTAATAGGAAATTCTGCGTCTCTCTTTACGTAAAAACCATCCTTACGAAAATCGAAACGAACGTTTTCCGTTTATTAAGAAAAATGGACGTAGAGCATAGCGGAGGGTTAGCAGGAAGCCCTGCGAGAAATCGCGTGCGGAGCAGACGGAAAGCTAGCTAGGCTTAGGCTCGTGGAAAATGCGGGATTTCAATTTGTTGGTCGAGTTCCGAGACGCGAAGAGCGCGAGGATCTAGGGTGCAGGCTAGGAGGGTGTACGCGCGCGGGGCGCCATAGTTCGGTGGCCCCACCCCTGACGCTAGGGTCGAGGATCGTAGAAGCGGCAGGGAGGGTGCAAGAGAGGCCAGCAAGGCTGCGAATGATATAGGGGCTACGACGCCATTTTGAATTAGCTATGCTTAGAGAGCGAGCAGGAAAGAGACGACGACGGTGAAAAAAGACGGACTCTCCACCGTTGCATTCTCGCTGGTCCGAAAGAGAAAGAAGGCGGCGGAAGAAACGAGAGACGAGAGGAGCGTGGCAGGGTGGGTGAGATTTTTAGGAGTCCCTTAGCAATGGTCGCTCGGTTCCTACGCTTTCTGTATCCCTTCGACGATGCTCTAAACGCAGTTTTACCCCTCTAAACTGACCGAGCTTTCCCTTTTACGGAAAAAGATCGCAGACCCTTCCGACCACCTTCCGCCACGACCCTTCAAATTTCCTTTGGGAACGGTTTAGCCGAACTTCGGGCAATGCTCCAACAAATTTCTGCCTTGTTCTTCAAATTTTATAACGCGTGCAGACGCGTTAGTACAGACACGCGATAGTATTTTTCATCGTGTCCATTTTTACTTGCTTGCGAATTTCTTTTTCGCTTTCATTTGTTTGTCAGGTGTGTCGTTTAGAAGGCGACGCGTTGATCAACTCCATGAACGGAAAAACGGAGAATAGCGAAGATGTTGCGATCGTTATTCTTTCAAAGTTTATCTCATTTATGAACAATTACATATATATTATAACGATAAGTAATTTTATCCGAGTAACTTGCTTCTAGAGAAATCAAACACTATGATATCGCAGATATAAAAGATCTAAAGATGCGCTTTGCGGAATTCACGTGATATAGAAAATATTCAAAATATCCAAAGTAAAGTGCAATCGATAATACTTAGTAAATAAGACAAATTTCTATTCAGATTTTTTTTTTTTTTTTAATCATAGTTAAAACGCAGTTGACGATTTTGGCTTCCAAGAACAAAATTCGAATAATATCTCTTCTAAAATAAAAGCAATATCGTCTAACGTTATTTACGAGCATTGTTTCCAGTGGTTTGAAGTAGAAAAGTGGTGCGAACACGAAGCGTGAAAAGTGAATTAAAAGTGCGGAACGAAAAACGAGAACCTCGGGGTATTAACTCGGGGTGCATAATAACGCTTTTCAGAGAAAATGAAAATCGTAATACCACCGCCACGTGTATTTGCGCTCGATAAATCGCGAAACGAGCGAGGGCCGTGAAACGACACCGCGATCAGTGGAAATTAGGTCGTAGACTTTTTATCGGGCTCGTTAGCAGTCGTTTAATTTCGCGCCGATACACGGCACACGCCGAGTGAAAATGGATTATCGGGACTGGCAATACACGCGTATCGAATTACAAGCGGGGTCGGAGACGCTTACAAAAATTAATTGGCCGATCGATTGAATAATTAACCCAGACGGGCAGCGTATAATTGCGCGTATTTAATTTCCCACGCAAATTCGAATCCGCGTCGAATCACGCTCGGGAATAATTTTATCATAATTACACCATATCGCTCGTATCGTGCGATCAAAAAGTCTCCAAACTTATTTACCCGATAAACAAAAAGCTTCTTCTCTTTTCCCGATAAAATAATTCATTTAGATCGTAAGAAATTTTCATCTATGTAAAATATCGAAGCTGTGCAAAATTATGGCCCAACGAGAATAACGATACAAGTTGGCTGGAATTGTTCGCAAAAGTCACAGAAGAATAACGAGTCTAATTTATAGAATCGGCATTTACATGGAATCAATGTATGTAGCTAGAAATGGAACATCGAAAAGCACGACGAGTGTAGACGAAAACGAAATTTAACTTAATCACATATAAATGCAGAGGCTATCGCGATACCGAATATACGAATTAGATAAATAATAGGGAAAATCTTTCACTTATCGCTTTCGTGGTTGATTATTACAGAAAAAAAAACAATCGATAACAGAGCGACTGGAGTCGAAGTAAACAGCGTACTCGAGAACGCGATCAACCGGTTAATTTCGATCCCGTGCATACGCTCCCCGTCGTCGAATTTCACGGGGCAGCCGGCTGGTAATCGTTTCATTTGCCGCGATTCGTTTGACACGATGTAATCCGGTCGCGTTGCGAGCTCGTCTGTCGCGTTAATTATAAAGTTCATTAGCGCTCGTCGTCGGTATGACATTTAGGCACCGCCGGCGAGTACACATTTTTGCCGTGCAAATGTGCGTCATCGATCCGTGGCCGATTTTATTTATTCAAAGGGCCCTGACGTAGTCGGACTTATTACGAATTTAGAGAGGCTGGAACTGGTCGCGCGCGAACAGGTTACTTACCAATTAATTAACGTGCAGAAACAGACGGATAGCCGTTCGTTTCTTTCTCTCTTTTTTTTCTTTTTCTCTTTTTCTCCTTCTTTTTTTTTTTTACAACCCTCTGTTTGCTCAGACTTTTAACCGCGGTTAAACAGGTCGATCAAAGGTAACGAATCGTTCTTTGAAGTTGTCATTGACCGATCGTTTATTATCTTTATAACAAATTGAAAATAAATATAAGAGTAGAACAAAGAGTAGAGTAGTAGGGGTGGATAGTTGATAACTCGTAGTTATTTTTCCATATAAAAGAAAAGGAAACTGAAAAGTATTACTTTAGATATATTAGTTGTATAATATTTTTCAGAAAATATCTCTTGTTTTTTATCAAATTCTTTTATACTGCCGCCCTCTGTCTTCCGCTCATTATTACGTGCGCACATAGTACTTTTCGAGCTTAAAAGTTTCTTTTCTGACCGACAGAGAGAACATTTGGCGCGTGTTCCCTATAGGTAGCACAGATGGCGGCGTTCGTCGATTCTAATATCGGTAAAGCAGTCACCTTTGTTACTCGCGAAAAATTACCCTTCGTGAGCTACCCCTAAAATCAACGTGAAAGATTACACGAAACTCTTCGAGTTTCTCTTACATCTTTAAACGACATAGAGAGAAAAACTGGCATAATTTTCTATTTTAATCGCTTCGGAATAAAGAGAGAACGAGTAAATCTCGAAGGCGATGCGAAAGAGAAAGCAGCAAGAAAATTAAGCACGTCTATAATACCACATGCATCAAGTGGCTTGTAAACTGGCCTTAAATTTTCCCGCTTTAAGCGGTGTAGCTACGCGGAAAAATCTATGACCGGGCTTAAAAGACGCCGCTTCTAATTGCCCGCCGCGTTGCAAGCAGTTAAAGTAAGTCTCGGAGAGTGGAAGCGTTTTCGCGAAATAAAAAGAACGGAAGGAGATGGTGGCCGGAAGGTTCCAGGCATTTCCCGGATTCAGCCTTTTCGAGGAAACGAACCGACGGAACGTAAACCCTTGATACGATTAATTGCACCCGTTGCGAGTTTTTCGCAAATTCTCGACCATCCCCTACAGTTCTCGTTTACCTCGCTAATTTGCTAGCCTCGATTTTCCGCATCACGCGATCGGAACCGAAATGCTTTGAGGAAGGAAAGGAGCTCGTGCATTTTTTCTTCCTTCCTATGTAGGAAATCGTAGAAACGCTGTAGAAACGCAGCGGAGAAACGGACGAGTGGCGTGGACGAAGTTCTTTGAAGAAATAAGTAGTGAATCGGAAACCAACGAACGTGGGAAATGCGCGTGAATCGGATGTGATCTAATTTCCACTATCCAGACATAAATAAGAACGCTTCCTAAACTTGTCTTGTTGCAATTTGTAGGAGGAAATTCGCTCGAGGACCGCAATTTTCATAGTTTGGAGAGCAAAAAGGGCGACGGAAAGTAAAAGACGGAGGAAAAGAAAAATAGAACAAGGTACAAGAGTGTTAGCCTGTCCAGGAGGGTTGTGCCAAGTCCGATGAAATTCATAATTTGCCGAAGTTGCTCGTGGCAAGGGCGATAATGGGGCCCGGGTTGCTTTGGGTCTAGCCTCGTTCCTTTTTAAGTTTTAAATAGTTTCCCACGAGTTTTAATTAGGAAATTCATCCCGCCGCCCCATTCGCCTCTATTACGCTCCAGCCCGCTTCGAAGACAGCCCGAATGAACAGGAGGGGGGAGGGGGCAGAGGCTGGGCGGTGAAAAAAGGGGTAACGATCGTCGTTTTTCAGTTAACACCGAGGAAAATTGCAGCGAACTTCTAACGAGTATTAAAACACGAACTTCTCGAACGAGGAAATATTGTTTGTACGAGGCTATTACGGAACAATGGACAGGGCGTGTGGTTTAAGCGTCGCTAGTTTTTCTTTCGGTCGCTGCTGCTCTTGTACAAGTTGATAATTTATTGCACGGTTGGTTCGTATTCTGGAAAAAGCGTAAAAGGGCTGCCACAACTCGCGACATACGGAAGATGTAACGCGTGGCGTGTACGTAGCAATACAAATTAATAAGCCGGTACTATACGAAGCTCGCTTTAAGGCGCGTACCGACTCCTCACCCTCGCTGTTTTCGTTTCTGTACTTCGATAATTCTACTCGGCCTCTTCTATCGACTCGTTCATTTCGCGATAACTTAACTAAATTACTCCTTTCGTCGAGATTCGAAAGACGTATACATATATCGCGAAAGCTGCGATATCTGTTCGAGTTGAGCAAACTCCTGAAAATCTTCGAGACCTCCGCTGAATAGAGGGGTGGGGAGACAGAAAGGTGGAAAGAAGGAAAAGTAAAACGCGCACCGTCTTCATTGTATACCGTGTGACCGGTAGCATCGATCGTCGTACTTTTTGCTTCACCCCTTTCGCTTTGATACGGCCCAGTCGGAGAAGCATCACCCTCCCCCATCACCTTTACCCCAGCCTGGCCGTTACTGCAGCCACCCCTCCGGCAACCCCATTCGCCGTTTACTTTATTCTTATCTGAAATACTGGAGCGGCGAAGGTGGTCGACAGGAGGCTCCCTCGCTCTTTCTTCGTGCCTTTACAAACCTTCGCCACCTCCAAGCGACCGTTCTCCTTCCTTTCTCGTGCCTCGAGGGGTGGCTCCTTCCCTTCTTTTCTTTCGCCGCTCCGTTGGCCCGCGGAACCAGAAAAATCCTGCGAAAGAAACGAAAGAAGGGAGGGGATAACCTCGTTGGAGGGGATGCTTTCGCTTCTCCTCTCTTTCCTGCTTGTGATCGAGCTAGTTTCGTGATACTGTACGCAAAGTTGCTCAAGATGGTGTTTGAGATCGTACCGGGGTAAAAAAAAATACTCCGTTCGTTGTTACGCCACGATCTTGTTTGTAGAAGTAGCTGCACCGCTACTCATAAGCATGCGGATTTATCGATCGATTTTTACTAAGTTTTAAAAGAAAGGAATCTTCTCGTATCAACGTTCTAACTAAAAAATCGTTATTAGAAATAAACTCGCGTTCGCGTACTTTCGAACGACAGCGTACGTACGTACACGTTTGAACTTGTTGTACCATTATATTGCTTTCGATCGATAGTCACGATCTTCACTTACACTTCAAGTACACTTCGATCTTTTCTCTGTTTTATTTATTTAAATAAATGGAGATTATCCTAGCGAAATGCCGGCGATGAAGTTTTAAAGATTTTTAGATACGTCTCGGCTCGACCTCTTTACGACTGGACCCTAGCACCCAGCCTTTTCTTCGAGTTTACGAGGGCACCCTCGGGGCCACTCTTTATCGCCACGCTGGCACTTTTTAGAAGCGCGTAAAAGAGCCGTGTCGACGCTTAAAACCAGCGGAGAGTTTTTAGTGTCGCGCGATCAACGGCATCTATATGCCTTCTCACACTCGGGAGTGGTATCCTCTATAAGGGTCGACCGTTTAATGATCCTCGACTTTTCTTCAATTAAGGACGCTCGCTTGCCTGCTACTTTGAAATTTTCGTTTTCCCTGAAAGGACTTGCTTCGTCTTCCCAATTTAGAAGTTCGAATTTCCCATTACACGTATTTCTTACATCTATAACGTTGCAAAGTATGTTTAAAAAGATCGATAGGAAAGAAAGAGCGACGTTTCACTCTGAGGAACAACCATGACGAGAGATTTGCACTACGGATGCGTGAAAAAGGTTTCCGGCTGTCCGAAACCTGTTTCACGATACACGAGTTTTTAACTCTTCCTCTTCCGTCCGCAACCCCTTGTATCAACCCCTCACACTCCTGCCCTACTAACCTTCCGACAAGGAATTAACAGTCTCTCAAGATATAATTTATCGTTATATCGCTAGCTTATTTCTTTACAAGTTCGATTCTATGAGCTGAGACTCTCGCGTCAGAACAGCCGCCTACGAGTGTATCGACATTTTCAATATGAACAGATCGAAGCGAAAATTTGTATCGATAGGAATTACATATTTCACTTTGTCGTTAAAAAAATATTCTTCGGGAAATTTATTAACGATACAAAGGTACGATTCGATTGCATAGATAGGATAGCATTAACACGATACACAGTTAAAACCACATCGATGTCGACATATCGATACGAGTATTATTGTTAAAATCACGTTCGAACAAATTAATATAGATGATATAAATTCGCATACTCGTTATCTGGACACACGCTTAATGTCCAATTTCTGCAATAAATAACTTGCATCGATAAGCTGTTTGGTACAAGAAGATGCAAACGCGGTCAAAATTATCCTTTATTTTATCCTTTTTAATTAGCAGAATTAATATCTTTTTCGCGTAGAATAAGAAGTATAGCGATTCATCGCGTGCGTATCAATCGCCGTTCGTACGTCAAGATATTAAAAAACGAGAAAAATGCGACGATCGAGAAGTACGCGGGCTTCGAGTTTCGTAAAAACAAAGCCTCTTGAAATTTATAGTACAATCAAAAAGTCCTTATTATTTCCTCAGTCGAGCTGCCATCCTTTGTTTTTGCTACTCGCCTTTCCTTATCACGTCATAATTTATCCGACGTGATCCTCACCCCCGCTTCACCTCTCCGTTACTGTAACGACCCTTCCTTCTGCCTCCTCTCTTTCTTTCCTTCCTGGTCTATTGTCCTTTTCAGGAGATTATCAAAAGACCGAAATCCTCGTCTTCTGGGCACGCGAAACTCTCGACAATCTCATAACCGTTCCAACACTGAAAACTATCAACGATCTATACGACGATACGATGGAAAAGAAATTTCCTAGTATTCTTCCAATTTGGAGCAAGTGGTTCGAAGAATGGAAAGAATTGTTTACGAAGCAGCGTTTTTCATTTTTATCCATATTTTAGTGTCGGAATCTTGCGTTATTCGGCTTTGAACGTCTTTGAACGAATATCGGAATTTTGTAAATGCAATTGTCTCGTAGAAACGAACCAAGCTGACCCGAAACGATTGCTTCTTGGCGCACGTTCGAAGAACTATAATAGAATATAGCGAAAGGCCGACAGGATCGATCAGCGGTCTGTGAAAGGCTCATTTGCGCGAGCAATCGCGACAGAATCGAGCGAACGAAAGACGGATCGAGCGTTTTGCCCGCGGACGCGTTAGTTCCTGGCTGGGCGTCGGGACAGCCAACGTTCCAGGATGTTCGGTGGATAATCGAAAAGCCAAGCGACGGGAAAATTGCGACTGGAGGGTGACCAATCGTCCGTGAAAATTGAAAAACTATTTCGATCGGCACCGGATGAAGGAGCATCAAAGTTGCCAGGGCTCGCGTGCGTAACCGCTAATGTCGATCGATAGCTAATGGTGTTCCGACGCTCTATGGCGTTTCTGGTTACCCATTAGCGTCATTTGTTAGCTACAGATAAAACTGGCGACGATTAATCACTGGTTAAATAAGCGAATCGCTGCTTCGTTCCGGATGAAATTTAACGACAAACGGCTAACTAATTGCCGTGCAATTAAATCAATAAACTGCCTGCTCTGGCTGACCCTCTCTCCTCACCCCCGACGCGTAAACCCTCTGTAATTTTATTCCAATTGATCGTGCGTTTCCTTTGTCTTTTCGGTGCTTTCGAATTTCACGTGTACATGTACCTATGCATATACGTATAGCACGTTAGCTGTCGCGCGAAATTTCTATACTCTGCCGCGAGCTAAAATAGATCGAAATACGTTACGGCATAACGTTTCATTTTTGCAACGTGTTACATTTAAGAAAAAATATTCGACGGAATTGGAATATTTAATTTATATGTTTGTTTACGTCATTTCTTTTTTACGTTTATTCAGATGGTAAGAAACAATTGTTCCGAGAAACTATCGTTTCTTAGTAGTTTAAAACATAGTACGAACTTCTAATAAATTTCTATGTAGTATATAATAAGATAAGGTAACTGAAATGGTAATTCTAATTACCTGAAATGGTAACCGAAAGTCCTCGAAAGGGACAAAGGTTACCGGTTAAGGGGATGAAAGGAGAGGGACAGCAGCTGTTCGAGATCGAACCCTAGACAAAGATTTTCGGTATAGCGATCCTTTTTCAAGGGACGATGGTCAACACCGTGTTTTGCATACCGGTTAAACGCGTTGCTGGATGCATCGACGAACACCGAACGCGTTTCGTGTACGCATTTATATCGTGATCGCAACATACCCGGTTTCAGTATCGCCTCGTCCTTTCGAACAGTGAGTTTAATTATAAGCCGAACGGTTAGTCCCCGTAAATAATGTGACGATGCGTCCCGCGAGTGGTTGCAGCGTATGTCCCCCACGGGACATTAATTTTGCCACGATCGATAGTTACCCGACATTTTCGAGTAATTTTCAAGCGTTTTTCTGGAGCCCTTTTAAATTCGATCTCGTGAGTTGTTATCTCGTTAAACGATACCTAGATATATCGCTGTTGTCGGCAAGATTAATTTCAAAGTTTACTCTGTTGTATTTTCATTGCAAAAGCATCGTAAAATACGTGTGTTTATTATAGTATTGTATCATAGCATGGTGACTGATGACGTCATAACCAAGTGGCGTCGCGTGAATAGCAACTGCTCATACACAACGATGTACTTATCCTTTCTAATAATCATCTCTGATTCTTCATTTATTTAGTTACTTGTTACTTCCATTTATTTTTCGAATATTCAAAATTATTTAACGAGTAAAATGAGTTTCCAAAATGAGAACCATAGATCTGTTTTGGGTTCTATTCGCTTAATCGCGAACTGAAGCGTAGGTGTACCTCGATATGTATTCACATATACGTGTTACGAAAGAAAAGAGATAACGAAAGATGAGTTCGATAGATTTCTCCGATTCTCGATCGTGTTCTTTTATAAGCGGCGGTTTCCCGGCAAGTTCTTGCGCGCAGGGGAGTCTCGATACGAGAAGGGGTGGAAAAACGGAAAAGAGAGAAAAGAGAGAAAAGCAGGAGCGACTCGCGATTTCTTGCATACCATTCGCATTACTGGCTCCATCCTCTCGAGCTCTGTAACATCGAGTCTCATTTGCTTTTCCTTTCGAGCTTTCTACCCCTTCGCTTCCCACCGCCCTCTTTTTCCTTCCCATTCTACCGGTCGCCTCTTTCCGCTTTCCGCGTTCAAGCAATAAAAACAACAGCGAACGTTTTCTAGGTCTGGAGAAACCTTCGAGGAAAATACGATCCCAGTCGATCGATACTCGCTGCAGTAAGAGAAAGAATAAGAGAAAGAAGAAAGCTTGTCCGATGGGCTAGAGAGTGAAAGGGATACACCGATGGTTTTCGAATATCCATACGACCATCGATCGCATTAACTCGGCGAGCTTCCACGAGGAAGGAAAATTTCGTCCTGTTTCGTTTCATCGTTGATGGATTGTCCTTTGCTAGGATTTTACATTGGTTGGAACGAAGATGCTTGGTTTTTCAACCCTTGTTAATCTTCTAACTCCATGGCGAATGCTTTATCTTACAGCGATGCAGCGAAAGCTTTGATTCTGTATCGCTTGCGATTTTCGCCCCTGTTTTTGTCATAGCTAATTAGACTTATAAAGATAGCATATAATGGTAATCGATAAATGGTTAATAACAATGTTTTAGTAGGACAAAAATGCAAAAAATACCGATAGCAGATAAGGTAATATTTCAAAAAATAAATTAACGTGAAATCGTTCCATGAATGATTATCGTTTAATAATCCTATTTTTCGTTTTTCAGACATAACAACGGCAGACATTTTTATCGTCCATTGCCATCGTTCGATCCCACGAACTGCCCTAGGGGAGTGGACAAGGATACTCACCCCCATTTCGATTACCCTGGAAAATATTTCCAGCCATTTTTCGCCCCACCAACGGGTCTAAGGGTGTGTAAGAGAAAGCGGAGGTAGAAACAATGGAAAAAGTACCGCCATCTTTAATTCCGTCTCCGGCCACCTCCACACTTCGTAGGCAGCCTACGCTCCCAGTCTTCGAGGTGAAGAAAGAAAATGCTAAGATCGATAAATTCTTCTTCTTAAGACTGTCTTTTACGTCCAGCGGGACGAAGCTATATCTCAAAGCTAATTCCGCGACTGCAGCAAGAGTATTCCTTACCTAGCTTCGCGGTAATCCTTTTTTGGGACGCATCCATAGTTTTTCAAATGAATATACAATTAAATAAATTAGCACGCGATTAATCAGAATTCCAGAAGCAGAAAGAACGTATACATAATAGTTTTAGCTTTATTTTTAGTAAATAGTTGGTCTATTCCTTATTTAGCATTGCAGCAAATCATTTAACACGTGCCTATAGCTCTTAAGACATATAATTATACGCAAATAATAATAATTAGGCAAATTGGAATTTAAGAAATGAGAAGAAAGGAAATAGTGATTTGAATGGAACGTGTAAAAAAATAATACTTTCTAGTTTGAATTAAAATTTATATCCGGATAGTTTAGCTTGATAGTTTAAAGTAATACATAGCAGCGTTCGCATAGCTTTGTAATAAACGACGAATGATAATGATATAGTTAGACTTATAATAAATAAGCAAAAATGAAGAAAATATCCACCCTCGAAGGGAGGTTTCGAACAAAAAATTAAGAAACGTAAATCGAATATATCGTCGCTTGACAAGGACACGATTCGATATTCTGTATACATCAACCCCTTTAAATTGTTAGTTACCAGAAGCCAGAAAAGAGGATCGCAACAGGCACCTTCGTTTCCAACACGACTTGAGTCAAAAATATACTTACTTACGAATGATAAGTCGCGATTCTCGACATATCTTCGCAAGATAATAATATATATTCGTAATACAGGCGATTAATACCAAGAAACACAAATATTAAAAGTCAAATCAAATTAAATCTATCTAATTATTCCATCCATTAACCACGGTGTGCGTTGAGTACTCATATGCATGTCGTGTTTTACGCGACGTTCCGAATATGGGAACAGTCCTGTCATCTCTATCCCTGATTTCTGAACCTTTTAAAGACCTGCCTTCCCAACGCTGTACCGACCATAGGCTCTAAGCACAGAATCGATGACAAATGGAACAACCGACTGGAAAACCATCGTCAGCTACAGATAACTCACATTAAAATATCTTGCTATCAGCAGTTCGTTTACTGTGTTTATTATCGTGCGATATTAAAATTAGTTTGCGTAGCGAACCAGACTGAAGCTCCTTGCATATAATATAATAAATCGGCAAACGTATATCGATTATAATAGCAAGAATAAGAAATATTTATGCTCAATAACGTAATGTAGAATACATCAGTTTTCTAATCCGAATCTTTCTCATTTATCCTTAGCAGCATCTTCCAACGATCCTTCATATCCTTGACATTCGCGCCGACATAGGGAAAGAAAAGCAATTACGATAGTCGGACGTCCGTCCCATTCACGCAAAATCGCCATCACTTTCTAACGCCATTTACATATTCCGTCCTTTTCCCAAAATATTGCTGTCTCTTCCTAATGCCGTACGTTCGCTTTGCGCAACATCAATGTCTCTGTCTAATGCCGTCTGTACTGACGACGATACGGTGTGACACAAACGGACGGCAGTGCTGTAGAAGGAGGATCTGGAACAAGACTATCTCTAATCGTTCGTATTCCGGGTGTTATATTTTAACTAGCGGTATACTGATTACCATAAATATTGCAAGAAACGCGACTATTATTAACAGCATTGCATTTTATGGAAATGTTTCTGCGACAAATACATTCTACATAAGTATGACTGACACGTATGAATTATGTAAGTTGGAACAGGATTACATTTATTAATACGTTTATGTTACTCTGCGTAATACAGCAGATTGAGTGTGCGTATAGCTGTAAAACTAACTTTAATTGTAAAGATTATCGCGTAATTTCTCAAATTCGATCGATATATAGGTTATTTAAAAGGAATTCGAATGAATTATCGTTTCTCATTAATTCTATACCCCACCAATACCCCATTCTTATCGTTATCACATCGTAAATTAGAATAAGTAAAAGGTGAAAAATTCAGAAAAATTGCCACCTCCTGTCTCGACGTGTCCTCCTGATACAAAATCGCGAAATCCGACCAAATTATCACGATTTCGGCTCCGAAAAATTCCAATAATCGCTAGAATCGCACCACCTCCTGTTCCGTCATGTCCTACTGATACAAAATCGCAAACACAGAGCAAATTTCCAGGAATTCCCGGCAGCCAAAATCGTGAAAAATTGGTTCGATTTTTCGACTTAATCAAGATCTACGATTTGTTCTAAAATTTACCATTTTGCGAGATTAATTTACATGCGCACGAATTAATTTATTCTTTAATTGCTCACACATGGAATTTTTGCTCTTATTTTATTTAGAAATAAAATGTTGATCGAGCGAATGTTCTATGTGACGCAGTTAACCTCGATACATTTCTAATTATGTATTGTGTAACTAATTTATGCACTTTTATACATGTCGAGATACACATTTTAGAATAATCAACGATGATAATTACAAATACGCTGAAATTGCTTTTTCTGAAACTTACAATTTAAGACATGGGTCTTATCATGTATCCATCACGTAACCAATTTATACGTAAACAGAATTACTTAACTGCTAGATAATTTAAATTCATATATTGCGAACAATTGAGGATAGCATCTACCAACTAATCTTTTTGCAGTTCAAACGTTGTACGGTATTCTACGCTTCGCAAATTTCACGTAAATAATTTGAGAACCACTGCAATTTTTCCTCTATTTTAAATCTAATCGTAATTCCTTCGTCTTAAAAGCTATATCAAGTTTGAGCGAAATACGAAAGAATGAGAAGTCTCGAACGCATTAAAACACCTTGAAAATAGAAGCAAGACTAAGATATAGAAGTTCGACGATCTTTAAATTCATATGAAAAACTATTTATAACCGATTCAATCGAAGATTAAATTTATGTGAAACCGGTTGTTAAATATATCTAGATATTTATGCTTTCACATTTAATAAAATAATATGTAAAATAAGGTGAAGCCTCGGTGACTCGAATCTCGTGGAAAAAGTATAAATCTTCGACTTACGAAAGTGCCGACTTGTCAAGGTTTTCGAGTAAAATGAATTTAACGAGCGAACATTCGGCATACAGGTGCTTTTTACACGCGTCAGGTTTTTCGATTTACATTCGAATTATATTTGACTTGTATTTGTCTTATATTCGCAATTATGCATATACGCTTTTGACATGATCGACGAAAAACAATCGATTTACACCGGAAGAGCAAAGGCGCGACAAAAAACACGACAAATTGTGCACGACGATTTATAGACATATAGGTAAACTTGGTCTGCGGAGGCCCAGTTTCTTTGAATTCGAGTTACAGAGGTAAAATAACGCGTCCAAACGCGGGCAAACTGATTCGAGCTAGAGGAAGATTATATTTCCATCTGAAGAGATTTTTACAACGTAGCGGAAAAGAACGAACAAAATTCTAGTCTTGTAAAAGTTTTCCAATTGTTGAGATTCGAACATCGTTTAATTATTTACTTATCGCAGAAAGTTGATATTAGAAAGCCTAGTAACGACTAATTGTAGCAGACTTTTAAAGTTAAAGTAATAAAAAGAATCGTTTGTGTTAGGTTACGTAACACGTGAAACATAATTGCCTTAATTGTAATCTTGATATGTGCCTATAAGACGAGTGACATAGTATTACGTAATATGTACATCTATCTGTAGCAAGTCACGGGAATATGTAGACGTTCCAACGTTACGATAAAATGCAAAACTTAAGAACTCGCAGATTATGAAAATATCGATTAATTAAACATTTTGAAGGTGGTCCCTGCTGAGAGAAATGAAAAAATAAGAATAGAAATCGAAAGAAATTAGTTATATTTTTATTCGAGAGTTTTTCTTCCATTTTCTTCTTCGATGAAAATACGAGATAATCTAGTAATTATATCTGGCATGAATGCGATATTTTATTAGTTGATTCATAGTTATGTTCTAGTTATGTATGCAATTATCACATTTTACACGATATTATATGATAACAGGATATATGGTAATGCGATACTTATGAACAGATGTGCACACACGAGGAAAAATACGGCAAAAGATAAAAAATTATGTATTCACCCGATGTATTCACCCATGACCTCATACATATTTGAAGTATTTATACTTATGCGATCCTTAACGTTAGCTCTGGGCAAGTTCGTTCCAGTCCTGGTCGAGTTCAGGGTCGTGAAGTGAAGAAAGAAACATTCACGGAACTGGTTTTACTAACAAAAAAGATTATAGAAGTACATTTCAACATTATCGTGAAAGTGACTTAAGTATTGATCCTGAATGACGCAAAGATGAGTTGATAATTCATTTAATTGTCCTTGTCATATGTCGATTGGAATATCTTGTATATTTAGGGTCTCTACGTAATTTGATTTGTTGATTATCCTTTTACTTAATGAAGATAAACGCGATCGATTCTAAGTTATGGCTATTTCGCAAAGGAAAAATATTATCTCTCGTAATAAGTTGTTGGAGAGATCTTTAATTAATTTCAACCGTTGGCGAGCACACGAACAAATACGAGTTTTCAGATATATATTGAATTAAAACGCTATGTATTCCTTGAATGCTTATTACAGAGATTTATAAATACTTCGTTCCACAGCGGTATAATAGCATCAAAGATTTTGTTAATTCTGAATTTAAGATTTATACAAGAAGAATTAACGATATTAGAACGCGATCTAGCAGCAGAAAATTTCACGCAATGTCCAAATGAAATCGGTCACGGTAATTTTTGTATTGCACGTTATCGTAAATAATTCGTTAAAGGAATATACATTTCATATTAATGCGATATTAATATGGAAACAAACGTTTCTACTTACGATATCACCTATAACATTTACTTTCATTTAAGTAAAATATTTATTTCTTAATATATACGATTCTTAAATTTCGCAGCATTTTATTTTAAAAAAAGAATATCCATTGACATTTGTGGATATTTATATACATGATCGTCACTATACGGTACGCATAATTTTTGAACATCTATGACCATGATGGAAAAAGATCAAACTTAAATAAAATGCACATTTGTTTGCTAATATTACGTTTTAATCTTAGGAAAGATCTTGCTCGATAAAATGAAAATTGTGGAATTTAATTTGTTTTCGAATCCAGAGACCTTGGATAAATTAAAACATAGAACCGGTTCTAAAAGATTACTGTATCTTTACGACAATAAATTATTCGTGATATATGCATCTTGCAGGAGAAATAATTTTCATGCGACGAATAAATCCTTGTTCACTTCCTATCTACAAAAAATATCTTTTTATCAAGTTTTACATTCTTTTCATAAAATTAATTTTTCATAGGAAAGTGGATGATACCAGTAGTACGTAAAGTTTGGTCAATGTCTATTCACTGACTTAATCGAAATAGAGTAATATGTTGATTTTGCAAGCACAATGATTCAACGGTTATCTTAGGAGTGTGGATGCACAGAAGCGTCGAAATTATAATAAAAATGCACTTGAACGCGTCTCGTATTCTGAAATTATGTATCGATACTGTCACGTGTATATTAGATTTATGTATCGTAAAGTTATATAGTTGTAACGATGCTATAACAAAGTTCGTGTTGCAGCGAACATTATAGCAATTAAGGATAAAGCGTTGATCCATCCGATCAGCTTTCACACGAAGTTGTAATTTGTACATGCGTTATGTTTTCCTCCATCTTTCGAAATCTATTAGTATTATAGCTGATATAATGGCATTCGTACAAACTGGTAAACTTAATGATAGATTTCCTGCCTGACGGAAAAGATAAGTAAACGATTGATTTCTCACTGCAACAGCATCTACGAGTTTAGTAAATTACTTGACTCTAAATATGGCTCGTATTAATGTCAATAACGTCATAACAAAATCTCCGTAAGTTTTTTCTATACGCATAACTCTCGATCCGGATCAGACAACGAATTTTTTTTATTGTACAAATAACAAAGAAGAAACGAACGACTTATAGGTTGGATTAGATTCGTATTTGACTGCCATTAGATATGAAATAATTTTCCACGAATCGATCGATCTATCGAATATTGCTGTTTTGCCATAGAGGATTAACGCAGTTACGACGCACGAAACGTAATAAACAAACTCTGGACAAAAGCAATATCGCTACAATCGTCGATCGGAGTGAAGTTCAAACCTTCCGGTACCCCCCCCTCCCCCCTCCCCCGACCAGTATAAATAGACGACCATGCTCTCGAGACAGTCGTCGAGATTATCAGTCGAAGAAATAAGTATAGCGAATCAGTCTAGCGAATCAGCGTAACAATTAGTATCAGTATCGAGAATCCTTGTAACGAATAGCATCGAGCGGGCAACGCTTACGATTAACTCTGTATTCTACATTTAAAACTACTTGTAAATACATTCGACGAAATCAATTTGTCTCGTCGTTCCTTTGATCCACCAACGCGTCTCACCGTCCACCGCCGCGTTGCGTTTTATTCTGATCCTCGATTGATAAGAAACGTAACAAAAAAGAACACAGCGCAAAAATGTTTCTAGAGGAAGAGATCTTTAAACGAATGGTTATGGAATACATACGGCGTATATATGATTATGGCATCGAAATCGGTGAGATGTTTCCTACTTTGTATAACCACCGGAGATCAAGCATTTTCAAGGTACACGCATCTCGTCGTTGAATACATCTATCGTTCACTTCCTACAGCTACTCGTAAATATATTTCCATGTTTACTATGGAAACCTTTTATAAATATATTGTCCGTGTTATACGAAACTCTTCTAAGATATTGCGCTGGCCTTAAACGTATGTATAACGAATACCACGAAATACGAAATGGTCTCGATAAATTTCGGAATAACAAATATATATAAGATTTCTATGAAAATTATGGAATCGGTTTTTTCCATGATTTACCAGTGTTAAGAATCATCTCGTAAGTGTTAAAAGATATACACGTAATTTCGAAAATCGCTTCTTTCAGAACGGACTTACGTTTCGATCGTCAATTGCACAACTTTCTCAACTCGAACAATCAAATTATTATGGACGTTTTACTTATCTTGTAAATGTAGAAAAATCAAAATTCTTTGACCCCGATCTGGCTCTTGATCTTTCCACTCAATTTCACTCTTGTTCGAAAGAAAAGAAGACTTTTAATGTATTGATCATTAATCTTACGGTTCAATTCGCGAAATGGCGCAATCGGTTCCAACGTCGCTCATTTTACATTTACAACAGTCTGGCTCGTAAAATATATCGCGAGCCTCGTTGGAATTCCTTATTTTTGGCTCGCAAAATATATCACGACCTTGACTCGTGTTTACATGTTTGGCCCGTAAAAGCTTTGCAAAACCTGTATTTGAAAGGATATCGCAAGGGATATCGCAAGGGAAAAAGTTAAGGAAACTCCCGAAATGAAGATAGAACGACAAGTTATGTCCATCAATAACAATTACGATATATCTGCTTCTTCGATTTGAGGAATTTCTGAAGGAAAGAACAGACATAGACAGAGATAACTTTAAATAGCCAGAAAATAGTCGAAATAAAATCAATTTACAATTTCGCCTTCCTTTTGCCAGAAAGCTTCTCGTTATAATTTCGTTAAATATTCGTTATCTTCTAGCTGTTTAAACGTTTTTGTGATCTCTGCAAGATATGCATTTAATAGGATTTAATATGACCGCGATAATCGAGTCTTCGCAACGGTGCTAATGAAATTTCAAAATTCACAATATTTGGCGATAATTGCATGTAATACGTTCATCAAATACACATATCTATAAGTGTTTGAATATCTTAACCCTATCAAAATTGCCAAGAGACACAGAGAATGCCAGAGAATGAGTTTTCAATGGGAAAGAAATACATTGCTATGTATACCACTGGAGAGTACCGAAGAAAATAGAGAAACGGAAGGAAGAAGAGTGGCGACAAACCGGAGAAACTGTATGCACGTCGGAACTGGTTCCGCGGACCGATGGATCGTGGAAGCAACCAGAGAAACATGTTAGAAGGGCGAATAGCGAGCGGGGCGTATTAACGCGATTCCTGCGAGCGTACGCCGGCGATTCGCATTCTCGCTCGCGCGATGTCCTCGAGCTGGTGCCGCGAGTGAACTCCTCGAGCTGGTGCACGAATAAGTTTTCCGACTCGACCATTCGATCGACACGCGATTATCCGGATCGAAAATCGTTTCAAGAAGAATTTACTCTCGAAGATCGTTTCGGAGACGTTTGAGTGAAATTCCTGCGGCGAGCTCGCGATATCTGGCAGATATCCGACGACGATAATATTCGAGTTTGCTTTCGGTGAGTGATCGATCGATCATGATGTTCGACTATGTTTGAAAAAGTTTGGTAAAGTTTCCTGCAACTCGAGCCAGTGACTCGATGTGAAAGAGTTGATTTTCTTAGGCACAGAAGTTAAGATTCGTAAGAGTGGCTAAGGTAGAAAGATCAATGAGTGTAATTAGATGTAATTAGAAGTGATTATCGACTGGAAGCTGTTAAACATATCTGAATGGTATTAATCGGAAAAAATTATCAATACCTTCACCCAGATCTGTATCAATCGAACTAACCGGTTTTCTGATCATAGTTGTCAAACAATGCACCGTAGTATATGTATCATATGTAGATACGAAAGTAGATACGAAAGAGATGTCAAACAGGATGTCAGATAAAGCTTATTCATATTTGACGAAGACTCAAGAGTTTGCGATGGTACGAAAATTCGCAGCTAGTTACGCGAAACAACAAATTTCCATTGATTTAGTGGTTAAATTTGAAATGTTTGTATTAAAACCAAAGTCTAGGATCAGTTGCGTGAAATAGATTTCGCTTCTGTCGTACAATTCGGTAATTCTACGCGATAAAATATTTTATAGTACTGGTACTGTACGAGTATGTAAAGAATAGCGTCGAATAGAGGTCAATTGGAATTAATAGGATCGATCCTGAGCTCAGTGCGAATAATAGCGTTAAAAAGGCTAATTTATTACATTAACTATATACACTCCGGTAATATAATATAATATATATCAATTACGTGTTTATCGCACGAACTGTTATAAAAGAATTAGTCTTGAAAAGTTTCGTGATTTTCAACAAAGTCGATATCCCACGTATGTGTGTGTATCTATTGAAGGAATGTATATCGGCACAAAACTAAAGGTATGCATACTTCTTATGACATCACTACATCAAATATTCGATATTCAGATCCAAATAGATACACGTTTCTGTATAAAATACACGTGATACTCTTTATCATCACCATAGCCAAATTTAATAATACGCGTGTATCTTAACCCGATTAAATTAACTTTTAAAACCTGATACGCATATCTCTTCTCCTTTTTTTTTTTTTTTTTTTTAAATATTATACTAAAAACTTAGTTTTGATACAACAAAGAAATCTGGATACAATAATTTATATCTAAAGAGTATCATAAGTAAATTAGAAATATGTTTGCATTTTTAACAAGTATTTATAGATATGCAAAAAGTAGAGAAGTAAAGATGCTCTAAAAATATACACGGTAGTATATCGGAAGTAAAATATGTATTTCTATATTTACAAAACGGAACGTTCTTCCGTTCAAGTTTCAATGCATTATTCATGTTTTCTTAAACTACCTATTTACACGACATACCTAGTCTACTGATTGTAATTTACAGGTTTACAAATTGTAAAGAATTTGTAGAAATTACAATGTAGCAGAAAATGTCCGCATACTTTGCAAGTGATAAACCTGTAAAGGCTGTAATTTAATTTACACATCTTCCCACGTGAAATAATTCTTTTTATACAGAGAACTTAATTAAAAAATACTCCTGTCCACGTCGTTAAATCCTAAGATAAAGGGAAACGAAAGCGAGGAACGTAAAAACGGTGCAAAAAGTATATTAATTTATTATTATTAAAGGAAATTGATATTAAAACGCGTGAAGTAGATACAGCTTATTTGTAACAAAGATTGATCGGTAATTTATCTTCGGTATAAAATTTATATTTCATTAGCAATAGGCAAATAATAAGATAATTTCTATAGTTACTTGTTAGTTGACCTCCTATAGTCTATAATACAAATGCAAGTAATAATCGATATTAAATAAATTACGCTTTAATAACTGTACGATTTGTGGCCGATTTGCATAGCGATTACGATAATAATTTATGCACAGGTATTAGAAAATATTAACGACGACGTAGAAAATCAGGATGTTGAATTATTGATTGAGATTTGATTCTAAGCTGCGAAGTAGGTGACTCTACATATGAACATAAGTCAAAATTGCCACTTTTGAATTTTTTAAACCACTCAAAGCACTGTGATTTATCAAGAGCATGCTCACCGTAAGCTTCGACAAGCATTCGATGCGATTCTGCAGCAGTTTTCTTCAAATGGTAACAGAAAATCAATGCTGACCGCAAATCGTAGTTTCCAGGCACAAAATTTGACATGTTCAACGCTATTACAAACTATGCTGTTGTATGAAACTTGTATTGTTCTGAGTGGAAAATGTTTGCGAGATGTCAACAAAGACTTTTGGCATCAATGACGCATTTTAGTGATAACTACATTATCAGCTAGGGCCATCTATAGGCAAATTCCGGTTTCATACTTACAGGCCTGATATGTACGTATGTATCTGTCGTGCTTGAGTAAAGAAGTTATTTTTTCGAGACAATTCTTGTTTAAAATGAAAGTATACTGAAATTTAAGAAAGATGAAAATAGTATATCGTTAAATAACGTCAATATTTACACGTTGTTTCCTTCGGTGATTACAATTTCGACGATGTTCTCAAACGGAACAAGAAGAAACACGGATAGGCAAGCGAGAGGCTCGAGATAGCGGCGAATCAAAAAGCGATCAGCCGAGTATCGTATAACACGTTAGGATCGCTTATACTAGAACTCAAAATCATTGATGCATATTCTATTAGACCTTTGCTAAACGATGTCACAATTCGTTCGACCACAAAAATTTATGGTAACGCTTTTACGGACCTCTTGCTCGTTCTCGGATCTTTCACTTTGTCGGCGAGGCTGTATTTCTCGTTTATTAAGTAATTGTACGATCATTTTTTCAAAAGTTCTAGTTTCTTCATTTTCCTTGGCGATGAATTCCTCGAAGTAGTTCTTGCAGTCTTAAGTGCAGTCGAAACTATCCTAATTCAATTTACTCTGATGTCGAATGTGCTAGAGTTGATATTTGAAATAGCGATATGGTTGTTTCACAACGCAACGAAGCGATAGATCATCACTAATGACAAAGATAAAGGAAACTCGTGCAGAATTTGCCCGTGTATTCCACACGAGCAATAGATGACTCATGATGTAATACGTCATCAGAAGTCACGATCACAGTCAAAAATGAAAAAGAATTCGTCATACAGATGTATAAGAATTATCAATCCTATATATATATATATATATATATGATAATTCTTATACATCTGTATGACGAATTCTTTTTAATTTTATATATATATATATATATATATATATATATATAAAATTAATATATAAATTATTATATATTAAATTATATTAATATATAATTAATATATATATTAAATTATATATATATATATATATATATATATATATACTTCTTTAATCAAAATAAAGATTCAATGTTTAATATTTTTCAAGTTCAAAGTTCTTCTTCTTGTGTCCAAATTTAATTTGGAAAAAGATCGCGTGTATTTTAATTTATTCGCGAAAGATATAACGAACAGCTAATGAAAATAGTTTGGTGAGGGATTGTGGTCGCTAGCTGTAACCACAAATCGTGAAATCTATTTTAGAAACGCCAGCTTCCATAAAAGTTGCACAACCGAATTGTTGCAATATTTACAATTGAGTTACAATTAGCGTTAACTGTTACAAAGAAACAGGAAGAGCTAAAATTTTATTATTTTACTTCTATCTTAATCACTGAAAGGTTCGTCTGCATTTAGAATCTGTTTTATGCGATATAGTAGCTTCTGGTCACATTGCCTTGAAGATAGAATAAAAGCGAACAAAGCTTTATGTAATAGAACGATACTAAATTCAATTGTCGTTACGTATAACGAACAACAGACTTGTCAGACTTGCGTATGTTTGTACAAAGAATGCTGATACATCGAAGTAAAACGAGACTTAGGATAGACAACTACCCATCTATGTAGAAGACGGTAATTGTAAAAAAACGTAAAACGAGTTTCTTGTTACTTTCAAACAAATATACATATGCAGACATTTTACATTTTGACTTACAACAAAGTTGCGAGAAAGTATAATGTTCTATTATATTATATTCAAATATTCTTTTCTATTAATATTCTATTAAAGAGTCAGTAGTATGTTTACTGCGTTTAGACAACAATTAATAAACATGAACTATCGCGTTTAAAATGTTGCTGACCGAAGCCATAACAGTTCATGTTGATTTGCGATGAATTGATCTTTTAACCGCTAAGATACTGCCTTCGATCATGGTTAGCCAGTTCGATAAAAGTCATTTAAATAAAAAAAAAACTAAGATTTCCGATTTCAACTGAATTTATTTAATTCAAGGCAAACTGTCATTTTACTTGCCTCGGGATTATCATAGCGTAACGATATTTTATGATACTTTTTTGCAAAATGAAAAAGACACGAACAAACCGGCGATGTCTCAACGAGAAACTAAATCTAAAGTCTGAAAAAATCTACAAATTCGGTGCGTTTCAGGATAAGCTAAATTAGATGATTTCTTCCTATCCTTTGTCCATCGTGTTTAATCAATTTTTTTCCTAAGTTCATTAACTTTTTTCTTTTACTCCTTGTACCGAATTATCACAGTCGTGTAAAGTTCATCTTACCTCGATTTATCCGATTTCACAGGCAAATCAAATGGAACGTTGTTTAATTAACTGCCATCGTGAGATTTGCATTTTTTTTTTTATTTTTTAACGATGATTGATTATTGATTAACACGCATAACGAATAATGAATGTAATTTTTCGAAATGAAAACTCGTCCAAACAAAATTATTTGTCATTAAAGTGTTATGTAACTGATAAGTTACATTGTCAGATCAATCGAATTTATGCGAAAGCTAAAGATACGTCAATACTAATTTTACGCTCGTCACAATTGTGTCATGTTTAGTTACGATAATGTTTATTCTCATTGATTTTCCTCATATTCTTTTTCCCTATTAGTATTAGATAATAGCGTTGTTCTACATTCATTTGATGAATATCGGATCGTGTAATTTAATAAATTCCGTGGTGCTTCTAATGACTGATTTTATGCATTATACGGTCTTGCGAAATCTTAATGGAACACCTTCTCTGTAAGGTAACAAGGTCTTTATTATCATCGAACGTTTATGCAACTGAGAGGTTGAATGATATTACGTAAAATCCAACAAATCTTTCATGCATGAATGTAGTACGTGAACGCCACAAATGATCTATTTTAAAGACCCACTGTACACGAGTAGCATGCGTCACATCTCCAATTGCGAGTTCTGGACACGTCTGCACGATACATTAGTTACTAATGCTAATGCTAATAATATTAGCGAATTCACGAGTTAAAAATTATAGTCTTCCTTTTTATTCTATCGTTCTACGCCAAACAGGATAATCAGACGTAAAATGTAAAATGTAATCTGTAAAATTTCATTACAATAAAGTAGGCTTGTTGCGAATCACCTAAGCTTCGACATTTTAGAATTCGATCTTAAACTTTGCACGGAATAATCGAACTTGTTCCACGTCATGTAACACCATTAAACTTGAATATTAGTTAATGAAAAGGTGGAGAAATTATCGTGATTTTTATGTCCAAGAAGAAAAGACATCAAGGACGAGAAAATGATTCTAATAATGCCATGGTAAGTTCGTTTGAAGCAGCGAGATGGAATTATACAGGAACTAGTGAAGTGCACAATGAAACAACTTCCGGAAATAAAGTAATATAAGAACGCTATTGAATTATAATAATTACTATTAAAGATATTAACATCGAACGAACCTCTTACCTGTTAATCGTTGAAAATTATATTCTGATAGAAAATAATGACTAACGAATTGCCAATACTAGTTCACGATATTACATTATATAATCACACCGTTTATTAGATTAATAACAAGTCAAATCTAGTCTGTTTCCAAACATAGATAGCTTAAAAACGGTTGATAATTAAATTTGACTAATTACGAGGCGAATTATTTAGTTTGACTGAAATATTCAAATAGCCATATTTTACATATCCTGTGTTTATTAGTATTATACAAGAGAATTTACTAATACTAATGGTATGTAGCTTGTAACTTATGAAATTTCACCAATGATATTAATTCAATCGCACGTGATTTATATTTTATGGATCTAGCGATATTAAGATGTAGATGTAATTGTAGATGTAAGATGAAATTGTGGTTGATTTTTATCGAACATTGTTTGGCTTATACAAAGTCGTGTATAGTAGAAAATCCATTTATTCCAGAAAACTCTAATTACCGTCCAATCGAATAAACTCCTGATCACTGCTGCATTTATCTGAATATGACTGTATAACAGAATATACAGAAATATACAGAATACAGAAAGTGGAAAAATCAACGAATTCGTGTTATATGAACTATGCAGATTGAACTAAATGGCGTTGTATTGTATATCTATGATTTGTTTTAAGACGTTGACGGTTAATATCTGGAAACGATAAATGATGCGATGTTTCGCGCCTTCGTATAAAGATAGACCAAATTGTCAACATTAGAATAGAAACGATACCTAGTAGTAGTAATAAAGGAGGAGTAGTAGTAGTAAAGGAGGAAATTGCATTTCACAAGTGTTGACACTATGTTCTTACGATTCTCTGGAGACAATTGGCATCCGTTTACGAAACAAATATCGGTAAATATTGAGAAAAGGGGAATCCGGTCCCAATGACCTTGACATAGACTTTGACCTATGTTATCAAGGACACACGCGTGAGCGAGAAAGGGAGCGAGCGAACGAGCGAGCAATTTTTAAGACAATGTATTTGACCGAAAATCGGCCTTCCTTCGCCTTCGTGTGGCATTGGTACGCGTTTAGTGGGACTAGATTTTTACGGGCAAGTGGAACGAGCGAGCAACACGCGTGGTATTTCTTCGAAATAAAAACTGAGAGGCGGACATGGCTATTAAGTCGGTTGCGTCCGTGTCCATAGTCACACGTATGTATGTATTTACGTATAAGCAGAATTACGCACGGAATGCATAAAGAGACTTATATTCGCATTGATCGAGGAAGCTATTTTAATGAGCATATTATTTACATAGCAACAGGAAATTGCAGATTAGCTTGTAAAATATATCAGAATATAGCAATAACGAAAGATCATTCCGTGACAACGCGATTTGCAACGGTTATGTTAACAATTATTATCAAACGAAGAATTGCGACGTCTGAATACGAGTCGATCATCGATTGAAGTAAAGAAGAACAGTTTTAATTATCGCTTTTGCTCGTGTTTATCGCTGTGCTTACGTTGTAAAAGAGGTCGTCGAGTGAGAATAGATTAATTCGAGAAGAAGGCTTACACCCTTACAAAATAATTATGCTACTCGACGAAATTTTTACCGTTGGATGTTTACGTAAGTTGCAACATGTCCCACGCATTTCGGAGCTTGTATTATTTCTGGATGAAAGCAGTTTCTCGAATCGTAGCATTCTCGATTGACAAAATGCCAGGATTCGGACTTGCAAAAATCCACGCGCGATGGTTGAGAGATTCAACCAAGGACGCAGACCTGTTCCTTATATCGGTCTCCTTGCTAGGAATTATTCAAATTTTAACGTTGTTTCTCAGACGAAGAGGCAATCAGCGATCCGTGGTTCCTTCGACATTCTTGTTCCTCCTGACGAGCAAAATACGTTGCAATAAAAAGAACTTTTCTTTACGAATCTCCGCCGATTCACATATATAGAATCACCATTTCACCAGAATCATCATTTTTCGACTTATTTTTTACGAAATAACGAGCAGCGGTTAAAACCTACTACGGAAGGTTACTCGGGTGAGTGTTCTTTGCAACATGTGTCAACATCTAGGTCGTTGAAGATGGGTTCACTTTTTACCAAATATTTGCGCTTATACTTACCGAAAGTACTTACTTTATAAGTAAGTATTCAAAAGTTATTACGCGACAAAAATGACAAATTTGTCTTACGCGTGCTAGATAGATCGTTCGTCTTTGTCGCGTCGATGCTGCGAGCTAAAGGTGTGCGAGAATTTGAAAATTTCGGATACCCGACCCGACCAACGTCTCCACTCTACCCTGAACGTAGCTAGACGCTGTTTAAGCGTGAATAGTCTAAGAGATAGTAAAGTACACGTACGATTGGACTATTATAACCGATAGGTAACCTTTATGAAAAAAATTATTAGACAACTCGATTTATATCAAATCGATTTATAATAAAACGGATATTCCGCTTTGAGTACGATATCTGCTTAAACGAATAATAAAATTTACCGTCTAAATGATTATCGCGTTCGAGTAAAGCATACAGTACGTCGAGAGTACCGAATTTTAAAAACGCGCAACTTTCGAACCGATGTTTTGTTAAACTCGGAAACATTATCATCCGTACATTATAAATGATTATTCAGGGGAAACAAGAATGACGAGAAACAAGAAACGCGTCGATGGTATCCCACGAACGAGAGAAAAACGACAAAAGAACTGATAGATGTATCAACATAACAGTATGCAAATATAGAGCAGAAGAGGAAAGCAAATGGCAAAAGAATAACTGGATCTATCAGCATGGCGATACTTCAATATTAACTACTTAATTCGTAAGATAGGGTGATATAAAATTACATAAATACATAATACACGATAAATTGCACAACATATTATACCGTATAATAGTCTTTTAGTTGTAGACTTTTTCTAATGCATATATTAATGATCATTTGAGCGAACAGAAAATCTAACGTGAAAAAATTCTTTATGCGTTTATTGCAGTGACTTGCGTGAACCTGGTAATTATAATTCTAATAGACTTAATGTTCGTTACAGATACAAGAAAAAATATGCAAAATATATCGACGTGAAACGAACAGAAGATCAACAAAAAGGGATTGCGAGATAGCGAAGCGAATTATCCACCAGATAGCAGTTGAATGATAAGCTAAACTCTACGAAAATTCCACTGATAATTGTACTCTTGTCGTGTGTTATAATATATTACCACAGAATCCACTTCGTTCTTCCATTATTACTGGCGGAGTCAATGAACTTAGGGAGATTTAAAATTGTAATGTCACAATTATCCAAGATTATAAAATATTACTTTATAGTGAATTAAAGTCCATGATCTCATCGAAATTTTCATTTCTGAAGTTTGTTTGTATTTGAAAAAACTGAAGAGTACAAATATTTGACGCTCGCACCTAAAAGTTTGCGAAGATCGACGAATATTTTCGAGAAGCGTGACATATGAAATACGAAATACCGTTGAGGTCGAACAGCTGGTTGAACTGAATTACACTTTCGTTAAAATTATCTCTTTCCTACGAACGAATCGAAGAAACTGGAAAGTATAGTTGTGAAAATTCACCGCTGAGAGTGGCAAGAATCGATGCGTTCCTTGGAAACAAACGGATAACCTCGTTTTACAAGATCGTTATAAAATTATTCGAAGATCGACCGACGAAAAGCGGGTAGATAACGCGTGATATGTGTGACCTCTTCCTTTGACCGAAGAACGGGAGAGAAGAGGCATAGAAGTTCCGCGGCAAAACACGATCGTTTCTCAGTCGATCCGACAAATCATTAGGTCAACATGTGTCAGCGAGTGATATTGTTAAGTTTACCAAAAGCTGACTCGATCGATATCCAGTTTACTAATCTCACCTACGAAGTGAGGGATAGCTATTTCGGTTCGTTGAAGAAGATTCTGAAAGGGGTTAGTGGAACCTTCAAGTCCGGAGAACTGTCGGCCATAATGGGACTGTCTGGTGCTGGAAAATCAACTTTGTTGAACATCCTGACGGGATTTCAGAGAGGCAAGTGGACAGGAGAGATCAACTACATCGGGAATCAGGGAAAACAAAGTTGGAAAGAATACAAGAAGCAGTCGTGTTACATTCAACAGGACGATCATTTGCAGCCATTGTTCACCGTGTGGGAGACCATGTGGATGGCAAGTAATTTAAAAATCGGTAACAGTCTGAGCCTAAAGGCTAAGGAAATGCTGATCGACGAGATGTTGGATAATTTGGATCTGAGCAGAACGAAGGAAACTAGATGCAATCGATTGAGCGGCGGACAAAAGAAGAGGCTCAGCATCGCGTTAGAGTTGCTGGACAATCCACCAGTGATGTTCCTCGACGAACCGACAACCGGCCTTGACTCTTTGTCTTCTCACCAGTGCATCAGATTGCTGCATAACCTGGCCAAGGCCGGTAGAACTATCATCTGCACGATTCATCAACCTAGCGCGGCCACCTACGAGATGTTCGACACCGTCTATCTTCTAGCCGATGGTAAATGTATGTACGAAGGAGCTACGAAGAACACGGTCGCGTATTTTTCCAGTATTGGACTTCACTGTCCCGTGTATCACAACCCAGCTGACTATATGATCGAAATAATAAGCAAGGAATACGGAGATTTCAACGATCAGTTGGCACATCTAGCCAGCAATAGAGAGAAGTCGTGGCGATCGAACATCTCGCAGATCCAAAGTACAGAAGTTAACGATAGTACGAGCGTAACAAAAACCAGCGTACTGATCCAACCACCGTCGGAATTCGACAAGTTCTTCGTGTTGATACGACGGTTTATGATCCAATTGTTCAGAGACTGGACGGTCACCTACCTAAAGATATTCGCTCATTTCGCAGTAGGCGTGTTGCTAGGTCTCTTGTACATGGATGCTGGCCATGACGGAAGCAAGACTCTTAGCAACGTTGGATTTTTCATGGTCAGTTGTATATATCTGAGCTACACGAGCATGATGCCAGCGGTGTTCAAGTTTCCCTCGGAGATGATGACGTTGAAAAAGGAAAGATTCAATAACTGGTACCAGCTAAGAACGTATTTCGTGGCCTCGTTTATATGCAACTTGCCTGTACAGATATTGTACGCCTTCGTCTACAGTGGTACTTCTTATTTCCTGAGTGGACAACCTTCGGACGTCAACAGGTTTCTTATGTATTTAATGGTGACCATTATGATTACGCTAGTGTCGGATAGCGTTGGTGTTTTGATAGGCATTCTAACGAATCCTATAAATGGAACGTTCGTAGGTGCCATTACACTTTGTGCTATGTTAAGCCTGTCGGGCTTCCTGGTTCATTTCAGCCATATGCCACGTATTTTGTTCTATAGTAGCTACCTAAGCTACGTCAAATATGGGGTGCACGCGTTCGTTCACGCGATCTACGGTTTCAATCGTGAGAAGCTATCCTGTCCGAAAATCTACTGCCACTATAGCATGCCTAGCACGTTGATGACAGACCTGTCAATGACGGACGGCAAGTATTGGCTCGATATCTTCCTGTTGTTCTGCGGCTGCTTCCTCTGCAGAATCGTCGTCTATCTTTCTCTCAAGAGGAAACTCGCCAGAGCATGAAAAGATGTCTAATTTCTATCCATGATTAATTGAAACTTCGATTCCACTTGAGAATATATCTGAACGTCGACTACCGTGTGTGTGTATATTAACGATTCGGCATTGGAAATTTTATGAGAATATCGCAAGTGTATTTTGTGACATGCGATTCGAGACAATGGTGTCGAGTGATCGTGTGAATAGGAACGAATGTATTCGAACAATATCTTTTCGAGTTTCTTTTCTCGATTAAAATATTACTTGGACGATGCATGTAATATCTATTTACACAACGACGTTTATTTTATATTAAAAGAGTACGAGTGATTGGTTTTTTCTTGCATATCCCTTTCATTCTAAGATCGTTTAGTTATTTCATGACGTACACACAAAGGTCGAAAGTTAATAGAATTCTGCTCAGTAGAAATTATTAAGTCTCTTTACCAACGAGACAATGACGGATAAACACATAACATTTAAGCGGTAAGTGAATTGTGCACGTTCATCGGAAGTTCAATGATGAGAAAAAAAAAAAAAGAAAAGAAAAAGAAAGAAAGGTCATTAGAACTCAGACTTTCTGAAAACGTTGAAGATCTGTATTACAAACCTCTGCAGGTTGTCGACATTTGTACAGCTTTATAGCTGGATGGTTAATCGTATGTTTGGACGAGTATAGTATCGTATACTGTACTAGTCCGATTAGAAGTATGTCTTAACAGTTAAATGTATCTACATTATACATATATATGTTCTCGTATCTATGCAAAAACAGGCGAGTGATTGATTATTCAAGTAGAAACGAAATATAAAACGAATAAAATGACAAAAAAGAAACTAGCAAGTATATAATGGTTTGTGTGTCGTCTAATACTGGGAGTGTGTATAATGTACAAACGAAAGCTCGAATGAGAAAGAAAAAAAATATGTCAAGCGATAAAAGAAAAAGATAAAGGTTAAAAAAAAAAGAAAAAAAAAAGAAAAAATGAAAATAAAAAAAAAATAACGAAGAAGCCGCAATCAGGCAACACCTTGATTATGGAAAAAATGGCACATTTATTATATTATTAGTGATAATAATAATTACTAGTGATAATTATACATTTTTTTTCTTTCTCAAACGAAATACTCTCGATACACACTCTTTCTTTTTCTAATTCACACACACGCATACTCTCTTTTTCGCTCTCTTTCTTTCTTTCCTTTCTTCCACATTCTCCCTCTCTCCCTCTCTCTCTCTTTCTTTCAATATATGCATAATATTCAACTCGTGCTTCATCGATGTTAATAGAGACGCGCTTGATTTTTGTTAACAATCGCATGCATGTCGGAAAAGTAGTTTATCCTCCTAAGGCCCGGTGGTGTGTCACGCGAACTAGCCACGCCAGACCTGCGTACGTTTCTCCTTTAATTACATATTATACAATAATGTCCGTAATATCTAATATACACGTGTGATTTCACTTGTCGACAATCGTGTCTGTGGCAAATAAGAGGAGTCATCGACGTTCGATCGCGCAATTATTACTAATTAATAACCCTACCCAGCTCTTCGTACGTCGTACTTCAGGAAAGAAACGCTTTCTTTTCTACTCTTTTCACCTTCCTTTTCTTTTCCCTGGTTTGCTTAATACAACGATCAATACACGATCGATGGAGAACGATTGCATCGATCCAAGTCGTTTCACCAATTTCAAAGTTCGTACACGAGGAACTTTCAAAGTCGTGATTACACGATACCGAACTTCAAACGATCGATGCAATTGTCTCGATCGATCAGTCGATCGTAACAGAACGAGCTTGTGGACTTCGTTTGATCGAAGAAGGGAAAGAAAGGCCAGAGAAATAAAAACAAATATACACGAAGAAGTGAACTAAAGAGCAATTTCGGGGAGAGTGTGAAACGCAATCGATACCACGACGATCGAAAACCAGACGAATTACGTTTGGCGCAGTTTTCTGCGCGATGAGAGACCTTTCGACGATCCTCGATTTCTATTGGAACCGTATTGCGCACTCTCTTCGCCTTTTACCTTTTCATTTCGACTATCTAAGACTATCATCGACAGGTGTGCCTAGCTTAGACGGGCTTACGAGCTATTTATTGTCGTTATTATTTTACATGATTACCATCGCGAATATAAGTGCGTGATCGCATCTGTTTATGCGTGTTCTCGTGCCTAGTTTATCTCCCATGAATCGCCGTTGATCTCCTATCGTAGTATAATGTACATTTTGATTCTCCTACGCATCTCTGATTTTAACTTTTCCACATTTCTTTTTTGACTCCTGTTTGCTTCCCCTTTCTTTCTTCTGGAGATAATATTCGCGGCGTGGCGCCATTTGAAATTTCAATTAGAAGTTAAAGCGAGGTTGTGCGAGTTATCTCGATCTGGCTGGGCACGATTCTCCGATCAAGAACTTGTGCATCTTCGTGCGACTTTACGAATCGACATTCATCACGCTTTGTTTCGACGGTCCTGATCCTACTTTATTTTTATTTAATCACGGCAGTAGCTCCTCCTTTGTCGCTTTCATTCGCGTGATGGTACTTCGTTAAAAGAAGAATGAAGAAAGTAACAAGAAAGATGAGAAAGTACTATCGTCTGCCAGATTCAAGAGAACAGATACGGGAGATGGATACTAAAGCAAAGAGAACGCGACGCGCGTAACAAATTTTGCTCTAGGACCGTGCGAAACATTAGATATGCCTTTGAAGAAAAATATAGCTGTGTGATACGCGTGATATGTTCTAGGAGAGGTTGATTGATCGTGTACGGCAGGACATGGTAGCCAGAGAGACGGCGGAGACAACTTTTGTCTTTAAGAGAACTGAAAAAAAGAAAGAAAAAGAAAAAAGAGCGAAGAACAAAAAGAGACGGAGCAAAGCACAGGCACTCGCGACAATAAGTGTCATTGTTGGTTGCTTTATTTCTTGCTGTTGTTCTTTTCTTCATATTCGTTTCCTTTTTTATTTAATAAAATTTATTTAAGAGTCTAAATAAATTAAAATACATGGCAACTGGGTACACATTGTGAGTTGAGCTATATTTTTGTTCAAAAACAAAAATGTCCCCTTTAACTCTCACGAAGGATTTCCTCGGCGATCATTAATCGATAATAATAATAATAATAATAATAATAAAATCATCGTGTCAATAATAATAATAATAATAATAATAATAATAATAATAATAATAACCATCGCCATATTGATGGCGATAATAATAATAAAAATAATAATAGTAATAATAATAAAAATAATAATCATAATAAAGTAATTGATTAGGCGTACGTTACTGCTGTATATATACAATTATGCGAGAGATATGTTTGAACTTTTTTCCACATTCGATGGGTAAATGATCCGTGCATTTCTTTCTTTCTTTCGCTCCCTTCCTTATTTTCCCTATCGTTTACCTATACATACTGCGTTTTTACTGAAACCTTGCACTTGTGCTTTATACGATAGTTTACAATACACAAAAAAGTGGGCAACTTCAACAAGAGCCGGGGTGTACCAGTAGCAGGGATCGATCGTTTCAATAAAATCTCGACCACGCTACAAGTTTTTTTCTTACATCTCGAAAGAGAGGAACCATATTCCTTTGTTTTCTCGCTATTTATAAAAATAATTTGAAGCCGCCTTCGGGGAGTGGGAGGGGGTATAGAGAGGTGAAACCGCACACAGGCTCACGAAAGTATTTCAACATTCGTACATACCTTTTATGAATGTACTATGTGTATTATACGAAACATTTTGAGATTTTATTAGCACTGTAACAAGATCCGACTATCATGGTTACATCGATAAAGTTTGAAACGAATCTGAATATATAGATAGATAGAAATAAAGATAGATGGATAGATAAATAGATAGATAGATAGATAGATAGATAGATAGATAGATAGATAAATAGATAGATAGATAGATAGATAGATAGATAGATAAATAGATAGATAGATAGATAAATAGATAGATAGATAGATAGATAGATAGATAGATAGATAGATAGATAGATAGATAGATAGAGAGAGAGAGAGAGAGAGAGAGAATGAGAGTGAGAGAGAAAGAGAGAGAGAGAAAGTACAAGATATTTAGTACAAGTATGTATTTCGCAAAGATCAGAAAAGTAAGTAAACAATGAATTATTCATTATTTTAATAAACCCCAATATCTTCGGTGGGACCATACATTGTCCTTCTCACATACTATCCAAGCAGTACGATAATTTTTTATTAAATACATATCTGCTATGAATATCTTGTAGCTTGTATACACATTTTCAAATCGACGTCGAATTTGATCGACGTGATCATGACAGTCGGGCCTCGTTACAGTGCTAGTGAAATTTCAAAATATTCTATATATCGCACACAATATAAACATAAATATTTTCTATGTTAAGTGTTCAAATTTCGTGAGCCAGTGTATCTACCCCTTAACACAGGATGTGCTACTGTGGCTGCGTCGTATGGTTTTGAAGTGGCGGTGGTGGGCCCTGAAACAGAGTAAATTTTGGAATTAGTATATGTTATTTCTTCGTTTATTATTCTTATCTTATAAGTGGGTACATACTCTGAAGTATTTAAAAATGGGCGAAATTTAGTAATCTTTATTCTAAATAACGACAACATGGAAAAGTCATTCTACGTATATATATAGCGCGCAAATATCCAAGTATATAGTTTACGAAAATTTTTTAAATTCGACATTGTGAACCTGTCGGAGTAGTGTACCACCTTAATGCTTAATGAACAAATATTTACAGGCATCGCGGAGAACAGTCGCTGAGAATGCGCGTGGGGAAGAGGATGAGGGTGAGGCCCATCCTCTGCCTTCTCTTCTTCCCTCCTCTTCAAGCACGCTGCCTTTGGATTCAGGTTTCGTTCTGCAGAATCGAAATAAATTCGCTTGAATCTTGTTTTCTCTCTTTTCTTCTAGTAATCTCGAACTACCTGAACCTACCTCTAACTTGCTGTTCCAGCGTCATGATCACTTCAACGGCCATGTTGAGGATACCAAGTTTCGTCTGAGGTTTGTCCGTTTTTAGATGTGTCATGCACATTCTACCAAGTTCCTTCAGAGCCTCGTTTATATCTCTGATACGTATCCTAAAGAAACAAATGTCGATTATAACGCTAAACTTTGACATTAATACTTTTTCTTTCGAGAACGATTTCTGTCGTGTCTGTCTAGTAACATTGGATAAACTACAATTCGTCAACCCTTGGCAAACGCGCTGAAGTATTTTTATTCTTTATGTATTTCCGCTTTACGTTCGACATTGAAATTGATATCATTAATAAATAGCTTGTTCTCAAAAACTATCGTTACAGGGAATGTCATGTCAGAACATCTTTTGTACTATTTGAGAAAACCAATAAAATCAATCGTATTATTATTATCGTGGTTATTATTACACCCAATATTCGATGAAAAGTTAAAACGTTACCATTTACAGCGATTATGCGATACACCGCGATAGCATTTTATCGCGAAATAATTAAAAGAAAATACGCATGGAATGAAATTTCACTCGCGATTGCCTTTAAGGGTTAATCATTCGGTTAAAGTTTCTCTCTCTCTCTCTCTCTCTCTCTCTCTCTCTCTCTCTCTCTCTCTACAATAAAATTTATCGTTGTTGTAGCCGAATCTTTAAACTACTGGGAAAAGAAGACGCAAGAGAGTCATTTCTAAAAGGACACAGATTTTTCTACATAATAGCACGAGAGCCTGACTATTCGGAAGATTCACACGGAACTTTGGTTTACGAACCGAACACGGTATTACGATCGCTTTTTTGCTTCACATATACATAGAATACGGGCCAAACTGTCCTCGGATCGCTTGACGCGATATTTCACGAGGAATTCACTGCACAATTTCGTCGATTCTCTTACCTTTCCCTAGCATTATTAGCCTGCCGCCTCTCTTTCTCCCTTTGCGCCTTTACGTCGGGATCATCATCCTCGTCTTCGGCGCTCGAACAACAGTTGCGCAATAACAATACTCAATTAATCACCTGACGTGAGCGAGACATTGTGTCCTAGATCGAGCGCATGATTTCGACAGCAGTGAAATCGACGATTTTCAATTAGCCAGGAAAAACTGATACTGACAGAGCGATCGAAAAGGGAGAAAAATAATTTCTACGAAGAAATCTCAATTCTTGATTTCTCGGACGAATCTATACGACTGCGATACGAAACGATTTTGTTGGCTGAACACGCGCAGAGCTATCTGATCGACTTGTGGTTATGGACAGAAATCAGGTTTCCATTCTCGAAGGCCCGTATTCTTTGCACAGAGAACAAACCAGTGGTAAAGAATCGCGCGGAGAGAAAGATGCGGATTTAACGCGCAGAGCTGAGTTCGTGCTGTTACCTAGAACATTTAGAATCAGATGATTTCTAAGGAAAGGATGGTACAGTGTGTGATCGCTAGGATAGACGTTGAAAGGAAAAAGGGTGATCTTCGAACGATGTGGATTCTGAAAGAAACGAATCTGCATTATACACAAGAGGATCTTTGTTCGTTACTTTTGTCCAACTCGTACGAGAAATCGTTTTATAACAATGCAATAGAAGGATTCCCGATGGATGATACGATATAAAGAGCGTAGAACTCGATGCAACAACGTTCAAGTAATATAATGCAGAGCGTAGAAATGTGCTTTGATCTAAAAAGAAAAAAAAAAAAAAATGTGTGATAGATAGATAGCATGCCTGGGGGGACCGAATCGCAGCTGAATTAAAATGAAACTGATTGAGAGGCGAGCACGAGAACTGTGAATCTCTCGCCTGATCTCGTATCATTTCTGTCCTTAACCAGAAACATTTTAATTGTCACGCTAGAATACGGGCCTTGTGTTGGAAAGGGCGTAAGCATGCCATCGAGATCTTGATAATTACAACTGCGCGTTCTTTTACTTCTTTTTCTTTTTTCTTTTATTCGATTTGGGGCATGCATACGAGAGGAGGGTACAGGATGCAAAAAGAGGATTCTGGATGAACGGAAGAACTCGTAGGAAATAACAACGGGAGAGCTTACTGCGCGTGTTCACTAACCTTTCACGCACGTTGTTGGCCTGGCGACGTTCCTTTTCGCGCACCGCTTTGGTGCTGGGATCGTCGCAGTCTTCGTCAGCACTCGAACAACGGTTGTTTGAATATAATCGATTAGTTACAAGTCTACATTGCACGAGAATAACGAGAGATCGGCCTCTCGTAATCGGCGTATCGTCGATTGATATATAATCAGTCCGTCACAGCGTTACCATCTCGAACTTGCTGTCTATTACGCTTCTATACTTTGTTATAAGATGCGCAATTTATCTTCGTAGAATGCACAGGTCTTTTTCTACTAAAATATATTCGGCATGGTAAAGCTGCGTTTGGATCAACATCTGATTCACGACTGATTGCCTCTACTCGGCTCGATATTTCACTACTGTCGTTCTATGATCGATATCGTTGCGCCTCAATCTCAGATAAGTGTACACATCCAAGATATACTTACTATCTACGCGATCTCTTCGTCCCTTTTCCTTGAGACGTAGAGATCACACCCGCTGCTGCAAGCTCGCTGCTCGAAGGTTTTGTCTCGCCGCCGCTACTATCCGGCGGGTCCTTTCTCTTTTCTAAAGAGACGTATTCTGCTCATTATTAATACCGTCAATTTACATTTCCAAAAACACAGTCATAGTATTATAATAGAGGAGAGGGCTGGTATATGAGATACTAAGGTTTTCGTCTATTTCACGCTAAGACGCTAATTCGAACGTACTAGCATTTTCATCGCTGCATAATTTCGATCACTTTAAAGATGTTTAGAAAGCAATTATTAGAGATTATAGCCGAAGACCACAGGCACGGAACGCGATAAGAAAATAAACGATACCGCGTTAGCAAGTAGGAGCAAGTAGATAGAATTTTATTTCGTTGCAGGGTTAAATACGAAGACCATAGGAACAACAAGTACGGCAAATTACGTGACGATAATTTTTCAATTCCACACGCTGTTAACCAATCTCATAATTCTAAAACTTTCTCTTTATTTGCTTTCGAGACCAAATATAAATACGTTTTCGCAGATATATCACATATTTTTTTTTTAATGTTTACGTCTTTGGATCTAACTGGTTGTTTCCTCTTTTTCATCAGAAGTAGGATTTACCGTGTTTATCCCTATGGTCTCCGCGTGTATTTTTACACCCTACTAAACATTTCACAATGATTCTTCGCTCGATTGTTTACGAAATTGCATGGTATTATTAGGAAGCTTATAAAATTTCCGAATCTAAGAAGTTGTTCCTTTCCCAACAATCTTATCGAGCGCTGAGAAAAAAATGAATTCATCGTGTTCTCGCGTGCTGTTCAATTACGATGCCCTCCACGGCAGCTATTGACCTCTTGCTGTTCTTTTATTAAAGTTACAGTAATAGTGTATGCGATACAATTTTCGTTAAGTTCGCTTTCTTTCTCTTTTCTTTTTTTTTTTCTTTTTTTGTGTTCGAAACTAGATCAAAAGTAAAATATAAATATACCTGATATTCCTACCCTTTCCCCTGCATCAACCAGCATTCGTGAAATAGAGAAAACTCGCATTTACTTGTCCTATCAAATCCTTCTCATTCATCGACTCAACGTTAACGATGAATGAAACAGTTTCGATTGTCGAGAGATCGATCCACGTATTGTCGAGCCACAAGAACGGTGGAAAAAATGCAGCCAGAACTCACCCGGAAGTACGATGACCTTCGCTGTGTACGGCGATACCAGGTTGCCGATATTATACTCGAGCTTTGGACAGACCGCTTAGTCACGAAACCGTGAAAAGTGTCCAATTACGAGCAGGAAGCGCTTTACGTGCACGCTCGATACACTGATTCAACCATCTCCTTAAACGCTGCACTCGCCTGACAATTCGCTGCGTTTCGCGATTCGTATTTAACTCGTGCGCTGCGTTTCTATGAAAGTCGCCGAGAATCGCGCTAGATAAATCGGTTTCGTGATTGTGTGCAAAGGTCCGCGACTGCGTTATTCCCTGGAAACACGGCCGAGACACTACTATGCTCTCTATCGATGAGAGCCGGTGAAAGCATCACCAACGTTTTTTCCCTCTCATCGTCGAAAGAGTGACAAAAAAAAAAAAAAAAAGAAAAAGTGAGAAGGAATGAAAAAAGGAAAGGAAAAAGAAGCAATTGGAAAGACGATTGTACCAAGTTCCATGTAACCAGAAAGAGAATCCTGATCGTGCGCTCCGAATTCCAATCGCCAAAAATGGTCGTCGATGGAGAAAAGAGCGTTTCTTCGTAAAGGACCCTTGGAGAACTTGTGCATTGCATTAGGCGAGCACCGAGAGAAGGATTACGAACGTTCACCGGTAAGAGGAACGCATGACAGAAACAGAAACAAAGAGCAACGAAGACACAATGCCGGAGACAGAGGTCTCCGAGAAGAATAAAGGCACGACCACGATGCATTCGCGCGATTTATCTAATGTTTCCTTATCGGGCTCTAACTCTAACGTAGAACACCTGGGTACTCCTCCTCCTCCCCTCATCTCCTCTCCTCTCTTCTCTCTCTCTCTCTTTCTTTCTCTCTCTCTCTCTCTCTCTCTCTCTTTCGTCATTGCACTGTAACTCGTGGGAAAAAAGCATTTATCCGATGATGCGACGACGAGAATAGAACAACGCAGCCATTCCGATTAGCTATTGTCAAGGCTCGTTGACACTTGTCTTTCGCCATCTTTAAACCAACGCTTTTCCTACCTCGTAAAACCGATCTTTCTCGTTTATCTCTATTTCACGAAGCCCTTGGAAAGCGAAAAATTGGAGGGCAGGATAGGTTGAAACTTACTGGCATTCGTCACAGGTAACCTTTCAATTTTGATGGAACCGTCTGTGTCGGGTGTGGGTGTCAGACCAGAGTAGGAGCCCTGAGGTTGCGTTACTGTTACCGCAGGATGAGGACTCGTCTGTGGACAAGAGATCGTTATTGACTTCTTTTCGACGTGTTTTTTTAAATAAATACGAATCGAGGAACTTTTTAAGAGACAACCTCTATATCTACGGAGAAACGGGATGTTGAATCTAAATCCTGCACAATTTGAAAGATAACACCCTTCTTCGTTCTTCTAGAATTGCATCCTATAAATGTATTTTTAACATTCTGTATATATTCTACGAATTTTTATGCAGTGGCGAGAAATCTAAAAGTAGCAAAATGCACAAAATACATATAATAACGCGCAGAAATATATAAAACAGCCGAAATGGTATAGTTGTAATATTTACCAAGCGAGACAAAATTCTGCTTAGGTTCCAGCTTTTGTATAATTGCGTTAAGGATATAGGTTTGCACAAATATCTGTCGATAATCTAGTCAAGTAGATGCCAAGTGTATTTTCTACTTAAATAACGGAATTCTTATAAAGTATCGATTTATTTTTTTCAATTAACACGAACTTTTCGTTCATTTCGCGAATATATCGGAAAAGGAATAGAAATTCTTTAAGATCCATTTCGATCATCGATTCAAATTTGCTCGACTGGCCACTTGTCCCACGGGTGTAACGGTATTCCAAAAATTTCCTCAATTGCTTGGAAGAATAGAAAATCTTACCAAATGGTCTAGTTGAGGTGGTGATGTGTGGGAATAGATGGAACCGTGTGGAGCAACGGGACCCAAATGAAGACCTAATTGGCTCTCCGCGTGATTCCTCAACACGTTTATGGCATCGTCCAGTCGTTCCTCCATCCGCGTACCCTGTACCAACAGAATATCCGAAATTCGACTCGATTACACACGGCTGTTTGACATTTCTTTCAAATCACCAAAGATGCCAGTGTCAATGATACAACGCTAATCGCTCGATCGTTAAATGCAGCGTATCATCGAGGTATCTGTGACGCTGGTACAGTGGATTAAACATACTTCATACAAGATGATGGAAAGCGTGTGTATGAAATGAGACAGGGTTCTGTTTAAAAGTCGATGTGATGGAAACTGATGAGAGTGACGGAAATTCGACATGCCATTAATTCTCACAGTGCAAATTTCCTCTCTTTTTATCAATAAGAAATTGTTCAAACAATGTGAGAATTAACGTGACTCGTGATTAATATGCAAGTAAGAAAGAAGTACGCGATGTCTCGCCGGGAACGTCACATTCGTTCGATCAAACGTCGATATTCGCGGTGTGTCGTTCGCGCGTCGTAAATTCCGTACCGTGTGTCGAAGTTCATGCACAAAAGTGGTGTGTTACGAATGAATTGGTGAGAGAGGATCAGAAACAAGAACAAACAAGAAGGGGGAGAAAAAAAAAAAAACTAAAAATCGGCAGTCCTCACCTCGGCATGGTCGCGAAGAAAGCCGATGGCATCGTCTAGCCTCTGCTGTTCAGGCGCCGGCTTCACACACAACACCAACGCAACAACAAAACCAAAAAAAAAAAGAGAACAACCAAGTCAACACAGCGTTCACAACAAACAAAAGGGATAAACGAAGGTCAAAAAGAAAAAAAGTAATATGTAAAAATGAAATATGCCAGATGATCGACTTGAATATAACTGAACAGGGGGAGGATAATAAAGTGGTCTGCAACGTGGACAAAACACGCGAGATGAATTGTCGGTGCGTCGAGTGCATGCTACTTTGTGCGAATATTCAAAAGTGCGCAACGGAGGGCAGAATCTAACAACGAAAGAAAAAACAAAAAAGAAAAATAAAAGTGACTTTCTTGATTCGCTCGTTGTCTCTGTTCTAAATGCTCTCGATTGAAGCATTCCGATCCTCCCCCGAGCAGAAATAAAGTCAGTGCGTGTAACAACGGGTGTACTCTCAACGAGTCACCATAGTGCAGACGATAAAATATCGTAAGAGAAGTGAACGAGCACGAGAGGTATCTGTTACGAACGTCCTTGACCTGTTTCTAAAGCGCGTCGAAACGGTGATGAAGCGTGTCTGCGTTCAGAGATGCACCCGTCACTTTCCAACGAGATCCACGTTGAAATCTAGTTCACCAATAAACTCGGGACCGAGCGTGTGTTTCTCCAACAAACAATCAAACTCGTCTCGTTGCAAGTGTCGGGTGAAATAATGGTAGATAAGTATATTCGAAAGAAACAAATTGAAAGAAAAAAAAAAAAAAAGAAAAAAAAAAGAAAAAAAGGAAACTGTTAACAGCGAAGCTTTGATGCATACCATGTGAATGGTTCCACGGTTGGGATCCGCCGTGAAATGTGGAGAAACTGGTGCAGCACCTGGTACCCAACCTGGCGCCGAACCAGTCAAGGGTGGTGGCGAACTGACTGGTGTGGATGGGTTGCTGCTATAACTCGATACTGATTGGTTCGTGGGGTTAATCTGCTTGAAAACAATAGAAAAGACAGGTTAAACAGATTTTTCTATTACAACAGGTACTGCGCAAAGTTGCAAAGGCGAGAGAGCCCGTTTCGATCTCGCATGCATTTTCGTTTGTAGCCTACTTCTTTTATTCTCTCTCTCTCTCTCTCTTTTTCTCTTTCTATGATTTAGAAACGGCCACATTTACTAATTGCGTCGCCTGAAGAGTGGCGCGGACGAAGTACTGTTAGTTTTCTTTTCAGCTCTGCATAGTACCGAGATAGAAATGCCGAGGTTGTCCCCCGTAGCAGGTTGTCGGTTCGTCGTGGGTGCAGAATTGGGGGCGGAGGGTGCGGTAGTCGGTGCACCAGGACTATGACTATATTGCAACGATGCCGGGGATGGTGCACCGGTTCCACTATTTGCCGCAACTGCGCCGCTACCCCGGAATGTCGACATTGGTGGCAGCGAGGCCGCACTGGTCACCGCCGAGCCCAGAATTGGCGCTGCCGGTTCTCCGTTCGGTGACATGGCCGAGTATGCCTGCAATTATTATCAAATTCAATTATATAGGTTACGGGAAATATTCGTTGAAACGTGGAAAATTTGCCAGACGGACCGACGGACCGACGGACCATCGTAACAAACCGTTCCAAACAATCGTCGCAGACGACACGGACAAAGACATTTCCGCGAGAACGGTACGAGACGTGGAATGGTTGTTAGCTGACTTACGACTCGTTCGACCTTTTGAATCCAAGTCTGGTACATAATGGACCGGACCAGAACGGCTTTGATATCGGATACGCTTAGTGGCGCGTAGCCCTCGCTCGCACCTACTGAAACTCGCTCGTAAAACGTCTAATTTTAAGTCATCGTCTCCGGCTCAACAACGAAGCGTATTTATCAACAAATTAGAGGGAGTTTGCACGCGACCCTCCCTCGATTTCACGACCGAGAATCGCCGTTAATTGTTCGCTGTACGAAGGAAAGAACGAGGCGATAACCAACGGCGAGTACCGCTCTCTCGTGTTTCTCGTGTGCTCCTCGACGTCGACCAGCAGGCCATCGAGAACTGGGAAACGCGGTGAACCCGGCTTTCGACCAAAGGATTCCTTCGTTTCTGCGGGGGACAGATTCTTGGAAACAGGGATCGTTAAACCGGGATCGTAAATGTTTAACCTTTCGGCCGGAGATGTCTCGACTCGCGTGGACGCGTCGACCGCGTCTTTGTAAAACGTAACGAAAATGCATAAACTACGCATTCTCTCTTTTCCACGACCCGATTCGGCATGCTTCTTTCGTGCCTGTCGACGAATTCTACCGAACTATCTCGCAGTCGTTTTAGCGATCAAAAGTAGCTAAAGATGGCACGCGATAATCTTAGAAGCTCTCATCTCCATTCGAATTCGATTCGAGTCCGGGACCAATTAGAGACTCGTGGAGAGTCGATGCGTTGAACGGGTTCGAAGGAGGCAGAGGAACGTGGGAGGAGAATCCGGGGTGCCGCGAACAGGAGGATTTCGTGGTAACCATGAACGGCGTAAATCAAACGAAGGCTGCACTTGACTAGAAACACCGAGTAGCGGGAGAGTCGTTCTATATATAGAAGCCAGTGAGTCATTTGACGTTGCTCCGAGTACACGGAGCACTGTCAACAGTGTTTCTCAACTACTTTGGATCTGCGCAACGAATCGGCAGAGTATCCCAGGCGACGCGGTGATCGATGACTACTCCGAGATCGAACGAAAAGCAGAAGAGAAGGAAACAAAAGTTCGGCGTCCGCGTCGCTCTTCTAAGATCTAGATCACGTTGCATGTAAAGGATTAAGGTCAGCGTCGATAGGCTAGTCTTCACTCCGACGATGTCGAACGAGTCGAACGTCTTCGAAGGAGAGGAATTGGAAAAATGGCTGCGAACCGGCTGAATTTATGGCGCTGCAGCGGAACGCCTAACCGGGAGATTGCAATTTTTCACCGGCAAGTTTTCCCTCGTTCCGCGACCTCCGCGATGAAAATATATCGGCGAACATTCCGGAAAGTTGCAGAGCCGAGAAATTCGTGACGTGGCGGCGTTATTAACAAGCACGAAGCAACCGCGAGGATTCTTTCTCTCGAGTAAACGAAGGAACAGCTTAGTTTTTCGGGAGGCATCGATCTTCGAAAGGACGAGGATTAGGCTCGAAGATTTTAATCTTCTAACGACGAATCGGTCGTCGGCTGGTCGACCAACGACAGAATTTTGGGGGAAAGTTGCTCTCCTGTCTATCGTGAAGTTATCGGGATGTCAAGTCCGAAGAAACGAGCGCAGTCACGCGTGATTGATCGACGAACGAGAACGACGCGCGTACGAGCGAGAGAAAGAAAATCACGGAGAGAAGAAAGGAGTCGCTTACCATGGGGTCGTGGGGTAGGTGCATGGGATAGGCTGGTTGGGCCAGGTGAGGGGGTGCGTAGCCGCTATACGGAGGTTGGACACCGCCGCCACCTCCCGTCCATGGATCTCCGGGACCCGTTCCTGCAGCGTTCCCATCTAGAACACAAAGAAAACACTCGTTTACGATAAACTACGGGCTAGAGTATTTTGTCGATTTATTCGTTTACGGGATTTAAATAATTCTTCGGTATAGAAAGAAATAGCACTAGTATGAGAAAAAGCGCATTACACGTTACGAAAGTTTCGTCCGACACGCGTGTCCACCTTTACGATAATATTTCTATCGCGCATAACGAACTATATATAGAGCCGCATTTTTTCCACGGGGTTTCATTCCAGCTCTATACGTGTCTTTTAATCTGATTAGACGAGGAACGTTATTCGAGCACATGCGCGACATGCCCTGGACACTGAACGCCACGTGCTACTATTTGTTGCATTACCATGAGCGAGGTCGAAAGCGGGCGGATGCGAGCGATTCGCTTGCTGTTTCGCTCGCTCGGAAACCGAATCGCGAACATTGCTCCTTATTTGCGGAAAGAGTTTAAAACACGACAGCACTGTGACTGTGCAGTCGATGCACGAAGCAACCGTAAACCCATGTACGGTAATTTTTTCTTACTCAAAAGTCAATATCATCGACTAATCGGTTTCCTGGTAATAATTTGCATCGATTACCACACCGGTACGAGTTACGCTTGTACGAGAGCAGCAGGTAAGTACCCCGAGCGTCCCTATGCCGTTCTCAAGAGAAATCTTTATATCTGTTTTTTTGGGTAATTACATAGCCCAAAAACCACTGGAAAACTGTCACGATGAAAATCACCTAAACTTGAAATTCTCTTAAATCGAAGGTTCCATGAAATTAGATTTCCCGACTGGAAGAAAATGTTGTTCGATAAAGAGAAAAACTGAACGAGATTTTTTATCAGATGATGGAACTCGTTGGTCGTGTTTGAACACCCGTTAGAAAGGGCAATAGGCGGCACGACGACACGAGCCATTATTTCAGTTGAAAACAACAGCAATAAGCTTCGGGAACGTATTTCTTGATACTTTTGCTTGATATAATTCCGTGGCCAGAGTTTCCACGACGAGGGAACTGAAACTAAGCCAAACTACTCGTCCGTTCCTACCAACTACTGGCATTCGATGTCTGATAAAACTTTTTCGTTCGGCCTTCTCCTCCCCATTTATAAGGTATTCCGTTCGCTTACCGGGTGTCACGAGCCGAGAACGTATTCGAGAAGCCGGCCAACGAGCCTCCTTACCCTCTGATCTTTAATAACAACTTTACTCGGAAACTTTACCGATCTTATTGATTTACCGCCTCGGTAATCCATCCGGGAAACTTTGGATGCGCTCGACGACCTTCTCAGCTTTCTCTCTCGGAGAGAACTGCCTCGAAAAATACCGCGGCTAACGGCGAAACGATTCTTCGAATTTCGCAAGACTTTGTGGAATTTATAGAACCCAGAACAAAGCTCTCGTATCGATCGGTGAATTACGCGCGGATGCTCGCCTTCGTTAATCTCGAGCTGGGCGACGTGTTTGTAAATTTTCTGACTTCGTTTCGAAAATATCAGGATCCGCGGTTAAATAGAGCGCAGTCAAGATCGCGAATGATAACGTTGACAGCGATTGAAAGAGAAAATGGAAGAGAGAGAGAGAGAGAGAGAGAGAGACGGTGATTCCGCGCATTAACTCTGTTACGGACCTTGAACTTTTTACTTATGCCTGAAGCTTTTAAGTTAGTCGCGAAAAAAGATTTTTTATGTTTCTAGAAAACTGTAGGACAGGGAAGAAGAAGAACGCGATTAGTCACATTTTTTTCCAACCGAGGAAACAACTTTAAAAACGAAAGAAAAAAACAGAAAGGAAGAAAGATCATTAGCGTAAGATTGGGACGAGAAATCGCGCATTTCGTCGACGATTCTTTCTTATCTTCCTCAAAGTTACGAAATTTTCTAGAGGAGAAATACGAGAAGAGAGAAGTACGATTCGGTCGAGAACCGAAAAAACGTGGCAGAATTAATCGCGTTGCGCGACATCTGACCAGCGCGCGGCATCGTATAAAGTCGACTGGCGAAACGCGCCGTCGCGGCTTTTCCACGGGCGACTTTTTCCTCTCGTCCCGCGTAGCCGCGAATTTCAGCGCGGAACGAGTTGGACACGCCGCTGTTCGAACAAATAAAGAGAAATTGTTATTGTTTTTACGCGCGACAGGCAGAGCGGCGAATTTTACGAGCCAGCGCTAAACAGTTGAATATTACTGCGATCGTAAAGTCCCTTTTATCGTTCGTTTGAATCGTTACGCGATTTCCAACTGATATAGATGCGTGCACGCTGGATCAACGTGTACGTGTACACGAACGAGAGAGAACCGATAGGCTGGATCCAGATCGTTAGACAACGATCGATCGATCGATCCAACGGAACGGGCTCGATGTTACTTTTAGTTGTGTCCGGTAACGAGCGGCCTAGATTTTCGACTCACGATCGATACCAGTTTAAGAGTACACGGTAACGAGGATAGAACGACTTTTCCTTTTTGTTCGTAATACTTTTTCCCGCTTGAATTTCAAGTTAACGTCGTGTCTGTATTTTTGCAACTCTTGCGACTCCGCTACCGTTATATCGCGTTACTCTTTGCTATCGTGAAAGTTACGATATTTATTAAGATAGGAATGAAAAGACTGGATAACTTACCGATATAATAAGGATCTGCGTAGAGGGTCGCAGCCTTAGGGGAGGTGTATCGTGGAGAGTCCTGACCGAATTCATCCGAGCCATACTGCAACGAAAACAACGAAAGAGGTTATCAATTTTTTTTTTTTTTTTTATGAAAAGCATAGAGTTAAAATATAATTCATCCTCTGACTCGCGTTACTCTTGACTCGCCGATTATAGCTTGACATATTCTTACGAATAATTAGTAGAAACTCGTAATAAGTAGATTATTGTCGAAACTTTAACCATCGCTCTTGGAAAAGAATTCTTCGGCGTTCCCAAGCTAGGGATAATTTTAAACATTAAATAGAGAGGACTACAACGGTACTTATACTTATTATCGACGATAACTTTTCCACTTTTCATCTAATATCGAGTAATTTAATTTACTGGAATTTCCTTTGTTTCGTCGATTTTTGGAACGCAAAGAAATACATCGAATTCAAATGTGGTAGCGTACACGTGACTCCGTTCGATGATATATTTTAAGGATTAATAAAGAAAAGAAAAAGAGTAAGGATGGGCGTACAGGCTGGAAGAAGTATTTGCACATGCCCTTGTTTTTCGATGAAGCGTATTTTTATCAGCCTCGACACTGTACTTTCGTAGTATGAAATTTCTATAGTCATGCGATAGTACGTACTACTAGAGAATACGAAATTTGATATAGTTGATTAAATCATTAATTAGTACGTAAAAGGCTTATAGGTAGTCGCTGTACCTGGACCTAATTAATTGGTACGTGAATGCTATAACAGATACAATGGCGTGCAAATACATTTTGCTGCTAGTAAGATACGCCAGGCCCGAAAATCATTCGCGTTCCATCCCTTACCATTCTGTAGCTGCCGTAGTCAGCAGGGTAGACAAACATATCGTCAGGGATGGTGGGAGCCTCTCGAAAGCAAGTCAAATCGCGCGATGGGACAACATAACGGCGGCGTAGCGGGGAACCGGCGATTTGCCAGCGAGGGCTCGCACGGGGGTGGAAAGTGGCGCAGAAGGAGAGATTCGCGGCAGCATACCCTCGTCCCAATTTCAGCGTGATATATGTTAAAATATTCCACGCCGCTTCCCTTATTCTCCCGGCGAAAGCTTCTCTCCTCTCCCGCCGCCGTTCCGCCGAAAACTTTTGTCCCTGCTTCTTCTCTCTCCTTCGCGCCCCTCCGCTTCGCCACCACCTACTACTCCACCTGGTGCCACCGAAAGCACGACAAAACGAGAGGGACAGACAAGTTTCGGTCTAACGCGAGGACTATGGCCGTTCAGGCCGAATTTAACGGCGGTTCCTGAGAGCCGCGAAAGAATCCTCGCAACTTCCGCCTTCTTGCAACTTGCGAAATTTCTCGCGAAATTTCCTCAAAGGGACTCGGAGAAACTCAGACGCACGCGCTCCTCGCCAAGGAAAAAACGATTTACAATTGGTACACTCTCGTTTCAATATCTTCGGGTTTAATCACCACTATCGTTTGAACGCCTGGCGTGTGTTTAACACGCTGTTGACGACACGCTGTGAAATAAATCTTATCGCCGTTTCCGCATATTCTCGGAAAGTATATAAATAATTATATTTATAAGAAACGTGGATACGCGTTCTCCGTTTACGACTCGTTAATATAACTTGGTGGAAAGGTTCGGAAGCGACGAGAAGAGGCGGGAAAGAAAGAAACAAAGAGACAACTCGACACCGACCACGCGAAGGCCTACGCGAGACTGCGAGCGAGCTGACTACGCGTCAGCGCGCCGATTGACCGAGAGGGTAGTGGGGCCGATAGGAACCAATAGCGGAACACGCTTTGCTACCAAGAAGCTAAGATGCGTTTAGATCCGTCCTTTTGATAACACGGGTTATCAAGAGTTCTCACTTCGTTCGAAGGCGAATTTGCATAATTGCACCATATCAACCAATAAACGTCTAGGTTCGTTTGCTTCGGAACGATATTGAAGAGTCAAGGCAGCAAATTGCAGAGATGACGAGGTAACTATTTTTTTCCTTAGGCCCGACGACGTGATAGTCTGAAAAGCGAAAAATGCGACGCGGAATCTATGGAGTTCTAAGAACAAAAGATCTTCGAGAGCGAGCGTTCAGAACGCATCCATATCTCGCGAGGGAGGAACGGGGCATATAATTGTAGGCGATAAAAGCATCGGGTTTATCGTGACAGCAGTCGATAACGAGAGTACAAATACGAACACCCACCCTGGGTGGGGACACGAAAAAAAAGCTGCTACTAATCGCGCGATAAACGCGCGGCCTCTGGACCTATTAATTTAAATGAATTGCTTTGACACCGGTGGCTTTCGTGCATAGGCGTTGCACACTGGTTCTCTGTCTTCTCTGTCTTCTCTCTCTCTCTCTCTCTCTCTCTCTCTCTCGCAATTCCATTTCTTCCTCCATTTTCGATCGTATCGAGACATGTACATGGAAAAGATCTTTTGATGAGTATTTTAAACGTCACATCCCCAGAGTCTAAGTAGGAAAGACTACGAGTCTACGCGAAGCTGTCAATCTACAGGACGTGTTTTATCGTTTATAGCGTCGTTAAAAACCAGTCAAATACTCCATTTTCAAATATAGATCGCTCAAAAATGACGCATAACCGAATTTAGCGAATTACCAGGTAAATCACTTAGCTTGGCTCGAATAACGCCAACTTTACTTTGTCGCGTTATGGTTCGATCGAAAAATCGACGAAGCGACGATAGAGGCGAAAAGTCGAAGTCGGATCGACCGCGGCGAGAGAGAAGACACCGCGTGGCCAATAATTCACGTTTTATTTCTCAGGTTCGCGGGGGTGGTTCGGTGGACACGCAATAATAAAAATGTCCGACGGCCGGCAAGCCGGATCAGAAATCTTAATATGTCCCGGTGGGTGTCCATAGTGGCGAGAGTCAGCGATTTCCAGCCAATATAAATGTCCTACATTGATTTAGTTCTCTTGTTCTCCGGCTTGCGGCCAGGATGGAAAAGGAGGGAAAACGAACGGAAACGTCTCTGTCAGGGAAATTAGCTTCCGAAGGTTTGAAATAGGACAGAAGGGTCGCTGGTACGGGGCAAGCTACGCGTGTTACGTGACGTCTTCGGAAAATTGAGCACGTGATGTTCGTCTCACGTTCTCGTAGCGGCTATTTCGTCGTCTTAGAAATTATTCTCTAGCTTCGCACGAGATATCGTGTCTGTTACGTCATCGGCTGACACGTCGTTGAAAATTACGGGGAAATTTTGTCGGAGAAATTTTTGAAAATTCCCCGAACGTAATAGTCCTTCTCGCGAAACGTTTCGCGAAACCTAACTACGGTAGCTTACGGAAATATTCCAACACTTGTAGAAACATTTTATGGATATATCGTGTGTGTTATAAAGAAACATTCTGAAATTTTATTAGCGCTGTAACGAGGCATGAGATATCTGAAAATGTACATAGGAGCCACGAGCTACACATTTGGGACAAATATAGCTATATTTCGTAAAAAATCACGAAAGTATTTAAACAATCGATTAATCTCGATGCGATAAATATTCGAATACTTTCGTCATATATACCGTATATGCAATCTTAAGGTCAGGCCAAAAGGAATTCCAAGAAATTTCACTCTATACGATAAGAAACACATTTAAAACGATAATCCATCAACATCGTCTTGAAGCGTTGGGCGTCTTCGATCGACTACACGTGGGCGGAAATGAATTTAAAAGCGGAAGGAGAGGACTGTGCGTAGCGAAGAGTCGCCTCTAGTATAATGGATCGTCGATTACTCCCTTGTTAATTGCCGCGCTGACAATGAGACTATTTCCTATCGAGAGGCAAATATACGAAAGCAGGTGTCGCCCCAACGTCCCGTGAGAATTTTTCTACCAGCAGCGTTCTAACATATTTTTATTAGTTCGGTTCTACCTGCATGCGATCGAACCGATAAAACGATTCCTACGATCGATGTATGAGCTGTGTAGACGGCGTTTATCGTTTCTTCTAATTTTTCGTATCTTCGGGGATGTTGTCCCTCTGTAAATTGTCTACCGGCGGCATAGAAGCAACAAGTTTGCGTCTTCTACTTGGTTAATTGCAGTCAATAGATAACGCGCGCGATAACGTATCTGTTTATCGATTTGATTAAATTTTAATGGAGGACTCCTGGACACCTGGTACCGCAGATTCCCTTTTTCTCAGCTTTTTTTTTTTTTGTCCCACACGTAAACCCGCACACGCGAAGAAACAACGACGAGTCTTATCGACGAAAACGTTCATCCGTCTTTCCTCCGCATTAGCTGCTCGCAACCTAAAGAGATTAATGCCAGGCGATTTGTAAAAAAGCTGGATGCAACGGTCTTTAAATCTAATGACCGCCGTGTCACAGATGGATGTTGGATAATTTCTAACGAGCTTGGCCGTGCACGCACCCCTTTATGAAATTGTTTGCTTCTACGCGAATTGCTCGTGTCACGCGCAGAGTATATTACCGCCGACGAAGAAAGGCGGGTCTCTTCCTCTTTAAAACGACGAAATCCTGCGAAAACGAAACGGATAACGGACAACGAAATCCAAAACGAAAATCAATCAAGACGTTCTCTTTTGCTATATTTCCGTCGACCGTGGTAAAGAGGATAGAAAATTTCACATGACGTTGCGACGTTGGCTAAAAGAATGTGGGAACGATAGAACGTCGTGGTAATTCCCGTATTTTCTTTTTCTGAATTTACGTTTCTTCGATTCGTGTAGAACGAGGTCCCGATGGGTTCCCATGGCGGAGGGAACGGCCAGCCATAAAGGAAATACCCGTAGATGGAATAGGCATGTTCTGACACAGGACGACTTCCGGTTGTGCCATTTCGAACATCCGCGACGAATAGAAATTGAGACAGCCTTCTTTTCCTTCCCTTTTTTCCTCTCCTTCGCCCAGTATACCTCTATTTCTTCTTCGTGCTTCGATGTTTCGCATAATTTTAATTGCAGGCACGATGGGAAGACGAGAGAATGGGATTCGAGACGGAGTATCGAACTTTACACTCCTTAACGAAGGCGATTCGGTATCTGGACTGGTTGCGTTCTGCGGCTCCGATTTCGCAGAATCGCTTTTATCGTATCGTAGAAAGAAATTGCGGCAAGAAGAGGCGGAAACGGAGGGAGCCTCGGTTTTGCAAAACACGAGATACAATGCCATCTAATATTTGAGATTTCATTAGTAGACGTTATTCCATCCGACATCTGATCGGTTGTTGTGCTGACGCTGTCATAAACTTAACTTTAACTCTGACGAATATCGACTATCTATCCGTAGAATGTTTAACAATTAATTCTAATATTTTCCTCCTCGCAGTTTTTCATTTTCACTCGCCAACATCCTGGATGTTTATATTTCTCATGCTATTATTCCGTTTAATATCTTAAACAGAAACACATAGAATCATGGATTCGTACATTGCGGTAAAAACGTCGAGACTCTTTTATTTTCACCCTGGAAAGGCAGAATTGCCATTTCTCGTGAAATTACATCGTACCGCGTAAGATTTTTCTGTATCTGTAGGCAATGGATGACTAAACGGTTTCACAGTAAACCTCGAGTTGGTAGCCCAAACAAAGGAGCCACTTGCGTCGACGACGATACGCGTGGTAAACAGGAGTTCAAAGAAAGAGAAAGAGAAAGAGAAAGAGAAAGAGAAGGAGAAAGAGAAGGGGAGGGAAAAGAGGGGAATAAAGAAGGGAGAGTGGTAAAATTCATGGCGACGAGTAAATCTTGACGATAAAGGAGAAGAAGGGTGTTGGAGGATCGCGAGAGCGGTACGATCGAAAGCTTCCCGTTTTAATTGGCACCCACTAATTGGTAATTATCAGGCGTACCCACTCGTGGAAACCTGACGTAAGAGGCTTAAGGCCGTTTACACGGGATGGAGGATCCGGTGGCAACGGTACCAATACAACCGCCACGGGCGTAAGGTATACGTCGGTTTACAACGTTCCGAACACACAGCGCAGGTGTGCATATGTAATTCCGAATGGGTGCCTCGGCTAGCAGCGCAGCACGTGAAAAGAGACTAGAGATCCACGACGTCTACATTATTTATTAGGCGTATCGTTATCGCGTATATAGCGAGAGCCAAGACAAACGGCTGCATAATCAACAATTAGTTGGCTGATATGGCCTACGTGATCGGTTTTTAACGAGTGAAGCGTCCAGGCCTCGATTAACACGCGTCTTCTCGCTTACATTCACGGTATCTCGCTAATACTTTCGAGGAAAAAAAGAATAAGAGAAGAAAGTCGTTAATCACTCTTATACCTCCAACTTCTGCTTTTCGTTTGTTTTCCGTATTAAATATACACGTACGAGTAGCTTTTTCGTCTCTGTCTTTTTCTTCAAAAGTACCGATCATTGCGATAACATTATGCTACCGGTTGGTATACTTAACCATCGCTGTTTTTAACGCTGTTTCAGGCCAGGAAATGCGTAACGAGGTAAAACGTAACGACCTAGGCCGCGAGACGCTGTCAAGTAAAATGTTGAGCGCGTGACGCGTGTACGCGACTTCTTTACGTTGCTGGAAATGCGGATTGCGTGGTTCCAGCGTTACTCTAAATCCAACTTACGATAAATACGCATCTAGCAACGTTATCGGAAACGTCGCGCTACACAGTGTCCTACGTTGTAAAGGTAGAGCTAGATTACCTAGAACCTAGATTATACTAAAGCTATATTACACAGTGGGTAAACGGTCGTAGGTATAAGTTACGGGTTACGTGGACTACGCAGAATCCGATTGTCGCAGTGCTACTACGTTATAAGGCATCCCGCACGCGTGGCCCGCGTCAAAATTATAGGAAATCTAGATTGGCCTATATCTGATCGGTTGACGAGGTTGGTTTATGGAGAAATTGGGCTACGGCGGAATCTAAACTATTAGCTCGAACGCGATACGGAACGCCTAATATCCACGAGGTAGACGTAGACAGGAGCGATCTACACGGTGGATCCTCGTCTACGGCGAATCTAGGTTACGACGAGCTTAACTCATGGTAAGCCTGGCCCGCGGCGAACGAAGTTTCGTTCGGATGCTAAATTAGTGCTCGCTTGGCACGAAAATACGATTCACCACGCAACGCAATTCGTGTTCCGCTCGAATCAATTTCCCAGTAAATATCTCTCCGAACTTAAACGGGCCGCGGTTTTCTTCCCGGCGATAAAAACGACTAGCAACGCAGAGTGGCAAACGTACTCGTCGATACGAGAGAGTTTCTTTCTTGGTTCCAGAGATTGACTCACCGAATCAGAATGCGATTGAAATCCATGTAAAGTCAGCCTCCCGCAAAAGGATCAAATCGATAGGGGATCGAGCGAGTCGCCTGGTCGCGTCGCGTCGTTGTCGACCAGCTGCCTAGGTACACGGTAGCGGCAGAACTCGGAATCGAATCACCCGGTAGAATCGACCAAACGCGAGCGTTTCTCCTCTTCCGAGGAGAAGGGTCGACTCATTCCTCGAGAATGTGATTTAAGTCTGCATAAAAGACGACGGCCGCGCAGAATTACAAGAGGCATGCAGTTCCGCTCGCGTCGATATACGCTCCGCGCCGAGGAACTTTCCTCTCTCGTCACCGCGCGCGCGGAATACCGAACGATCGCTTATCGCGTTCTCGCTCTCGGCAGAAGACCGGACCCCGTCCTTTTTCGCCAGTCTCAAAGGGAGAACTTTTTCCTTGAAAATAAAGCGATTCCCTTCAGGCTCCAGGCTTCCACCCGCCCACTTTTCCACCCCTATTTAACTTTTCTCCGGGCCACCGGTTCCACGAAAATTTATTCTCCGTTCGACTCCACCGACCGCAAAGAATAAAAAATTACGTTTATTTCCTCGGTATTGTTATCGTTATTGTTTCAATCCGTCCTCCATAATATTTCACTTATCGTTACGCGCAATTAAAAGTTGCTCTTACTCATAGCGCGGATTGTTCGTTGTACTTGCGACGTGTTCGATCTTCGCCAGCCCTTTTCCAACCTCGGAACAAACACTTGCAAAGCGGACGTCGATCGACAGGTCGCAAAGAGATCATTTTCCGTCGTTTTGTGGAATGGAACGCGAATAGCCTACGTTTTTCTTCGACTACATTTTCGTGGAAAACGTTTCGTAATTGCAACCGCGACAACAAAGTTTCACAAAAAAGAAAAAGGATATTTCGCGCAGATGTATTCCCGATCCGAGAGACGATTCGTTCGATATAGACGCTTAACGAGCAAGTTTTTCTGTCCAGCGACGGGGAAACGTGTTCGGTATGCCGTGAAAAATTCATAGCTCATTTCCAGGCGATAGGAAAAAAAAACGTGCTTGATATTTTAACGACTCGAGTTGAGACAATCGAGAGATGCCGATACCGATTAGAGTACGTGGCTAGAACGTTGCGAGCAGAGGATAGAAAGGCGAGAGACAGGCCGAGACTCTACAGTGTGGGACGTGCACCACGCCCGATCCGGAATATTTCATTCCGCTTTTTTCTTCGTAATCGCGTCATATTACCACGATCGCGCTCCATAATAATTGCCGAGTTGAAAATTATACCGACGTAAGCCGAGATTTTCGTAAGTTGGATCGAGACGCGTATTTCAGATTTTAATCCTGATGCGTTTCTCGATTCTCTTTAGAAGCGATCGAACTCCTCTATCGTTAACAAATTTACAAGTACGAACGAAAGAATCGTCGTCGATAAACTTTCTCTTGAGACGTTAAAAATCTTGTTGCCAGTTAAAGAGAATAAAATTCTGCTGATAAAGAAACGAGGACTGTAGCAGAGTTAAAAGTATCATCCCATCGGTTTAATAATTAATTAAAGTATAATTTTAACTGTTTTATCTGCGATTATTTTTACGTTCTCGAACCTTTCAACGATTCGAAAATTATATCGTCGACGCGTTTCAGAAGCGTCACTTTTCCGGGAACTAATTCGCGGCTGGAGCGATTTTAACGTTCGAGGAATTACCAGGGTAATAAATCCGTCGTATTTTTCGATCCGCGTTACCATCGCCGATTTACCAGAAAAATGAAGATGGAGGGGCGGGGCAAGGAAAGAAGCTATGTTAAGAGATATAAATCTTATTCACAGCCAGAGCTAGACGACCGATGTACACGACAGTGGTACACACGAGGATCAAAGCCACTTTAACGATCTCGCCAACCAATCGATATAATTATCTTCTACCGACGCACGTTCAATCGCCATTCCCCCGGAGTACTACTCGTATTTATTTATCGCTAACGACGAATACACGCGTTAATAACTACGATTATCGATTAACTATCTTTAACCGGATTAACCGTCTTTTAAATAGAAACTGCTATAACCGTGGAATTTATCATCAAAAGTTCGTCAAAAGTTCATAAAGACGAATCAATTTTTGTTAGTTTCGTCGTGGTCGGTTTCTTCGCGATAGTAAAATGTAATCTGATTTTAATAGGCAGAGGAATAGGTACGAGAATAAAAGATTTCGAAGTAAAAAGTCTGTTATGTCGGAGAAACGGCAATCGACGGGTTAGCTAGCCTTCTCTGATCGATACGTGCGTTCCATCCCCGTTTCGCGCAACTTTGCTTATTTTTGTCAGCTATAGAACGACGAGTTAAATAAAAAGAATTCGTACTCCTATAGGAGAAGTTTGTGGCTTTTTCGATCGAAGTAGAATGACCGGAACTGTGTCTACGCCGGCCAAGACAAATATTCTTCAACGGGCTACGAACGATGCCTTCTAATTTAATTAATCTTATGAGAAACGTATTTCCCGATTGTCTAAATGTTTCTACTCGAGTAAACTTTCTCGACCAAGCTCGGTGAAAGGGGTTCTCTAGAATGCAAAACGCGGGGTATCACAAACGTCTCGAGAAGGTGGGAACGAAGAAAACTGAGAACGAGTGGGACGGTGTGCGAAGATTCTTCAAATTCCAGCGAGCGATTTTTTCGTTGTCGACAGAGTACTGGTGAACGAGGTGGCTTGTGTGTGCGCGTCTTTCGTATGCAAGTGTGACCGCCACCTAATACGTGCCACCACGGCACATACTAATTAGCTGGACGAGCGAAACGCGTCGTGAATACGACTCCACGTGGAGAGACAAACATTAGATACGAGTGGCGGCACATCAGGTTAGGTCGAGGCTAAAGCTTCGACTGCGAGCCGCTTCCTGCCACGAAATCCGCTTTGAAATTCTTTCGAAATGTACCCGTGGCTCGCCAAAGTATACCAAGCACTCGCCACAGAAACTTTGGAAATTTCGTTAGCGTTTTCAGACACCACTATCGTGATTTTTGCGCGTTTGTGGGAAATTTGAAAATGCGAAATTGCACGCAATACACCTAATGTGAGAAAGATATATAGAGTATCCAAAGCGTAGCGCTTTTTACCATAATTGGTAGGTGAACACACACACTTTTACTTACATGTTATCCTTTTAATTACGTTCTCAAAATTACCAACTCGCGCGAAAATCCGCGATTTAATAGCGTCAAAAGGTAACGTTAAACGATCCTAGGTTTAAAAGTCACCGCGACACGACCATGGTGTAACCTGGATCTAGAATATTCCAGGCTAGAATATCATCAGGTATGACGTCATCGAGACCCTTAAAAACGACATCCTTTCCCTTCCAACGGGCTCGACACTGAATCTCCCCGCGAATAAACGACGGCAAGTGCACGCTGAGAACGTGGTATGTGCAATAAAAGATTCGAGTCGGCTGGAAGTCACGTACGAGTACCAAACCGGTCCTATGCAGTCTGCGACTAATCAGCCGGTCTTGTGCCACGCGAGACTTTCCTTCGATACCGGTTATCGTAAAATTGTCACATCCATCGCACGTAGAGGCGGATAAAAGGCGGACGAAAATAGTACGAATTTGATCGGGTTAACCTTAACTCTAAGGAGTCGACCGTGTCGTCCGATGAGCAGGCTAAGTGGCGCCTTTTACATCTCTTCGGTGAAACTCGTCTTCTTTCTAATCCTGCACAGTTGGGTACACCGCGAGTTTAGAATCTGACTCGAAGCAGAACTCGAATGGAAAATTCGTAGAGGAGTTGAGTTGGCGAGGGACGCGAAGACGATCCGAAGGCACAGTGTTCGTAGATGAGAGATATTTGAAAGCTTGAACGGTCGATTACACGCATGACCGAAGGCGAACAGTTTCCTGACAAATCGCGCAACATCATCGCGCCAGCTATTCTCCGCAAAACGGCTCTACTAAGACGTTTACCCCGCTCTCCTGTCCGCCATACTGGTTCCAATAGCCGGGAGATGGGACCGAGGAGACGGCCGGCTGTAACACATTCCCGGACAAGTTGTTCGGGCTGGCGGCTTGAAATCGATCCCCGGATACGTTCTGCGATCGATTCGGACTCCTTCGTGGCTGACTGTTGCACGTTAACGCGGAGCAGTTCGAAGGTAACTGAGAAAGATTGCAGCCGACTCGAAGAGGACTCGAACCGTTGTTTCCTGAACCGAGTCTTCCAGTTCTCATTTGCATCCGCTGCGACTGGACAGTGGCGATTTGAGCGTACCTCGAGGCGGTGCTGCACTGCTCGATCGCGTAACACGGCTCCATTTTGATCCCAAAATCGCTCAGTTTAAAATTCTGCTGGTTCATCTTGAAGTCTGCGTTGCTTTCGAAGCTACGATCCATGTTGAATTTTTCGCAGAGAATCGGGATACGAACAATACATTTACAGAGGAGTCATCTGCGTTTTGTTCCTCGCGGATCGATGCATCCTCTGGTCCTTCCTTATCGTTGATCGCGATCCAGCCAACAGGATCGACAGTCGACCGATCGCTCGTCTCTTTCGCACGAATTCGTATTTAACATCGTTGTTTGGCTCGTCAGAGTCGGTGGATTCGCTAAACCCTTGCTGCGATCGATGTCGTATCGATCGATTCTTTCGATTCGAACGCGTTGCGAAAGCTTCTCGGGACAAGCTATTCACGCGGCCAATGGTATTAGAGAAAATCGTGCAAAATCGTGAGATAAATTCGTATCCGGCGTGCGCAACGCGAGGATAAACAATCTCGCGTAGGACGAGACATCCTCTCCGCGCTTGTCTTTCTCTCGAGAGGGTCTCGACGTTTAATTCAATTTATCGCTGCACGGAGGAACTGCGATCGCTCGAATCGCAGGCGACGCGTTTCTCCGTTCGCTTCTTCTCGCGTTACTCGGTTAAGCTCGCCGCGCGCCCAACGACGATCATTAATCAGCGAGGAAAGTTTGCGAAACCGCGAGTGCCTCTCCCGAGTTCCCTTTAATTTGGATTCTTCGAATCGCTCGAGACTTTCGTCGAATCGCAGCCTCCGCGGCCCTCCACCACGCCGACTATTTTTGAACAATGCGTTTACACTCGCGTTTCTGCGCACTTCGCCGCACGAGACTTTCACGAGCGCGTTAACACACCGCGTATCGCAACCCTGTTCCTCGAGCTTCCCAATGACGACTAATCTCGCTGTTCCCTCGTCGATCCTATCGCGCTACACAATTTTCTTTCCTTTTACTCGCCTCGTATTTGTAGGTCTAGCCTTGAATTTTACAGAAGGTGGATGTACTTCTCACTTTGGCTCGATATATTTGCCCCTATTCTTCGAGAACACAATTTCACAAAATGTAAAAGATCGCCAAGCGTCTCACGAACTATGAAAACCATGTTTCCGATAAAATCGTTCCATTATAGAATCTCTTTCTTCTCGACCTGCTCTCTGCCAAGATACATCACTTTCGAGAAAAGTTGAAATTTTTACGAATCTCGACGATATTTCACGAAGAATGATTCGAGTTCCGACGTCGATCGAACGAATCACTTTAAATTAGGGATTCAGCCGCGCAACGGTATCTGAGAGCGATTTCGCGGCCGAGACGACGGATCGTCGCCGAGGATCGAAGCGAAAACAATCGCCAGAGGATTAGAAGGCAAGAAGCGACGGGCAGCTGGTCAGCCAGTACAGAGACGACTGGTTTTGTTACTCGGCTCATAAGCTACGCGCCACACGGAGCCTGGGTCCAGCGTTACCCCTCCACGAGAACGTGCTTGTTCCGTGCATGTAGACGCACTCGTGTGCCCTCTCTCGCTCTCCTCTCGGCCCTAGACTCTACTCTCGTCGTCCCGTTTACACGCGTCCGTTGCACCGCTACGCTCGCCGCGCCACATACAGTTTCTCCAACTTGGCCGAACGTCGATAAAAATTTTACGGTCATGTTCTTTCTTTCTTACGCCGCTGCATAGAGAGAAATAATAGTCACCGGATGAAACTTGGGATCGGACGGATTCAAATTTTCCAAACATCGAGAGATCCAAGCGATCGTGCGTTCTCGCGAATCGCAAGTTGCAAGCTATCGGTACCTATCTACATGGTAACGAGACAAACCAAGTTCTACAAATGCGTTAAAAAAGTCACAAGTTCGTTGATCGTTCTGCCAAGAAGAAGCGGTAGCGGATAGAACGATTTTCTATGTCATAATCCGAAACTAATGGCGTAGATGAAAAGAAACTAAGCGGAAGGACGATCTCCGCCGTGTCTGGTCGCCGATCACCGAAGAATTTTCTATCGAATCCTCGCGTAATCGTTCCATCTATGAATTGTTTTGTAAATCTTCGTCGTTATCGTTTTGCGATACTCAGGATGCTGTTATTCGTTCCTATAAAGCGTCAGGATTTCCTAGAACGATCACGGAAAGAGAGAGTGGGTGGTCGCGAGCTTAGCCTTGTCGCGCACGAGACGAAAGCGTTCCGCTCATTGCCGGTTCTTTTCTTCGCCGACGCGACGGCGGATCAACAGAGACGTTCCAGTGTTCCGAGGAAGAAAAGGGACTCGCTCCAACAGCGAGATTTATTCCGGACCGCACTGGGCATCGTCAAAAACAGAAGTGTATATTGATTCATCGAGGCGGGCGTTGTTTGCTGCAAGCTATCTGCTCCCTCCCGTTCCGCGCGGGCATTAATCGCGATATCTTAATCGCCTGTTTCTTCCCGTTTTTACCAGAGGTCAAGTACCTCGGGCATTCCCAGTCCGACAAAGTCTAGAAAAACCTAACTGGAATTTTTCTAACGTTGTACGACAGAAGAACGGCCAAATTACCAATACGGAGACTAAAGGACGATCCGATCGAACGAACGAACCTGGTCCGATCTTTGACGAATTGGGATTCGCTGGATCGGCGAGACCGAGGCTCGATAGGGAAACTTGGCTGGATTTAGTTCCTAACGCTAAACGAGAAAAATTGTAAACTACGGATATTAAGAAGAAACGACGAGTCGATCATCGAACCGTATATCGAACCATCGAGGAATTAAAATTCCTCGAACGAGTAAAGTCGAGGCGTTCCCGTTGAAACACGGTCGCGCATACTCGCGTTCGCCAGTTCGAAAGTGCTCGCGTGCATCGTTGCATCTCTCGTTGCCGCGTGGCGCGCACAGAGCTACAGAAATAGTTCGTTCACGGAGCGGAGGGACCGCGAGGGACCCTGGACGGGACGAAGTCCGGGGGCAGAGGGGACCGAGAAAGAGAGGAACGAGAGAAAATACGAGCGGGAGTTACGAGTTACGGCGGAAAACGGTGGATTATGTGTGTTTAACCCCCCACTTCCGAAAGGCCCGGAGTTATGTTTGAGCACGAAAAGTAAACTTCGACTTCGTGGCGACGTGAGGCGCTTTGTGAGGATTAGGAAGGAGGCCGCCACCGGTGAATCGGCTCTTTTGTCCCGACTTCCGTGCGTCGGGGAATCGATTCTTCTCGAGACAGAAACTACCGTCTTATTCACGCATTCTTCTACGAAAATGAAACAAAGCTACAAGATTCTTACTCTACCACTGCACTTGCACGATTTAACTGGACCGTTGCGACCGTTAGGTTTTTCCATATCCAGACCAATCTCTGTAATTAAAATTTAATTTTCGCGAATGCGAATACGACAGAATTTATTGGCAACGAAAATGTTAAAAATTTTAAGATCTCTCGTGGTAAAGAAATTGTTATCCGAGTGACGAGTTAGCTCTTCGTCGGTTTCGAGAACAGAAAATCGCTCGAAGGAAAGAGAGTCGGGCTCGCGTAACGATAATTGGTTTGATTATTCGAATATTCGACTTGACTTAGAATTTCGATGGAGACTGGAAATTATATAGAAATTCAGTAGTCTTGGGAAAAAAAATGCGAGCCCGCGTTACCACCCCCGCGGCGTCGAGCGGGTCACGGCATCCGGGGGAGGTAAACCCGAGGAAAAACTGGCCAGGCCGACGTGCAACAGGTAAAGCACACAGGAAAGCGAATGCACAGGCCAGTGCAAGTCCAAGCAACCTGTCAAATATCGGTGAAACGAAGGAGGCCGTTGGATAGCCAAAAATATCGACGTCGATCAACCTCGCGTAAAAACGTCGAAATCGTCGCTTTATCTTTTTTTTTCTAAAACCTCGTGGAATATTTTATCATCGAATCGACGTGTTTTCCTATCTTTAAATAGCCAATCAATGAAAGCAACCTTGATAGAAACAGCTGTGTAAACGAGATTCGCAAATTTTTATTCTTTTCACGAATTTGACTGACTAGATCGGTATGACGTCGTATTTCTTTATATTTGTTGTTACTTAGAGGATTGACTAGTTCCTGGATATTGGTAGAATAACGCTAGCAAATAGTTCTATATATACGTATAGGTACTTTCGCTCAAAGGTCTCGTCGTTGGGACATTTCCTATTTCTTTTCTTTTCCTCTCTCAAACGTTACTTATATTAATATCTTTGAATCGAATCATTAATACGTCAATGGTATGTACTTGCTTGCTCGTATAAGATACCGCCGCGAGTTACGATCATTTATGACCATAATTTCGACCATAATAAAAAAGAGCAAAAAAAAAAAAGAAAAGACGAAGCTTCCAACGCAACTTTCTTATCGTTAACTTCTTATTTCGAATCGTAGAATCTTTTCAACATCGCTCGTACCGCGAATCGCAACCCACGATACCGGTATCTATAAATCGAGAAAAAAGCCAAGCGTTTACGTAACGCTAGCGACGGCTAGAAAATCGTCCGCGGGATTTCGCGTGGAAAACGACAGAACGCGAGCGAGGAGGGGAATCGGCATGCGTAATCGAGCAGCCAACGCGCTCCAGAATCGACTGGCGGTTGCTCAACGAAAACTAGTACCTACCCGTGCCACGGTCCGCGAGATGCCTAATCGTACACCTTCACCTAGATATCCGTCGATGTTTGCTCGCGACAACGTACCCTTTCGAATCGCGACACGCTCGTGTTACACCGTGCCGCGAGCCACGCCACTGTACGTAACTCGTTCGAACCCTACCAGCTACGGAATTCTTTTTTCCACGAACATCTAGAAAAGAGTCGTAAGAAGAAACTAAACTCGTTAACCGCAATGCTCGTGTGAGACGCGAGCAAAGCTAATAAAGACAATTACGCTTTCGTATCTATAGAAGCACTTTCTCTCGCTTCTTCTTTCTTAACGCTAGTTTCCCAAAAAAAAGTATATTATACAGCCGATAGATGATTTCGCCAGAAACGAAATTGCGCGTTTCTGTCCAGTCGGCTGCGAAAAAATAAATCGTACGTGCGCGGATTAACTTCTCCGGTGTCGGCTCGCGATCCGAGAAAGAGACACGGACGATCTTCGGACAGATTCGATTCGCTCGGGTGAAATATCGTCCTCGGGACGAAACGAGGAAACGATAAAACGCTGCAGCGTCCGAGACGCCGAGAGAGGCGAACGAGAGGCGGTCGAGGGGAGGGTAGAGAATAAAGACGAAGGTCTCGAGAAACGACGCGAGAAAGCTCGCAGGAAGCAGAGGACGAAGAAGGGAGTGTTCGGGACCGATGCTTTTCTACCGGTACTGTACCGGTTTTAAAGGACTCCGGAGGAGTGGAAGAGAAACGAGGGAGGTACACGAACGACGTGTAGTGCACGCGCGTGCAGGTACGATTCGCGTACCTGAGAGGTGCGCGACAAGGACGGGGCCCCGAGAGGTGATCGTGCTACGCGGCTCGGCAAATAGACGATAGAGAAAGAAAGAGCGGATGCGAGGAGGACGGCTGTACTAAGAAGAGAGGTGGACTAGCCACCGAAGAGTAAACTGGCCAGACTGCCTGCCGCCGTCGACAACGTAACGCCGTTCTTCAGGCAGCGACAGCAGCTCGTGGAAGGGGAAATAACCGAGAGCAATCCGAGAAATACAGAGTATCTGGATAAAATAATATTTTGTCACAGTGGCTCCGCAAACGTATCCTTACTTTCTAGTAAGGCGTTTTCTTTAATCAGCTTCTGCGTTTCATTTTTACAGTATTTCTAATTTTTGTAGTCACGATACTCGTATACTTAGCTCGCGGAACGAAACTTCTTAGTGTTTCGTCTATCCAATATCCGGATTGTTTATCGTAAAATACTTTTCTCAGCTATCGTAGGTTTACGCGGTAAGAGTTGAAAGCAGCGACGATAAGACCAACGAGTTTTAGCCGAAAGTCGTCTGAAAGAGTCTTGGCAACTCGAAGTTCTAGTACGAAGAGACAACGGCGGATCGGCTAACGGGACGTTCTCCTTTTGTTCGGCCGGCGAAAGAATTAATCAGGGAAGAGTAAATTGGCTCAGACTGCCTGTCGCCTTTGGGAACGTGGTTATACGTGCCAATAAAACTGGTCGGAAGAACGCGCTACCAAAACGACCACGCTGACGTGCACACCTTTTCTGACCTTATTCGACGAAATTAGAAATCTATCGGCCACGAATGAAAGACGCGATCCGCCTCTGAATAACTCTGGCCGAATCGTGCAAACCGACCGATATATCTTATACCAAACAATGCGTTCGTTGCGTAAAACTTGCTCGTTAACAAGTTACAACCGCGCGTCACGCTATTCTAGTCGCGTGTCGACCCTCGAAACAAACAGGGACGATAATTATTTTTAATCGACGAATTAAAACAACGACCGATTAAAGGAGAACGATCCATTAAACTGTCCTTCCCAGATCTCCCGCTTATTGTATCAAACGCCAACGACACCTTCCAATGTACGTACAACGAGTTTCGTTATTCCGTGCAAAGTTCAAGATTGCATTTTAAGATACGGAAGTACCGACGCCGTTGTATCGACGAGCAGTGCAACGTTCAAAAGGTGTTTGAGCAAGGTGCGCCATAAGAACCGCACCACGCGTCCAGCTTTAATTGTCAGTTCCGATCCTTTGCAGCTGACTTTTCGGTTCGGACGGTCCACGCGACCCACGGCGTCGACGATCGGGCGAAAAAATAGCACGCGGTCGATTCAACGATCCCGCTGAATTTGGTTGGGACCAACTACGGCCCTGAAATTTACCGATATCGCGTGACACACCGGAAAAGGAGATTCCCTCGGCAGATAAGCCGGTTCGTACAATTAGAAGGCGTTCCTCTCTAACAGTGTTTCTGTACCGTTAATCCATTCACGATTCAGCGATTGCGAAAGCTTCCTGAATTCTGAGCGACCGAACGATAGGGACACGTCGATCGACGAATCGCGGCTTCAAAGGTCAAGATCCTATTCACGTCCGGGAAGCTGCGACACGATGAAAAGAACACGCGAATGTTCCGAAGCAGTGAACGTACGCGCGAATGTAACGAAGCTCGCGAGTTTCTGTTCAAAAAACGATCCGATTAGCAGACTCGAATGAATTCGGATGGAAAGAAGGATGAACTCGTTTCCTGTGTCACGGATGAACGATATAAATATCGTATCGACGCGCGACTATAAAAGTCGGACTTACGAGTCTCCCGATGCGTAGACGATTTCGTCGTACGATTTCTAGGACGAGATTTACAGATCGTTTCACGAGGAACGGTCAAAGATTAACGATCCGGCTAGGTAAACACATAAAATGGCTGCATATTACGCGGCAGCTGAATAAAGAAACAGCATAAACGCGAATGACAAACATTTCCGCGGGGAACGTGGAAAATATCGGGGCGACAGGCAGCTAGGTAGGCGCGGTGCTAGAAAGTTGAATGAATTAAGCACGCCTGTTTACGATTGTTAGCGACTGACTGCCCACGTGCTTTCCGCTTGCGTCGGCTCTATAGGTTTCCTTTGATCCTCGTCATATCCACGGAATGTACCTTTCTTTCTTCGTCACCTTCGTATTCCAGTCCTTTCCTTCCCCTTTTACTTATCAACACCCTTCCCCCTTTTACCATCGAATCAATCCAACTGACTTTCCTCTGTTCTCCGGTCGAACAAAGCAACTGAGAGAGCCAAATGCTCCGCGACTGCGACTCCATCACTTACCTGAAACAAAACGAAGGAATTTTAATTAGAAACGACATACAGGGAAACGATTACACGTAGAACGATCTAATTGCACGTGGCGACGTTCAAGGTAACCGGAAGTAACGGGCATTTTCCGGATAACGGAAAAGTCGACATCGGGGAATCGAGGGACAGGGAAATCATCGTCGTCGGCTCGATGCCTCCAAGGACGCGAAATTACTGCCATTCGATGAGCTAAGTCGACTCGCGAGTCATGCATTCGCTTGTGCTCACTTTTTCAAGAAAAAAGAAAGAGGAAAACGATTCTAAATTACGTTTTTATTGGCAGGCATTACGACTTTCTCGTAGTTTCATGAGGCGAGAATATGGGAAATGTGGGGACAATTTGCTGGAAAATAGGAAGAAATTATACGATAAATTTCGTGTCGTAATGATATGGTAAGAATTCGATTGCAAAGATCCGTTCGACTTAAAATTCGTAGTGAAACTACCCGTTCCTACATAAATACGTAGGTATAACTCAAGTTACGTTGGATCGTAGTTCGAATAATAGAAACTCGGATACGATTACATATACGATGTAGTATCTGAAGCTGACAGTGAGCATTAACTTGTTCGCATAAACGAAATAGCGGATAAACAAGGTTCTAGCGTAACATCGATATCCCAAACGTTCGTTTCGACGATCGACGATACGTCTGAGCAGGTACGTTCCCTTTCCACCGCCAGTGGATTCCCCCTCTACGCGACGCGTTAATATCTAACGCATCGATCTGACGACTTCCTGCCGAACCAGGACGCGTTAATTGCTACGAAAAGAGAAAAAGCCACCCTCGTCGAGCGGAAGTTACCCCCTCTGACTTTCGATCGGCGCAACGATACACGGTACATATGGTCGATCTGTAAAGCCACGTTCGCGGAACGCTTCCGCGATTCTCGGACACAGCGGCCGGAAGTGCCCACGCATCGGGTGACGCACAAGTTCGATAACGGAGGAAGAAAAAAAAATAGAAAAAAGGGAGGGGGAGTGGAAGAGGGAGGGGCGCGAGAAGGGGAGGAGTCCACTATGGCGATAACGAAGAGAACGTCGATTCAACGACACTCGTAAAGCTGGACATTTAACGATGGCGATTTAACTGTCGCAGCGTGGCGCGCATACAATGTGCCTCTCTCTGGTCCGACCTGTACAATAATAATTATGGCTCTGGCTACGATTGTTTATGGAGGCGGCAGTTAAATTACCGCCGGTTGACGTTACACGGGCATTTCGGTGGCTGCTTTCCCTCGTCGCGTTGTAATTGTTATTTAACAGTGGTTTGTACCATCATCGTCGAGAACAATAAATTTCCAGGGGCCCGGCCAAATGAAGATTAACCATTACGCGATGCGCGTTTTCATCAAAGGCTCGTTAAACTGCAATTAAAACCACGGCCACTTCGCCGCTTTTCCAAACGCCTGACCCCCCCCCCTCCACCCTCCTATCAATCGCGTTCCAGAGTTCTCTCTCGTTCATCGACTGAAGCGGTTCTGGCCCGCCCACTCCGACGAGCTTTTTCTCCGACGTCGCTTTTCACCGGTTGGGAGAGAAGCACCGAATAACCGTCGACCTCGTTGCAGAGGCGCGACGAGTTTTCCAGCGGAAATTGGAACAACTTTAATCGCGGAGGAACGCGATTGTCGGGAATCGTGTGGCGCTGGCTTTCCATGAAATTTTGTGTGCAGTTATACGACATACGACACTCTTGCTGACGGCTGACGTCATTCTTCGCCAGCCGTAGCACACCTCCGACACGTGATTTTTCGCGTAGCCAGTTCGCGTACGCCTAAGTACTGAGATTCCTGCGTGGGAAGAACGATAGTAGCGTTGCGCCTATCCGGCGAGAAGACCGTCAAAAATAATGCTTCCACTCGCGTCTCTACGGTAGCGTCACTTATACATCGTATATTTGTACATTCTCCGATTGCAAATATGAGACACGCGTCGTACGTGTAACAACGCGTAAAGTTAGTTTAGTGCGAGAGAAGGCATCTGTTACTAGTGGCTATTCTGTTCGGCTAGTAGAACTAGAATTAGATCAGAGTATTCAGTTTGGATACGGGATGTTCTACTGTATTTCAATCTACTGGAATTTCCGGAACGGTGAAACCATCTCCGCGGAGTCTGCACACCGGCCATCGATCGATTCGTTAAAATAATCGGAATTTTTGCACGAAGGTGTTCAGCCTGACACACGACATGCAAACAATCCTTGACAGCCATGTCACTTGACACCGCGTCAAGTGTTTAATGAGAACGCACGGTCATCAGCCAACTATCTCCCGTCTATCGAGTTACGTGAGTCACGAGTTTGTAATCTGGAATAACGTTGGACGAAAATTCGACGAAAAGACCGACATCTCCGACCGATAGAGAAGAAAACAATTTACCGTAGCTTTTCCACCGATCGTTAACCCTCCGACGTTCCTTCGCCGCGTTTTTCGTCCAATCGTATTTCTTTATCGTTAGGAAAATCGAACCTTCTTCTTGCGTGACATCGATAATTAGATACGCGTATACAGCTCTTTTCTCGAAATAGGCAACTCACCGTCCCGTTTCTCTCCTTTGTTCGAACTCGTTGACAGAGAGGTGAGTAAAAGCCAAGGACCATAAATTTTTGCGGTCGAACGAACAGCGACATCGTTTGGCAGAAGACGAATAGAACATATGCCTAATGCTTTCTCGCATTAATATTTGGCGTTCCTGACGCGTTATATGTTGCCCGGTCGATCACTTTTTGATTCGTCGCTATGACGTTCGAGAAGCAAGTCAAACGGAACGGTACTACCCGACTCGCAACTAATACGCAACCGATCGATCCCGAGCGCGTTGCTTATTTTCAGACACAACTGTACTCGTGTAACGTATCCTGCGTAGCTACAGAAGATTCATAGAAAGTTTCAAATGCTCCGATAGAAAGAAATTTCCTTAAGACGTTGTAAGCCCTTTGTCCGATTTGTTTCATTCGATCGAGATGCCCAGAGAAGATGGAGAAATCGTCGTATAAATTCCTTTGATCTCTTCGTAAATCCTACGGACGTGTTTACGCGGCGTCGGTAAGTGGCCAGAAAAAGGCGAGGGTGAATTTCCGTTAGCCGAAGAGGGAGTTAACGCGATTGGCCACGAGCTTCCGTGTAATTGGGAACAATTCATAAATTTATTGCGACAGACAACACACAACGGTCTTCGTTGGTCCCCTTTCTCGCTCACCCTCGTGTTCAGTTCCTCGGTGGACGACCCTCCGTTACTCCGATACTCGTACAACGGAGAGGGGTTGAATCGTCGGCTCGAGTGGCTCACAGGGGGAGGAGATAGAGAGAATAGGTGGTAGGGGGCGAGAACGAGAGGACGAGGCTTGTCGAGACTCCCCACTGTACCAACTTAGACGCATTAAAAATTTAATAACTCGTCCCGATCGGTTGGTAAAGTAGGCAGCTCAACCACCATGGGGATCCCTCTAAATCCAGAAGTCTACCGACCTAGTCAGTGGCTTTCAATTTTCACTCTCCGAACGCAATTTTATCCCTCGCATCTCCCTCTGTACGATTTTTTCTAATTCTAAGTAACGAATAACGATGAGAGTAATTGAAACCCCGAACGTTGGTGTTAAATTTAGGGGAGTGAATTAGCGAACGAGGATTTAGGGGCAGCGCCAAGGTTTTATTTCGTTTTATTTGAAAAGTTAGGAGCAAGGTATCTTATCAGCGAATATTTAACGAGTAATTTCTTTTTCGACGGATCGTTCAGGTTTCGACGTAAAATATTCGCTTACTATTTTTAGCTGCCTCGTTGGTACTTGGTTGGTTGGATAACGTATACGTATATAGTATTTATAGTAATAAGTTTCAGCAAAAAATCAAGCACGAGCCTCAAAAATTCGAACGGTTTCAACTTTCCAGCAATTTTCCTAGTCGCTACAAGAACGAAAGACGAGGGGTTACCTTTTTCCCTGCGCGGTCTTCGCCATAAATTCGTCTTCTTGTTGATCTTCGCCAGGTTTACGGCCCCGTACGGCCGGTATACCAATAAACTGATCAAACTGTCCAAGACCTTCGAATTCTCGGCCAGCATATCGCGTTTATAGTCAGCCGAGAGAAATCATAGCGGGCAAAACGAGAGGAAAATCGAGTTTTCGACCGACGGTATCTGTCTCTGATTTCCACGCGACTCGCGGAAGCTCCGGACAAATTTCCTTCCGCTTCGTGTCGCTAAATTATTCTGCGATTAAGCGCATCGGCGAATCCATTAACGCGACCGACCTCGACTTAATTAACTCCCCGTCGAGGAATTAAATACTATCGCGGACGTATATGAATTTGTTACGCGGAGAGATAATGGTCAGCCGTTTCATAAATTTGCCGACTATCGTATCGTTCGATCTCGACGGAGTCGCGATTTTCGCGCGCGTGATTATTTTCCCCGCGATCGATAATCTCCTCTCGGCCGAGGCAAAACGTATAGGAAGACTCGCGCAACTCCAAATAAAATAAATAAAACAAGCGTAACGTTGTTATATTAGCCTCTTAGAAGCTCGATAATTCATCTTTCGCTCGAGTTCATAGCGTGTCTCGACCGTCACGACGTGCCTTGGATGAAACTATTGGTTGATAATATCGCGAACGTGGCCGATATAGATCGTTGGATTTTATACGTATCGTACGTCTATATCTGTTGCATCGTTTGGTAACCGACGTAATTTTCTTACAACACGAGCTACAGCTCGAAGAAAGTACCACGAATTCTGTTGGCGACGAAGGCATTCGAGAAACGTTGAAAGAACGCACCTGCTATTCGAGCAGGACGATTTTTGTAAATCTAACGTAACGAAGGAAATTCGTGGTCGGAAAGGTTCGTTAAAAAACGTACTACTAATAAATAAACGAAGAAGCAAATAAATCGCGGCGATCGCTTTTGCTTTTATTTCGCGTGGCGAGATCGATGACGTCAGAAAATTCGAGAAGCTCGGATGCACGCTCGGTAAGACGAACGGGAAAAAAGTGTGGCGAAGGGAGGAACAGCGTGGCGAGCAGAGAGAAAGGGGGCGAAAGGGGACACGTAGTAACGACGTGTACACCAATCCCGGAGGGCCTTCGTGGGGTGGCAGTTTTCGGGGGTGCGCCACCCCTACTTGCACCAACGGAATATACAGTACACGGAGCGTGTAACGTCCCACTGTCAGGCGACCCTTCCACCGTTACACCGACGTTTCCAAGCGCACACGCACGTTCACACGAACGCACGCAGCGTACCCCGAGTGGCAGGGGTCTGCCCTATGATTTGTAGCGGCACTATAATGCCTCAACTACCCAGCACCTTGACTCACCCTCTCTCCTGCCCCTCTAACCATCGTACCCCGCCCCTCATCGGCTCCCTCCACAAACACAAGCGAATCAAGCAGCGGCAAACAAGCTGGGGAGTCCGTGTAACACGCACCGATTCCTCCCTTCTTGGCCCTTGGCCGATGTAGCAACACGTAGCAACGTTTTCCGTTGAGAGAAAGAAGGAACACGAAGAGTTACGAGGCCCGGAGAACTCACCGAATTCGGCGCATCCACTGCGCGACTGCCTCGCACAGCGTTACCTTTGGCGCGTACTTGTAAATTATACTTTCGAAGAAAAATCCGACACGCGTTTCACGCGTTAACCAACGGTCGTCGATGACACGCCTTGCCAAATGCTTTAGAACGATCGAACGTTGTGGAGCGGTACGCGTGGAAAATGGAAAATCGAGAGCGCGCTAGATAGAAATCGGACTCCTTATTTGGACACCGCGGGATGAAACTTCGATGTTAACGTTTCATTCTCAGGCAGAATAACAATGCCATAATTTATCCTGTAATTTCTCGTCTATTTCCCACGATTGCGTTTCTTGGCGGCCTAACGATGACGATTTCGCTACACGTAAGCAGAATCGTGCGTCGTTCGAGGGTTAAAAATTGCGTTCCGAGTTCCAGGATTATAAGGCTGCGTAATTGTTCTATATAAAAAAATAATTCAGCAACCTTCGCCATGACGCCAGAGTTTCAGAAATTACACCCTTTTAATTGCTTGCTACGTCGATTCCGCGTAACGCTGTTACCGAAGGGGTACGATCACGCGAATAATTCGTATCGGTATGGAGTACGCGGCGGTTAACGTGGAAAATATGTTCCGGGACGAGTTACACGTCCGTGCGGCGAAGGGTGTAAGACCTCGGGGGATGAATTTTCTATGATTCAACCGTAACTCGCGACGCGATGTTATTTGTAAAGAACGGGTGGCTAGAGTTATCGGCTTGGTTCTCCGGTTCGTTGCGAGGCTTCGTGAAAACCCGGCACGATGATTGATACGTCGCGCCACGGAGCCGCCGCCACTCCAAGATACAAAGGGTGGATAGAAAGAAAAGCGAGAGAGGGTTTAAAGCGTTTCGATTATTTGATCGACCGATAGAATTATACGCGTGGAAGCGGATTTCGATTGGTACGAGGATAGGCGGAGCAGAGGCGGAAAGGGAAAGGAAAAAAATATTGGAGAAGGGGTGCACAAAGCCGATCACGAAGCAACGCACCCCCGTTGCGAAGATTATATACCGTGTTAAAAATAAGCTGGCCGCGTCCTCGTCGTCGGGCGTAATCCTTTCGTCGATCGGTTTTTTTCATCCTCTAGACGATTACCCTAGGAATTCGGTTGGATTCGTGCACGCGGCAGCTTCGATTAATTAAAACGGTCGAGAGAAGGAAAAGTCGATGCGGTTAAAACGTCGTCCTACAAGCTATCGGTTCGCGTGCGATTCTTCTTCTCAACGCTTGTTAGTCGAGTCATAAATTACAAGTTCGCTGGAGGAAGAGAAAGGGACGGAGAGAGGAAAAACGAGTAGAACGAAAGCGGGTTTTTCGAGCTAATTGGAAGAGCAGCTCCGGTGCTCGTAATTAATGGCTATTTCGCTATCACCCCTCCCATTGTGACTTTTCTCACCGGTCAAACGCGCGTTCGTCGATAACCTGTACAACTCTAACGCGTGGCGAGAGGCTTGACCAAAAAGAGGAGCGCGTTTTACGAATCCGCCGGTACAATTACGCAAACAGTCTCGCCTATCCCGAGAGTTTTCGAAACGCGTGCAAAAGAACGAGCTGGAGTGCAACTGCGTGGCACAAAAATGCAATTTTATCCCGTGCTTTTTTTTTTACGAACCCGGTGGCTCTGTAACGTACGCAGAGAATGTGCAAATCAAACCACCTCGGATAAAGCTACGGGTAGGTAGACTCCCGGTTATCCGGTCTCCGCTTTAACCGATGGCATTTTTGCGATGAAAACAATTGACCAGCGGAAAAATCACTGATACATTCCGTAATCGTTCTTTTTCGTCCGACTGAATCAACTTTTTCCCGTATATATACTACATACGTATCTCTACGTACCTCGATGTAAACCTACGTGTACCTTTTACACGCATATATATGTATGACGACGATAGAAGGGAAGAATACAGCGAAGCACGCTTTTTATATGCTACGAAAAAAAGATATGACAAATTAGAAAAGGAGGAAGAGAATAGAAGGAAAGAAGACGAGAAAGATGGACAGGGCGAAACGGTAAATCTGATTTCCAGGAAATTCCATTCCTCTCGGTGACTGGTTTTCATCTTCGGGGAAAGTTGCGCACGTTCGAACGGTGCTGGCTTACAGTTTTATCCCCGCGGGTGGATCGATCGCCGATAGAAAAGCTGCGACGCGTACGAAGCCGGTGCACGAGCCGCGGATCTCCGAGAATCGTTCCAGACGTCGTAAGTATTATTTCGTGCTCGACTCTTTTTGACAGCGTGCGGATAGACCCAGCGAACCTTCTCTCTTTTCTCTTGCCGCTCCCTCCGCGTATCCGGTGCGCGCAAAGTGTATTAAAGGCAAAGTATAAAAGTTCAGCGGCGCGCGAATTTACGAGGCGCGTGCGAGCGCCAGATAAATATCTTACGGGTCGGTACCTTGCTCCGCGTCTTCTGACCCTCTCGCGAGGCCGCGACCGAGCTTCGACCAGAATACCGCGGCTCTGATACCCGTCGTAGATACGCGTCGTAGATACACGTCGGCAATTACCGAGATTTCGCAGCCAAAACTTTGACGGTCGCGCGAAACGCGGCAGCGGTTGGCTAATTTGCCGCGATATTTGTCGCTGCGCAGCTTGTTAAAGCTTCGAATATTCGATTCGCAACGACATACTTGAAGAGAACACGATCGAAGGGTTCGACAACGAGGCTCGACGATCAGTATACTTCCATGTCCCATAGAAGCATCATATACTCTTGCTGGTCGTTCGTCAAAGATTAAGAACCACGATGTTGCCCGACAGCGTTGCAGCGCGTTACGCAAAAATTTCCGTCGTTTTCCAGCCTATACCCACTCGAGACGAGTGAGAACGACGACGGGAGCGTTCGTATTTGTATCGCGTATCGTATATAGCGCTCGCGTAGGAGATGGAGACGAGGGTTGATAGAAAGCTTGGGCTACGGCCGGGCCGGAAGCGTCTAGACGACCCCGTGGCCCCTTCGGAATTGATCCATCGATTTCAGCCCGACTGGACGATACTCGTATTTCGCATTCGACCGCGGCGATTCTTGCCGATCAACCGCACGCAGTCATTCCGAGAGCGAACGCGCATCGATATGCATATAGTCGGGCGTATGGATATAGCCGGAGCCGCCGCGTGTGTGCACACGCACGCAAGTGTGCGGGTATCGATACACGTACGCGAGTCCCGTGCCACGCGTATATCCACCCGTGAGCAACAAGAAACGAGAGGAAAGAAAGGCAGAGCGCGCGATTTATTACGTTTTTGCGGCGCGAGCCCGGCCCCGTTCGGCCGCAATATCTTGTGTCGCGGTAATTGAATATCTGAAAATGTCAAGAAACGTACAAGACGGTGGGGAAGGAAAGCTGTTGGCGTTCGGGACGGCCAAGGGAATCGGAATGGAAAAATTGCGCGCACCGTCGAGTCTCGAAACAATGCCTCGAATTAAAAACGCCGCTCGCTCGGGAAAAACTAACAGCATCCCCTTTCTCCTTTCAGGAGGAGAGAACGCTGGAAGACCTCTCTCCGGCGTAGGCGGTGTCTCGGTAATCGTGGTTTTACCGGCAAATATCGGTCGGTTCTATGTGAGAAAATAAGTCGGAGATACGACGTGTAATCTCCTTTTTTCTTCTGGGAAAGAAGAGTGGAATACAGAGACGGACTCGCAACAGCTTTCTCCATTTTTTCTGCTCGCGCGGAGAGAAGAGCGGAAATTGCGAGGGGAGACGCCGGTGATCTATGTCGGCCAATTGATCTACGACGAATTCGCGAGGCGGCTGCACAAATCATGCTTCGATCGCCGGGCCAGAAGATGCGACTCCTCGTGGAAGCAGAAATTGCCGGCGATAAATAATAAAACGAGCCGTGTAATTTGAGGTAACGGCTTTTCTGTCCCCCTTTTTCCTCGCTTCTTCCGCGATCGTTGTATGGCCGCGGCAACCTGCCTTTCCTCCCTCTCTTCCTCCTTTTCTTCTCCTTCGTCTTCCTTATCCTGCCCCTTTCGTCCTTCCTACATATTCCTCGTGTACGTTGTACACGGTATGTTGCTTCGCGAAGAAACACGTCACGAAGCTTCATTCGCGTTAGTCGGCGCGTGCTCGACGCTCGTATATAACTGAAAATTGCGCGTCTCGCCGATCGCAATCGGCTGCAAAACGTCGGACAACTCTATGATCGTCGCGACGAAGATCGCCAACGGCGTAAAATTCGATTGATTTCGATCTATCGTATCAAGAGTCCGATCTTACGCTCTGACGAGATCGACGCATTGCTCGTTCTAGCGACTCGTAGGTAAATAAACGCTCGTTAGCGCGATTAATTAAACGATAACGAATAATTACGGCGCAGTAAGTCGTTGCCGCTAATCGGCCGATTCGAAAAGCTCGATCGACTCGATCCTACCTGCGATAACGTTTTCCGCGAACAGCCTCTGTATCTTCGTCGTCGACTGCTCGACCGCTGTTAATTGGCTCCGCGTATGATCCGGGGCGTATCAAAGATAACGCGATGAAACAGCGTGAAGAGCGGGATTTTGCGAGTGTGGAGAGTCGCGACGATGGCGGCGTCAACGTTGCAACCGCGAACGCGACGAGCCGCGTAGCGTGCAGTGGCATCGACGTCGAAATATATATCTGACCGCGAGATAGCGTACAGCGGGTCGCCCCTTGGCTGTTCGATATTTGCATAAACACGCCGCACACCTGTAAATAATTTCTTTTTCGCGCAGCTAGCGCGCGGAAGCGCGCGTAGATCATCCCTTGACGCGTTATGGATCCGAGCGAGCGAGCTCTACCCGGGGATTTGCATCGAAGGAGTCCATAGACCCGGGACCCGCGAGCATTTTTGCAGAAATTAATGAAACCGCCGCGAGAAAAGAGAAGTAGGAGAAGCTCGTAAACAGGAGAGCTTTTCTTTTCTTCGATTTTTCCCAGAGCACAATGCCACCGAGACGCGCCGCTATACCCGGTTAATTAGCATATAGAGTGGATAATTAATTACGCGGAAACGACGCTTTCGTTCGCGCCTCCTTTTTTCCCTGTGCAACCAACGTGTAGGTCAATCGAGAACGCAACAGGGAAAATCAGGTTGTAGAACGAAAGAAGAGTAGATGATATCGCGGTTCGATATCGTCGTGTAAAAGAGGAAAGGCGAGAAGAGAGAGAGAGAGAGAGAGAGAGAGTGTGAGAGGAGAGAAGGGGGGGAGGAGAGAGAGGATCGATTCGAGAAGCTTTACGCGAGAGAAGGTGCAAAGTTGCCGCGAAAAGTGCGAAATGGAAACGCGACAGAGAAGCACACGCGGAGAGAGCACAGTCACGGAAACGTTTCGCAGTATCGAACGGGGGTCGAGAGGGCACTCGAGTTCTCCCTCCCTCTCGCGAATCGAGGGTGCGTTTTTCGACGACCGTCAGCCCAGCCGTCGAGGGCACTTTACTAATTTTTCGATTATCCCCCGGTATCATCGAGTGGAATATCATTTTTGAAACGTCGATGACCCTCGAAACGACAACTGTTTCGCGATTCCCGGAGCACCATCGATTCGATTAATTCGACCCGCGGGAAAAGTGGGTCCGTCCATTAACGCTTTACCGACACCATCTAGGCGAAAAATAATTTCCGATACGTATTCAGATTGCAACTGGTTGAATAAACGAATTAATTTAAGGCTCGCCTCCGACGTAATTCAACATTTTTGCAACCGGTAGTACCAACGCGCCAAACTTCGTCGCAGTTTAAAAAGTCTACGAGCTGAACGCCGTGATACGGGGTGAAAATGAGATATATCGTTTCGTATCATTTTTGCAACCACTCGTTGTTTCAGATTCTAAATATTACGAGTGCAAACGATTAAAATTCGATACTTACGAGCATAAAAATATCCAAGTTAAAAGAGCTCTTTGAATTCGTCGTATACGCGCGTTGGACAATGGCAAAACGATTTTACATAACAATAAAGGCTGTGTTACGTATAAATAGAGATAATGATCAACCAATTTCCTACTCAATGAGCACGATCGCGGTTCCGCTGCGAGAGCTGCGCGAGAGAGCAGAGAGAAAAGAGAACGACGACGACAGTCGGCTGGAAAGCAGGGGTTGGAATTTTCGAAAGGCATTTCCTTGCTCGGTGAATTTCCGCGGGACACAGAAATGTACTTAAGCCAGTTTCTAAGAGAGCCAATAAAACCGCGATTGGACTCTACCCCTCTGCCTTTACCACGGCGGGATATTTCACGGATAAAGATAAGGGATGCTTCGAAATGTCTTTGCTCGGCGTCTTCGCGCCCTGCCATGTACTCTGCCAAGTGAAATGCTCTGTTACTTAAATATTTAACCAAACCGTGCAAACTCCCTCCTATCTCTTCTTCTCCCTAAGAATATCTCGCGGCAACTAGCTTCTCTCTTCCTTCCTCCTCTTATTAAACGAAACAAACACGCAGACCCAACGATCCTCTTTCAAAACTCCGATATCGGAAAGCAAGCTCCAATGCTTCGCAAATTAACCCCCTAATTTCAGTAATGCACAGCGTTGTGAAACGCTTGTATTAAAAACGCATCCGACTGTCCTCGACTAATATCTAACCTTGTTCGAAAAGATCGTTTCGTTTCGTTTCGTTCCTAATCAAATAGATCTCCGCGTTTCGGTTCGAGTTTGCGTATTAATTTCCCTCTGGTTATCGGCACCGACCGTTTAACTTTTATTTGCAATTCGAAGGGAAAATCTTGAAATCCCATCGCAGCGATAATAATAAATGTCGATTTTACCGTGTTAATGTCTACGTACGTACCCTGGACACGAATATAGTAACCTTCTATGTAGACGTGTGCGACAAAGCGAAATTAATGTCGCGGAATTGACATTGTGACGACGAGTAAACGATCGAAGAAATTGGATACAAAACGTTGCGGCGAAACTCGAAGGTTTTTCGATCGGTGTCCGAAGTGAGAATAAGAATACTCATTTTTCGCAACAATTCGTATGATTCGGATAGGATCGGTGTCGATAACCGGTAGGAAAATCAAAAGGGAAGAAGGGACCGCTGCGAAGCAACGCATCGATAAACATTTTAACGAGTTTTAAGCCGGTGGAAAAACTGGCGAAATCCGGCGGATCGGCACCCTACGCAGCCAACAGAACAATGATCAATGGCTCGTGCAGGCTCCGCTCCTATGAAAAGTTACATTCGTGCCCCCTGGTCCGCGCTCGTGCGCGTTAAATCACACAAAGGGATTCCATGTGTCTGAATGTGTACGTGCGTATGTGTACGCGAAGCCGATTCGCATTGTGTGGCAACGATACGCGTGCGTAGCTGCGTGAGGCGCGTGGGTGGTTGATTTTTCAAAGCTCGTAATAACGAAAAGTCAGCTCCACGATGCCTCGGTCTCGGTAATGGAGCCATTCATCGAAAACCGGATGAAACATTATTATCGGTCAAACGCACGCCGAAATATGTAAATCGTTCCGACTGAACGATCCAAGAGGAGGATGGTCGCGTGTACGCGTTGCGATCAGCGCCAGCAAGACCAGAGAAAGAGAACAAGAGACTCGGAGAGAGAGCCGAGAGAGGAAGACAGCTGAAATCGAGCGATGGAGTTTTTCACTTTTGTGCAACCGCGATATACGTACTCTGTTTCGCGATCGTAGATCGGTCTTCCCTGTTTCGCTGATTCGCATTAGGCTTTAATAACTCTTTCGCGTCCAATCAGCTTGAATCGTTGCTTAAAAAGCGTAAAATTGTTGTGCCTTTGTTAAATACAATTAACGTCGAAAGCCGCATTAAATATCGAGGCTTACTCGGTGAAACAACGTTTACTCGGAGACATAGTTTGCTGCCTCGTTTTTAAAGAAGGAGCTGCATCGGTTAAGTTGAAGGATGAGACCGCTTCTTTCGGATCTTGTTTCAAGGTGCAAGGGAAAAAGAAATATTTCAATTCCTGACCGGTGTACGCCTACGTGTCTCGAGGCGACGTGTTCGTCAGGAGTCGATAAGAAAGATGCTTATCTGGCCGGAGAATAATGGACGGGCATGAATCCGATGTAAACGAGAGTGGTAATGCGATGGCAAAGATGATAAGGAGATAATGACGATGATCACGGCAGGGAAACCTGCACTTTGTTCTTCGACGATAATAATAATTACAATTAGATCCGACCCGCGAGGAAAGCGCCTTTAATGGTATGCGCACAACAGAAGAAAAAAATCGAATTGCAACCTATTATCGGCTCGCCAGGGATTTACAGCGAAAATACGCAAGTGATCGACGATCCGTTCCAAGCAAACACCAATAATACACGAACCATACGGAATTTACATTAAACGAAACATCGCGATTATTTCTTCCAGGTCCAGCCTAATCACATACGATTATCCACGGTACGTTGATAATCGATCGCGAACGTGTCATTTTCTTTTTTAGAATGCAACGAGGAACGTTCGCAAGAATTGTAAAATCCATCAGGAGACGACGAATCTCTGTCGAAAGGAAATCTTTCTGTCTCGTACCCCCGCGGCCGTTGCCCATTGCCATAGAACGTTCCCTCTGTCGCAATTACCGCAGCCTTGGGACACGTAATTGTACACGCTGATTGTTATTTGCTTTTCTTGCTGGTATTCTCACGGGAGCGGGTTTTTCGCCGGTGGCTGGAGGGAAAAGGCAGGTTGAGAACCACTCACGTATCAGAGGGTAAAAATGATGTTTGCGCGGATACGAAAATTACGAGCTATAGCAGGCTACGAGTGACCGCCTCGTTATTGGCCACTTCGGTTGGCTCGCGTCTGCTTTATTCTCGCGATATTCCGCTTTAATTTTCCACGCCCGGTGTGAATAACAATTATGTAATAATTTCACCCGGTCCAACGCGACATATATGCATATACACGCACATGAGCGCAGTCTCGAAAATCGCGGGCTACACATCCGCGGCAGGATAAATCGAAAATTTCATTCTGTCGCGACAAATGAATTTTTGAACTCTCTTTCTCCCTCGTCCCTTCTCCCGGCGCTGCGGGTCATATCTCAAAAACCGCGATTCGAAAACGCACGGGGAAAAAAATAGCTTTCGCGTGAACACATAACAAAAAAAAAAAAAAAAAAAAAAGAGGGAAAAAGGGGGAAAAGAGAGCCCGGCCGTTTAACGAATTTCATTTTCAACCTAGCACGAGCTGTCGTGCGCGCACGCGGCGTTATCGTCGGCGATTCCGGTCGTCCAGATCAAAAGAGATTTTAATTTATCGCAGTCAATATTTTCGACGATTAAATTTAATCGAAGGATCGGGTTGCTTTGAAAATGCTCGATGGAACAATGGAAGCTGGAAAATGGGTGGGAAAAGGAATAACAGAAAAATCGACGAACCGCGATAGGCATGCGCCTATCTTTAGAAAAATCGCGGATCGCGGTCGTGACCAGTCTGGAACGAGCTTCTTTCGATCGTCATCGTCGGTGAGGTTCGCTGCTCTTCCTAGTCGGCGTAGTTAGACGTCAATCACGACGACCAATGAGATGGCGATAAGAGAGCAGACAACATGGCGCTCTTCGGTGATCCTCGACTATCGGCTTGCTCCTGATTAAAATAAACGGTCGACCATCTTTATCTTCCCGCACCCCGAGGTTATCTAATTTTCCTCCCTCGTCCTCGTGCCTGCGGTCCTTCTCCGGTACCGCATCACCGCCTACCAACGAATATACGAGCGACTGAAACCACGAGGTGGGAGCATCTTCGAGAAAAAACGACGGCCCGTGTTTCTCGGAAGTGACGACGCGCTGATGGCTGCACGCTGTTACTAATTACCAATTCGTTTCTTTTTCACATTCGCGTGTCACGACGAGGTTACTGTGTACTGTGTATACGTACGAGATAACACATTTTTCCGTGCTCCTGCCGCGCACCAACTAATATAGATTAACAATGTAATCGACTCGCGTGCGTAATAAATTACGTCCTGGTCGGGGCGAACCGCGCGTTGTACAACACGGCTTTTCCGAATCAATTACGCCGTTACGTTCCAGAGAAAAAGCTACGTTCTCCGTACTATGAGGAGAAAAAGAAGAAGGGATAAGGGCATTTTTCACGGTATCGGCTAATGCTCGACTTCGATTCTCTGCCACGGCAACGGGGGCGGCGATTGTCCTTCCACTCGCTACCTAATCCTTCTTAAGACGTTTCCAATCCCCTCGTCCGAGATTAACCGAAAAAGATCCCGGATCTAGCCAGTTCGTCTGATATAAACGGCGTCCGCCTTGCCAACCGGGACGTATAATTGGTTGTCAGTCAAGTAGTCAGTGGCAACCCCCTTGAGGCAGTCTCGCGCCACTTTTATCCGCTCTTTCCCCGATCTCCAGGGACACCCGGTATATACCGTATATATATATATATGACAACCGACGAATCTCCTAATGGGATTTCACGTACGATCGACCAAAGAATTTCATCGATTTCGTATCGGTCAAGCGACCAACAACGATCAAAATTTCCAAGTTCGAGCGCAGACTCGATCATCGTTGTCACGCGTGTCCAATGCTTTATTTTCTAACGACAACAGAGGTATCGAACGAAAGAGCTTCCTATCCTTGGGTGATTACTAAATCTTCCTTGCGAGTAAAATGATGAATTTCTATGACGAGATAAATAAGAGCGTATATTTGAAAAATTACGAATCGATCCGAGCAATTGTCACGAATTTGGTGGATGGTCGAGGAAACGAGAGGAAGTTTCTTAGAACGTATAGTCGATCGAGAGGATTGGCACACGCACGGGAAAGGCGGTGTCGCGAAATTAGCATGGAAAAGTGAAAGCCGCGGAAGGGGTGGGGAAAAAGTACGAGTATGGAAACGAGCGGGAGGTAGAGAGGAACGAAAAAGAGAGAGATACCGATTACAGGCTTCTCGAGCTAATGGTTTTTGGCACGGAGACTCTCCAGAGTACCCTTGACCCATCTAACGGGAGACAATAAATAATTCATCGGCTGATTTCATCCTGCCCCAGGTCCGGTTATTCTCCCGACGAGTTATCAGAGGCTAATTAAGAGACAATCAAGCGCGGAGTCGCTGAATAATTTGTCACTCGTTTTCATAAAATCCTCGGGAACAAGCGATACCGTCTACGGTATTCCACAGTTTTGCCCCGAATTAAGCAACCCGCTATCTCCTCTTCTTTGTTCGAAATTGCCGACGAAGTGAGAAATACGAGGAAGGGTAAGAGATCCGTGAAAGCTATGATAAAAGTCATAAATTTTTGTGGTCGAACGGACAGTGACATCGTTTGGCAGAGGACGAACAAAATATGCGCGACGCTTTCTCGCTCCAGTGTTGGCGATCCTGGCGTGTTATATATGCTTCCGGTCGATCATTTTACGATTCGCAGCTAAGACGTTTTGCCGTTCGAGGAAAAAAGTTAAACCGAATAGGATACCTGGTCTCGTAACGTAGGCAACTGAGTGGCTCGAGCGTGTGCGTTGCTCGTTTCGAGAAAACTGTTTGGGAAACTTTTCAGTGAAACCGAGGAACGTGAACGAATTCTGACGATCGGAAGAACGGAGCTATGAGCTTTTTTTATATACACGTATTGCAATTAAAAACGTGATATTTCGAGGTATGTGCTTTCGATTCGATTTCCAAGAACCGTCTCCCATCCATCTTGGGAAAACTGACGCGTACGAGAAATTGACGCAGAAAATGTGAGATAAAACGATCGGATTACTTCATCGGTTAGCGGCACGGCGGAATCATCGCGATACAAATATAATCGCGAGAGGGAATTACGTGGATGATATACGGAAACCACGTGATCGCTGAAGGCAAATCCATTTCCTGGTACATCGAGGCAAACAGTTAACACGATTGAACATCACTTGGAATGTAGGGAGAAGAGAAGCTGCAGTCAGTAAGCGTCGCGTAATGCGTGTAATTAATGATTACTGGCACGCATCAAAGCTTCTCATTAATCTCACTAGCATGCCCGATGATGCGCGAAACGTTTGATCGTTTGATAGTAAACCAGCCGATTTCACAGTGCGTCGATAAACGCGTATTCGACGATTGCATCTACCGCACGATTCTGTTATTAATAGTGCGAGTGCCTAGCCGAACAGACGATCGCTGCTTTCGGGGCTACGCACTCGGTTCTACGTTCTTTTCTTCCATCGAATTCAGCAAATAGATATACGGCAAATTTATTACGAAACAGACGCCTAATTTGTAAAAAGGACTTAAAAAAATACCTAATTCGTTCGGTGGTAGATACGGTAAACGGTTTCGCACAGCGACGTGGAACAATGGTGTAGGAAGAGAGAAGGGGTAAGAGCACGGACAATTCTCTAGTTTCGCAATCACCGGTTCCCACAATTTGCATTTTCTCCACCGGCGAAACCACCAGCGAAGAAAATGTCATTTCCTGACCGCCTTCCACGGACCTCTTTCTCCGGGTTACCCTTCTGTTTTCCACTGTCGCCATCAATCGTCCCGGGCCTAAGCTCGGTACGCGTTGCACGTGCACGTGCGCGCACAGCATTACCCCAACGTTTTCTCGGCAAATCAACGGCAATCTTGCGCGGGCGTTTCAAAGGAGCCGACGTTTTCCCTAAACGGCCAACCCGCCATAGTTGCCAGCCATAACGTGCTTTCCTTTGTCATTTTCGTGCTCCCTCTCGTCTTCGCGCGAATGCGCCGTTACAATTTCTCTCCGAAACTCGATATACAATCGAATAATCCATATTTAGCGAATACACCACCGCTCCAGACAATTACGAAAAGCACGTAACAAAATTGACCCTTGACCCCTCTTTGTCTTTGTCCAAAGCACAAAGTTACGGGATTTCGAAACGTTATTTTCTTAGAACACTAGTTCATTTCGCTACGTGTAGAAATAGTCGGGACGTGAATCACTTTCCATACTACCAACATTCTACTGTGTCACGGCATCGTACACGAGTAACGCGTTGACATACGTATAAGAAGCAAGATGCTTTCGTTCACTGTGTTGCTGCAACAAGAACTTCTATAGGAATCCTTTGATAGTCTAATTGTTTCGAGCAGCTTTTTCCAATTTTTTCGCAACGAATTAAAACCACTCTCTACGGAGACGCCGATTTCACCCGGGCACGGACGGCCAGACATTTGTACCCTTTTATGTTCTACACGGTACACGAATCGTCGAATAATAGTAGCGGCCGACTCTCGCTCGCGAGACTCGCACAATAAGCGATTACGCCGAATGAGAGTTGTAACAATTTTTCTCGTGTAACTCACACACGAACCTGATATCGTTCTCCCTCTCTCGGGATGCGTCTATCTTTCTTCTCCCCTTTCGAACAATAAGACGGAGCGGCGTCCATTGTCGGTCAACCCGGGACAATTCGCTATGGACAAAGTTAGCTGGATCAGCCAGCTGAAGCCGATCGCCTTTAATGGATCGCTCGTTCGTTCCGATTCTTTGGTCGTTAGGTTACCTCGGTGTATCTCGCTTTGCTTGATTCTTGCCTACGTTTGGCGTTGACTTTATTTCGCAACGTAGACCCACGTGAAAGAAATTCATAGTTTTCGTTCAGCTGCGCGAATACGGCTCTGCTAACCGGCCGAGATAGTACATCGCGAACGCGAGATAAACTAGCGAGGGATATTGCGTGTCGAGTAACGTAGCAATTCGCGGCTATTGCCGTTATTTAGGGGAGAGCGAATTCAAAGAGCATCGCCGCTATTGCGGTAGAGAGCGTGCAATCGTGCCTCCGACTTCGTTATTACCGACCAGAGGGGAAGCTATTCGCACGTTCGTGCTTACGAGAAATCGCCAGCGTTTCTTCTTCTCCTTGATGTCAAATTTAATGCGCCTCGCGATTCTTTCGAAAGAATTTTTCACTACTCGCGATTCTCGACGCGGTATTCTTTCGATTCTAGGAAGCGCCTATCGCTACGCTAGAATTCCATTTATCTCAATTTATCGGCGGGACAAGAGAGTAGCGTACGCATAATTCGAGTACGCACGACACGAATTCGTCAATTTTCATCGCTACCTATTATTTTTCGCTCGTATAGAAAGAGAGTTGAACCGTAGCTGCGATTTTCGACAGAGAACGCTTTCGATTCTCGAGAGGATCTTTCGCCGTACAATTCCACGGTGCGAAAGAAGGAAGCAAAGAAGCGAATGGGTGAATTTTTTTAAGGAGAGAGCAAAGCGTGGAAAACTACGGTTGCCAAGCGAGAAAGGCAAATATTTCGCGAGGGAGGGAATACATAGGAGAAATATAGATCGAGACAACTGGTCGCAGGTTACAAGAACCTACGGGAAAGGGCGCAGGTAATCGAGGGCACCGAAGGTTGAGCACCCCCCCGGTCAAAGGGAGACCCCTGATTGGTCGAGCAATCCACGCACCTGGCGGACAGCTGCTGCGAGACCACGTACGCGCATGCGTCAGCGCCGTTACTGCGAGTACGTGTGAATGCACACGCGCATGCGCACTATTTGCCCTGTATCGTTGTCATACGAAGACCGAGACGCATCCACCGTCTGCACGAATTCTCCTTGCGTCCAAGGAACCATACAGTATGATAGACGCGAAATACACGAAAATTGCCCGTGATCTCCGGAACATATGTGGAGATCTTTGTTAGTCTGACCTTCTTTTTACTTCAAATGCTCTACCTGCTATTTCGAAAACGAAGCTTTGTCATTTGCTTTGTCGTGCCATCTTTCATCTTCGTTGTTACATCTAAAGTATTATTTTAATAAATTCTGTTATTAATAAATGTTATTTTAATCGTAGGCTATAGATCTCCTTCGCACCCTGTCGTATTCGTTCGGACATTCCTAATCCTCTTTCTCTTTTCTCTGCTCTCTTTCTTTACCAAAATACGCAACATTGATATATAGCGATTCATCCGGATTAAAGATTCGTAAATAAAGAAATATATATCCAAGTTATATCTAAGAGATTAAGAATCATCAACCGAGTCAAGCCATCTTCACCGATTAATACCGTAAAATTCCCAAGATAGTGGAACATTCGATCGCCCAAGTTCAGTGCCCTTGGCACGAAATACGCAAGAATTCTGAGAACAGATAGGGATGAAGACGTCGTCCGGTACGCGGGAGAAACGTGGATAACACGGTTGCAAGGGCTGCGAAGAAGCAAAGATGAGAGGATCGGGTGCATGCGGTAGCACGATCTTCTAGCAGATCTTCTCAACCAGGATTATGGGTTTTAAAAGTGTGCGACCGGTTTTCGAGCAGCGCTAATCTCATTGTTTTACACACGGAACAGCAATAACGAAGTTGTGCAAGGAGACAAGGGTCTCGAGGATTAGGGACCTCTAAAAACCTAAATCATCAGCTTCGAGAACTGGCCCAGGACAACCGAGAAAGGATCGACGAACAGATTTTCCACCAGTTCCAACCAAGCAAAGATGAGAACGATAACACGGGGAGAAGAGCGAAAATTATAGCCGGGCCGACAGAAAATTTTAGCGAGCCCCCAGTCAGTAAATCTACTCCGCTGTAATTACTCTCAAGTTCCCCTTCGCTCCAAAAATAGATCCAATCTTTCCTTATTTTTTCTCCGTTCACCGTTCGGATTGCAGTAGAATCGAATCGGTGAGTTGAGAGAACGGTACAAGTTCGAAGGATATATCTCGAGATACAGCGACTCGCCAAACTATTTGAACGCTTATCATAGAAAACTTTTGTGTACATATTGTACGTGTTGTGTAAAATAGCTCGAGACTCGATTGATCAGAAGACACAACTGTCATACGTTGATAAAGTTCCAAGTAATACTTGGATCGATCTGTTTCATTTCAACGTCTCTTTGCGTCTAAGAACGAGTATTTTAATATGAAATAGGCAAAAATAGAGAAGGCACTGTTTCGGTGAAAGATATTACTCGCCAAGTTTCGTACGAGCCAAAGGTACGACTATTAAAGAGAAGCGATATTTGAATACCGTGACAGACAATAACATTCTTAAAGTTAGAAGCACTCGTTCAGTCCTAAAAGCAAATAAAAAGACAACAGTTGGTAACTTGACAATACTCGATCGACGATATACCGGGCTTTAAAATTCCATTCTTGTAAAAAATGGGAAATACGATTTATCGGGCTCCTTGCTGTTGTCTTCGCTTGATTTAAAGACAATTTAAAAATGTCTAATTTCGGATCTGTACTGTTCGTCTCATCCATTTAATTGGAGGAACGATCGAGCAATGGCGAATGAAAAACAACAAGAGAGAGAGCCTCTCGAACCAAGACGGCTATCAACACGATTGCACAATTTAATCGTCGATAGTTAAAAAGAAGTCCAGATTAGGCACACCTGTGTAAAGAGATCGACGCATCGAGTCTGGAGTGTTCGCAATGTTTTCCATGTCTTCGACTTATTACGTTAATCTCCGGAGTGAAAAAGGCAAATTCATCGGGATACGCGCGTTACAAAGTATCATGGCAAACAAATTTATATTTCGCCTAACAACGTGAGAAAAGGAAAAAAAAAAAGAAAGGAAAAGAAACGGGTTTCATCGATCCGTTGCCGCTCAGCTTTTTGACGCAATCGTCTTCTCAAGATCTACATATCGACCGGTTTCGACTCTCACTGTCTCGCTTTTTCTTTCATTCGCTCGAAAAAGTATTCGTTTCACCACACGATGGAAAGGCATTTCGGCCTAGACCGTGTACATCATCGAGATCCCGGAGCGAACAGTTTTTTGTTTGGTCGCGAACGAGGGTCTCATTTTTTTCGGAGCTTCTCTTTTTTACATCGATAATTTTCCTTCCCTGTGAAACGAACGGACCATTTCTCGTTGGGAATGGAAGAAGAAGAAGAAGAAGAAGAAGAGGGACAAGGTAGCTACCGCTAAGTGTGGTTAAGAAAGGAGGAAGTAGAACAGGAGGAGACGAAGAAACAGCACGAAAAGAGGGGAGAAAGAAGACGGAGAAAGAGAGCGATAGAGAGAGGGGAGACGAGCAAGAAGACCGAAACTCAGGAAATGACCCACCCATTGGCGCAGCAAAACCATAATTCTGACCGCCGAAATCATAATTCACCGAGGTCCATCGGGAATGTACTCTCGTGTTTCTGTCGGCCCCGGAACTCGCTGGGACCGTCCTCCTAATTTTGGATCGAATTTCAGGACCGGTCACGAGGCTCGAATTAAAATCCGAATCTTGTCGCTTAAATAACACCGTGTGAGAACAGATTCGACGTCGCTCGCACGAAATCTATCCACGCCACGACTCCATGGCGAACGATCGAGCTACCAGACAAAGTAAAAAAGGAAATTAAAACTTGCTCAGATTCTCTCGCCCGCCAATTCCACTCGTGCGTCATCGAAAAGATATCGAGACGAAGGACTGCTGCGATATCGAGGGAACTCTAATTTAATTTACTATTATATTATACTGCTTTGCGCTATTTACGTTATTCATATTTTTCTATTCTTGCGCTATTATATTATTACGCATTCGCGTTGTTACACTGCATCGAGAGAACTGCTTTCAGGACCTACGTTAATTAGACATTCTCTCCTTCTATCGACGAGTATCTATCCTAAAACCATTCAAGCGTCGGACCTTCTCTCAACACCCTGTATGATGGTGTTGTGTTACATTATAGTACATCGATTGGTTGCTTATCGCTAAAAATGAACTCCAAATCGACTAAAATCAAACCACTTTTTCAAACGCGCCATAAATTCCTAGTCAAGTAATATTCGTAGTTTGGCACTCTGAGCGCGAGATCTGTACCTGTCGTGTCGTACCTGCACAAGTTAAATAACGAAGCTGCTTCCTTACTGCGAGTCATTCGGATACGGAAAAACACATCGAATAGGGATCTCCATACTGGAAGGTTCGTGCAAATAGCTATAGCAAGCGTTCGCACGAGTATTTATAGCAACAGTCGATAATTTCGTCGTAGAAATCACCGTGTTTCGTCGGATAGAATTCGAGGAGTTTGAGAGAGCGAGAACGCTTCCGAGGAAACGACGCCCAAAAATGTTCTCGCAAATACAAGGAGAATAGCTAAGTGAAATTGCTCTATCGGCGACGATTATCGGCTGCTCGGAAATTCAAGATGTTACTCGGCTCGAGAGCTATCGTCCATAAGTTAATTTGAATCGATCATTTGCCTTTCGCGACCAACGTACACGTGTCTCTTTAACGTAATATTAAACGCAAAGTTGTGTTCCAAAGGGAATTTCTTTTCCACGTTATATCATTATAATTGCCACTATCTACCGCTATTCGCGACAACGTAACAACACGCATTTAGGAGTAATCTGGTCACCTGTCTATTTTTCACGAGATATATTTTATATAATTACTTAAATAACAGTAGATGTACGTATAGCGGTATACGTAGCAAATAGTAAATTGTATTGCTACGATACCTCTTAATAAACAATTCAAATTTATAGCGATGCTGATTATAATTCGACGATAATTTCGAATTCGTCGTTAATTGGTAGACTTTGATAAAACTGCTACTACAAATTGAGCCAAGTATCCAGCTACTTACGAGCAGTAGCGTGAATGCTTTCGACAAACGTCATTGGTCGCTGCGGTAAACTTATCATTTATCTGGAACTGTTTTTCGTACTAATCCCTGATATCGATTACGTCAAGCGCGCCACAATACGCCGCTCTAAACACTGCTGTTCGACGCGACGAGAACGAAACGCGAAACGAATTCCAATTAAATCGTAACGAAGCCACGGCCAAGTGTACCAGAGAATACGAAGTCAGGAATCGTCCTTCCAAGCGAGGATGCGGAGCCGCGTTCTCCCAAACACTCGGAAACTGGAGGATATTTCGGAATTCGGTCGCGTCGTAACTCACGAAGCTCCGACGATAAAAGTGCGAGCATGCGGAAAGGTGGAAAGCCACGCGAAGATCGAAGATACGCTGTGGCGAATAAAGAGCGAAACTGAGGCAGCGCGGTGGCTATCTTCGAAAGCGAAACTTGGTTCGTGACTATCGGCAGAAGGGCGGGCGAGTTTCGCGGGGAGAGAAATCGAGAAAAGTTTCGGGTTTAAATATGCCGACGGGAAAGGAAGGGAGAGGGGGGTGGGGGTCTAGGCAAGGGAGAAGGCGGCGGTGGCGAGGAATAACAATAGCAAGAACCACGTAGGGACGTAAACTCGTTGGAGGATCAGCAGGATATAATCTGGAGGCTGGCACCGAGGTAGGCACCATCTACCGTGAGATCTCCACGGAAATCGGAACTGGCTCGAGGCAACCCTAATCCGAACCTGATACGACGCGCTATGTACGGCCACTGGGTTCTCAATTATTCAGCCAACGATTTCACGGTGTCGAATTAAAGTTTGATAGAAAACGATAAGCCGCTGGGAAGCGAGGACGACACGGTTCGTCGTCGTAACATCGTTCGAATCGTGAATAGCACACGGTGCGTAGAGTTACGGAAAAATCGTTTCTATCGAGAAGTTCGCCGCAGCACGGTGTGGAAAACGCGCTCCGAATCGCGGTGAAGGCATCGAACTCGATCTAGATAAGGCGCGAGGCATAAAATAATGTAATCTCTGGGAGCGTTGCGTGTAATTGAATTACAAAAGCGCGGGGTACTCGAGCATTTCGCGGAGGAGCAAATTGCACGGTGCAACGTGGAGAAAAGGACGCGTGGAGGAGAGGAAAAGTAAGAGAGAGAGGGAAGGAGAGAGCACGAAGCAACGCGCGAGGGATCGAAACAACGCGACGCAGAAATCTCGGAGGCAGGCACCGAGGTAGGCACGATCTAGCGTGAGATCTCGACGGAAATCGGAACTGGCTCGAGCCAACCTAATCTAAGCTCGATTCAACCCCCAAGACGCCTAACCTGTGTTGCACGTTGGCGGCGTTATGGAGCTGCAGGCGCACACTGTCCATATATATACACGCGCACGCACGTGCACATACACAGCGAGATACACACAGAGGCGAATCCGCTTCGCGTACATGTGCACGGGTACTCTACACGCGTCTCTACACGTTTTGCGCGATTATGCGAGCTTCCACTATGCAGATCGATCCCTGGAGTCGAAGGTGAGGACCGTTTCGGTGGCAAGAACGTGTCTGTGTGTTCGCGTGCGTATATTGGTATTCCGTGTCAGTCTCGCATGCATTATACCGTATGGAATTTCGGATACAAACGTCTGAAGGGCTTAATAACCTGTGCTCCAATTTCCGGCCCGACGATTTTCACTCCCTGCCGTTTGTTTTAACTAACATCGAAGGAGGGGAAAGCGTTAAAAAAGAAGATAGAATCGTGAATTCGAGAGAAATCGTCGGCGAGCCGCCGCTAGCTCGGCCGAAGCCCTTCGTTTCGTGACTTCGGGCCGAAACCATTCGTCGTTTAAGGGCCTGACGGTTGTTGATTAAGGCTCCTGTTCGGGGCGAGGGAGGAAACGCGAGGGGAAGAAAGGGAGGGAGGTCAGGTTATGTCCATGAAAGTTTTACGGTGCTTGGGTATCCGTAAACGCCATATGGCCCGAAAGTCGCCATGCTTCCTTCGTCCTCTTTCGTCTCGAAGCGGACCCAACGTCCCTCATTTTTTTCATTCTGCTTCCCTCTCGGTTCCTCCTCGTTAAAGTCCCGAGTCACGGTTGCGTTACGCGTTACTCTCTGTCCGGACGGAAGATCGGGGAGCTTTTAAAAACCAGCAGCATCGAGCTCTTTCGAGGTAACGAATCCTTCTTAAAAATTCGTGTAAACTTACGAATCGAAAGGGAGAAATTGAAGAAGAGGAAACGCGCGATACTACGATCTCTCTAATGCCGCCTAATCGGCAACCAACAGGAACTGTTAACTCACCTGAAACGGAAAGAGAACGAAACCGTTAGTTGGAAACAGATCTGAAAGTACGCAATTATAGAGGAACTCGCGCGTTCTCCTCCCTTGTACGCAGCGACGACGTACACCAACGTTTCTAGACACGATCGACCATAGGAATATATCGGACTATTGGACTATTCCATCGCGTATGGGCGACGCCCACTCGTGTCGCATTAGTAAATCGCGAGTAGACGCCTCGACTAACGCGACTAATATCGATACTAATAACCATTGTTTGTTAGCACCTCGATCGAGGAGAAAAGTCGCGCCTAACGACGCGTAATTATCGTACAAGCGCTAAGCAGATTAAATCGGAGGACAAAGAGTCCAAAGTTCCGCTCTTCCGTCAGTCATTATCTATCGCCCGGTATCGGGCGAATATATTAAGTAACCTTCTATCGTGTACGTATTTACGCTTTAACCTAGAATACCGTTAAAAAAAAACTCAGAATTTGCCACGACTACTAGGAAAGTTCGTGGTTTCAGGCATCGATCGTTATGCCTTTTATCGTGTGTCCATGTTAGTAACCTAATACAGTAACGATAGCCTCAATAGGCTGAAACATTTTCAAGGTAGCCCTCGCGTAATCAGATTTACATCGCGATATACAAATTTCCAGACGCGAAGATCGAGTCGACCAATTGTTCGATCGTTATCTTCGGGAACGTGGCAGGGTTAAAACGTCTGGGATCTACAGTCGTATATTTTATATTTCTGAAAATTCGTAGCTTGCTGCGTCGTTAGGTGTGTCATCATCAATGTCATTATAGTGCATCGTGAATCGTACACAGGAACGAGATAGCGGATAGCAAGGGATCGCAGAAGGGCGGAAGGGGTGCGTTCCGAAACATATCCAGCTGGCGCCTCTCGGCGCTATGGCGGCCGTTATAAGCCCGCTACCAAATCAAGCGTGTGTGACACACTAATAATCGGACGTATATATGGTGTCTATACAGTAGCTGCGGGCACACGTGTATACATAGAGGGGTGCGCGGGTGTAGACGTTTATATACGTAGCACACATTCCTGTCGAGTCTCGTCCTACGAGCGACTATGTAGCTCGCACCAACACGTGCGAATCCATATAGACGGATATACGTGTACATCTTGTCAGGCGATACGTATACGAGATCAAACACAGGTGAGCACGAGTATACAGGGCAATTAGAACGAAACGAGCGACGCGATTTTCCACGGCATTTTCGCCTTGCTTTATTAATTTCTACTTAATTAAATCGCGCCTGCCCGGGGATCTAGTTATTCCAGCTATTATCGACTATTCCTCAAAGATTTCGACATTAAAGCGAACTATATTAAGAATTTCTATGAGCCAAGTACGCGGCGATGGCGCACGGTTCGTTAAACTTGTGCTTTTGTTACACACACACACACACACACACACACACACATATATGTAGATAAATCAATCAACAAGCAACAAATATAAATACGTACGCGCGTGCTTAAAGTTGGAACCGAAGTACAGAACGTAGTATAGAACGTACATTGCCAGACATTCGTAATTCTCATACGACAGTAAGGTGTTTTAGATAAACCGCCAAACGACGAGTAACGTCGACTGTACCCGCGAATATCACTGACTTATGGATTCGTAAATTGCACGTTTCTGCTTACGCGCTTCTATATATCACGCGCGTGAGCGCCAATCCTGTTGCGTCGTCTCGCCCATTTTCGAGCCAATTATATTTCTTAATTGGTTAAAAGTTATCTCAAGTTTGAACAAGGTATGCAAAAATTGTGCTCGATGCGAATGATTTGTGGTTCCAATTTTGCGTTAAGCACGCCCCGATGAACGACGACTCTAAGATTAGAACTCTAAGATCGAAATACGAAAGTTCGAGGATCGTAGCAGAGCTAAGCGGTTGGTTAAATCGAGAAACAAATCGCGCTTTTGTTCGACTTTCCGACTCGAGAAACTCGAAAAACTCGAAAAACCGGGAAAGAAAGGGAACGACGAACGAGGTGCGTGATCGCGGGCATGACAGAGAGCAGCACGTGCACGCGTGCATGCGGAATACGCGTGTCTCTGCGTTACGTAGCCGTGCAAACAGAGGCAAGGGATAATGGTTACGAGGAATGGATATATCAGTCGCCGCGCGTTGAATCCTAGGATACTGCTATTAGTAGAGCTGCAGGCGCAGGGATACACTGTTGTCACGCGAGTAGCTGGTATGCGAGCGAATTCACATGTGTCAGGCTCGCGTGTATGCGTCTAATTACGCGTATGTGAGCGTGCGAGTATATTCCTTGCCAGAGTATCTATTTACGCGTGTGTACTTGTCGGACGCAAATTGTCGTAGTAGACTGGGACACGCGCGTGTGCGCGTGCGGTCAGTCGCGTGTACGTGTGCTGAGATGTAGCTACAAGCGTGATCATATGGGTTACATATACGTGCCTAAGTACTAATGCTAATCCCAACCATAGATTACGAGACGGGCAGCGACGATCAACCGGAACCATGCGCCGCAGGAAATTCGTCGACCCTTTAGCTTCTGGCTTTTCGTCTGCAGTTTGGGACAATTCGATATCGTTTCACGGGAAATTCCGAAATTGAAATTTACTCCGGTCCACCAAAAATAGCAGCTGGGTCCGCGCAGTAACGTTGATAATCGTAAGACGAGAGTTTATCGATATGTTTATGAGGTGCAATTTTCTGTTCCATTAAAAAGATAGAACGAAAGGAGGAGAGAGTTTGCTGCTAACGTTCGAAGGAGCCGTCGTTCGACAAAAGCTCGAAAACGTACTGGTTGCAGTAATAAAGTGGCACTTGCCGGCCAATTCGACGATAGGGGAAAGAAAAAACAATCAGCTTCGAGACCGGAGCAGCCAGGTCGCCGTCCCATTTATATCAATTCTATTCATTGCCGCTTTTAACCTAGCCCTCGCGACGCCAGTGACTCTCACTCTCAAGATCTACCTCGATATCCATCGACGTTCCATCATGCACGATTCGCGATTCGTATTATGATTACGGTAGATGCGTATTCTGATAAACTGTCGTTTCGCCGAATCTAACAATTGCAGAAACTCGTGTTTACGATTTATACAGGCTCTGTTCCACGGTACGATCGACGTAGCGGACGATTCTATGTAAAAAAATCGATCGAAAATGTAGAGAACAGAGCCTTTACGAATGCCTTTTCTCTTTTTATATATATATATAATTACTAGGACTGGCTGGAGATATAATCGTTATACAAAAATATTACGTACTCCGTACCAATTTATTACTCGTTAAATGCAACGATTAGTCATCGAGCGAAGCCTCCGTGCAGCGATGAAAAAGGCGCCGGTATCGTCGATTCTCGGTCGAAATATTCAACTCCGTCTGTCCCATTATCGGTAAAGATACACCGTAACCATAGCTTTACTCGCTCCTTCGACGATACGAGTACATCGGCGAGCACACGACGCACCTTTTACGAGAGTCGAGTCTCGAAATCGACGAGTTGAATTATCGGGAATGAAATTTGTGATTCTAAACATCGAATGGATTATCTGGGAAACGGTCGATGTTCCATCGTTGGCACGGCCCTTAAGCCGAACGTTACCACCATACGTCGCAGGCTCGTGCCCCGATTTACATAAAATTCTGGTCCCGAAGCGACTCCGTCGTTAACCGAGTGGACGGACAGGTGAAACGAGGCAACGTAACGGGTCCTATCGGTTTCATTCAATCCCCGGTTTTCAGCAGCAATTACGGCCGACCTTCTGGAAGTCGAACGATGCCGCTTTTCTGACAACGACCGCGCGTGGATAGCTCGTAAAATCGGCCCGATCCCCAGACAGCTTTCACGATCGAGCAGCGCTCGCGACGCTCACCTCGAATTTCGAGTTTTAATCGAACCGTTGAGTGCACACCGTCGGACCACCGCAATCGACCAACAGCACACTTTCGCTTTCTCGTTTCTCTCGTTCCCTTCTTTCCTCCTCTGTCCACGTCACGGGCAACCTCCTCGCTATTTCTCGCTCTTTCGTCCCTTGCCGCCTTTTTTGCGCGCACGATGCGTATTTAACGCGGAGGAACGCAACAGACGCGCGTACGTGTGTAAACGTCGTGTACGAGGTTCGGTCGAGGATAGAAGCAAGCAGATCGTCGACGTAACCAACGATTTACGGATATATCGTAGAAAAGATTTGGAAATTTCATTAGCACCGTAATGAGAGCCGATAACGCGTGATATATCGGAGATCTCGAAAAGAGAACGCGATCGAAGCTGACAGAGAATCGACAGCGCAGCGTTACGGGTTACGAAACGATATTCCGTTGGCCACTTACGCGGCCAGCGAGCGGCTAATTTAAACGCTTAATTGCAACTCCGCTTTTAGCGGAAAAATGAACGCGCGCGAGCACGCGGCTAATTAAGTCTGGTCCAAAGAGAGATAACGCTTTCATAACGAACGTACCGTTTTTTGTTGTCGTATTTTTAAGTGGTCGCCTCCTCCGACGATGACTCGGCCAAGATTTTACGCCCGACAAAAGCGCGGAAAAAAGCTCCTCGAGGGCCGGCCGTGAAGAGCTGAACGTTTCAAACGTTGCAAGTGTCGTACCGGATATGAGCTACGAACGAAGGGAGGAGCACGGACCGGAAATGGCTAGCCTTACGTCGACCCGATCAAAAACTGGTTTCACCAGACGCTCGAAATCGAGATCACGGGGAGAAATACCCGAGAAAGGGAGAGAGAGAGAAAAAAAGAGGTGAAATAAAGACCAACCTCCGCCCTCTTGTGTATCGACGGCCGATAAGGGCTGTTCTAACAAATTTGCGACGTTTTTATCGCCCTACCTTCGTTAGAGTTACGTAATTGGATCGAGGATTCCCGTTGGACAAATACAGTGGCTCGCAAAAGTCTCTCAACGCTTCTAGAAATCGATTACGAACGTATCGTAAAGAACATTTTAAAATTATAATATCGTAAAAGACATTTTATCGTACGATGAAACGCTGCCTTTAGTTTGATACTGAAATAACATTTTCATCGAGATAATGTCCCTTACGACGACGAATCTTAACTGGAATGCTCCGATCTGTTTCTTTCGTTCATCGAATATCGCGTAGTCGTATTAACCGTTAGTGCTATTTACTATTTCTTTTTGTTTACGACACTCCTATCTCATCAGGGTGTTAATAAGATTTCAAAACGTTTGCATAACGTATCCACAAGAACTGTCCGATGTAATTAACTTTGAAAGCCAGTATGCGATAACAAAATCGGCGTTCGTAGTTATATACATATATATATATTATAGAATTGTTCGGTTACTCGGCAAACACCCTATCTTCGGATTCTTGAACCTTTTTAACCGAATCGACCAATCGCGCAAATCGAAAGGTAGAGGATACGGTAAATATAAGAGTAACGGTGTTAGTAAAACGTGAAAACGTTGATAATATATCGACGAAAGATTGCTATTCGTTCCGTGAGCCATTCTAAGAAGGAGATAATTTCTTCTTCAATTTTTAATCGCGTGAGTTTAATGCGGTGACGAATTTCGATACGTTCGAGCAGCAATCAACGTCTCTCTCCTGTAATTGGCAATTTGGAGAAGCTATTGCAAAAGTTGGAGGAATAATGGACCGGCAGATGTCGATCTAACGTCATTCAGGTAGGAGAGACTAACCGAGGCAACCTGTTGTCTCTCGTGGTGACGCGAGTCTTTTGTAATCGCGTCGCTTTTGTACCGCTAATAAGCCGCCGAAAGAGAAACGAAAACGGGTCGTGAAACGAAAATTGCTCGAGAGTTGCGCAACAAATGCTCTACCAGAGGAAAACTTGGATCGATCTTTACCACATCTAGATCTGGAGAATCTACGAAATGGAAGCGACGAAACGCAGAGAGGAAAAAGAGAGAAGGAAGAACGTGGGCGCAGTTGCGTTTAGCGGCGAGTAAAACACGTTCCACGAGCAACGGCGAGATTTATCGAACGATGCAACTTCCGGAGGCGCGATTAAGAAGAAATTAAAGTTCCAACTGGAAAAGGAGAACCGCTGCGACCACTCCATAAGCCAGAGAGGATCTAGTGGCTGTGTGTGGACTGTACTGAAATAATGTACAGTGCCGTACAAAATGGCAAAGTGGAGGGAAGCGCGGAGGGTACAGCGGAACATCGAGGTTCTCTCCTCTCGTCTCTTTCCCTCGTTCGTTCTCCCGCTTTGCCTCTGCCTCGTTCGCCGTCAGGGTGACAATGGTGTGCAAAGGAGATTAACAAACAGAATAAGCTAACGCATAATCGCATTATTTCTGGCTAAGCCGCATTTAAATTAGATAGAAATTCCATTTAACGAAACAATGCAGGGATGATGATGACTCACTGCCGCCATACGAGTCGAAATAGACGAGTCCCTTGCCGAGTTTCTGATATTCCGCGACGCCTTATTACGCGGACTGTCTTTCCGGAGATAATCGTACTAATTCGTGGACCAATTTCTGCGTACGTGCGTTAGAAAATCCCACTTTCTAGCTAACCGTTTAAAAGGGAAGCGTTTCCAACGACGAACAAAGCGCGATGTCTCGAGCTACGTCGACGCAGAGAAAAGAGAAGCAACACGATTATACGCAAACAGATCCGTGCGACTCGCTTCGCTTTTCGGGAATTTTTTAAATTTAAGCGCCGAAACGCTCGATCGACGACGCTTATCTCGTACAATCTCGACCGTCTTCTCCACCTTTCGTTTCACACGGTTCGTGTACAGTTTCCTGTAGATGATTCTTCGTAATCGCGCGAACTTTCGAAATTTGAGTAGAAATAAAATTGAAAAACGTGGAACAGCGAAGCGCGAGAAGAGAAAAGAAGGGTGCCGGCGCAAAAAGAGCGAACGACCGACGTGCCCGCCCACGTGACGACGGCCATGTTCGTGACGTAATCCTGACGTCAGCGGACCGATGGCGTGCTCCACACGCTCCGTCGGATACACAGAGAAAATCGTAAACGTGCCCCTATTTTCAATCGACGCACAATCGGATTTACAGGGAAACTCCGTGCACCGTGAAAAACTTCCAGATTGAAAGGAACTCGTTTCCAACTGGTGCATCCGGTCTACCCGTTTCAACGGGGACGAGCCAGCAACCCCACCGAGTAACAGAAACTCTTTCTCGGCTACAACGAATCAAACTTTCCTCCGGCCCGACTGCAAATCGCGACTGTACCAAATAATCGCGTTACGAGACGAGGAAAGTAAGCGCACGTAGCAAACAAAATCGGCGAAACGATATCGTATCCTGTCTTAGCATATAAATAAACAAGAGAGAATGAGCAAAAAACGTTTATCAATTTCTCCCTTACCTGAGCACTACCTCCGACGATCGACTGATACGCCGACTGAAACACGCTTCCAAGCTGCGTTAAACTATCATCTTCCATCTGGAACATTATATCTGCGCCAGGGGAACCGTTGTTGTTCAAATTGTTGTTGTTTCCCATCAGCTTCTCGGTGCTGGTGACATCGCGCAGTATCGTGTTCGACTGCATTCTGCGACTACGACGGATTTCTGGCAACGTGGACGAGTCACCGTGGTCGATATTATCAAATCTGGCCAACGATCGCGTTCCAATACAGATTGTTTATCGCTCTCATCGTCCGACGAACCGAACTCGTTCGCCGCCAGTATTTATACTCGCTGCTCGGTCACGCTACCGAAGCCGGATATTGTGTACGACTCCACTCGAGAAACGGAGCAACACGTAAATACCGATTCTCTCCAAGCATATATCAGTATATATGACAACGAAGAAGAAAAGCAACAAACGAAGCATTACTGTCGAACAAATCTCTATCGAACGTAACACGCATCGTGGATTCTCTCTTTTTCTCTTAATATTCATAGAACCATCGGTATATAGATGGGAAAAAAATGTGACGACTCGATTCACCGACGCCACGTACCACGAGGACGCATCGCGTAGCCGTACTACGATTCACCCGCCCGCCTCCGCACCATCGTTCGCGTGGCGTCGCTTTCCGATCAGCCTTTGAACACCTGTTTCTGTTGCAGTCGCCGAGACTCGAGCGTTCGTCGGTACGATAATTCCACGAATCTACGATACGTACGTAGCAATCCTCGCGAATCCTCCGATCTGCGTATCGTACAGTTCGCGTTACTTTCCACTGGTTACTGTCCATGCGAACACTCGATGCGATAGCACCAAAACGGTCACAAACTTTGTACTTCACCGTTCGACTAACACGAAACTTGAAACGAGAGGAGAGAACGATTGCAAGGAGTCGGAGGGGAATGAACGAACAGAGAAGAGGAGCATCGATGAAAGATCCGTTCGGTTCACGGTACGCGACGAGACTGACGCTTCGCGAAGGGAGGCAGCTTCCCCACCACTCCCCTTCCCTACGAGTCTGCGTCCCCACTATCTCCGCCGCCACCATCCCCACCACTCATCCCTCGACGCGCAGATAGCGATGGGTATTTGAATTTCTTTCCACTCAGTTTACGAACAAATTTTTCAAGCAAACTTTTTACAATATCGCTTTCTTCGTCCCTAAGCCTTTCCTCGATCAACACCGAACACCGCTTACCTGTCTTCCCGGTATGAAATACGAATTGTAAATATCATCTGTTGAACCGATACGGCTACGTATTTAAATCCACTACGTAGAGATCTTTTCGTTCTCCGTTCGAAAATTACAACGTTATCGTCGTTATTATCTATCGATATCGTTTGCATTATTTATCGTTTCTATTCTCCCGTTTTTTCTTTTTTTCAGATCTTCGAAGCCGTCGAATCTTCCTACAAACGCGATAAAAATCACGTTTTATTAATTCCCGATGTAAAACCGATGTTACGCCGTAGACTGGCCGATCGTGTCGTTAACGTTTTCAAATGTGTCCGGGTCGATTGCACGCATCTTACGGTTATCGAGATTTTGTTACATAATTTCTCGAGCCGATAGCATAGTTATAATAGCACCTGTAATCCTACTCTTGGCGTGAACATTGCGTTCGAAACTAATGGCCAGAGTAGTATCTATCGCAATCGAAGCGTGGTTTTTTATGCAAATATATATATATATATATATATGTATATCGTTATGCGTGCGATTAAAGAAATAAAACTTAAACAGAGGTATATCCGAAAGATTTCGAAGCTGTTACTAGAGATACAGGGCCTCTCTCCGGTCCCAGAGGGAGCACATCGTAGCCTCTCTTCTTCTTTCCACAGTGTGCAGTGGTCGGGCCTGCAGCGTTTTGGTTTATCCTCCCCTCGCCTCGTCGTTGATGCTCGGTTCACAGGAAGCAACCCCTAGCGCGAAGGGCCGGCGTTTTTGCCCGCACAAGCCGGCACTCGTGTAGCAACGACAAGCCGAGCTGAGAGTGTGGGTGGATAGCTCTCTGGCTCTCTGCCGGCTATGTACCACGCCGAAAACATCGGTCCACTTGTTGAGTCGGAAAGAGAGCAAGAGAAAGAGCAAGGGAGAGAGGTGGCTGAGGGCGGTGCGCGAGCGCGGATATCTTCTCCCCGTGTACGCGAAAGTGCCGCTGTTTCAGGAGACAAAAGCTCCGTGTTACACGAGATCCGATGGAGAAACAAAGGTGGACGCGGGACGATTCGTTCGGTACGTGGATGCGAAACGAAACGAGGTTGCCGCGTATCGGATCCGAGAACCGATGAATCGACCGCGAGAAGTTCGTACCCTCGAAGGACAGGCATTTCCCTTTCGATTCCGTTCGAAGGTCGCCAAAGTCCTTTCAATCTTTTCTCGTTAAATATCTTTGTCGTTCGATATTTGCCACGTATAAGGCGGAACACCGACTCTTTTTTGTACGTACAGGCGTATGGAAAAGTACAAGCTGTTTTCTTATAACTGTTGCGACAACGCACGAACGTATTTCCAACTTTTTTAAAAAGACAATAAACTAACCGGTAGGTAAATAGCCATACGGAAAAGTAAGACGACCATTTTTATCGCGGCGTATCGTCGTTTTTAATGAAATGCGAACGATTTAACGAAGGATGGCGAAAATATACGGATGCGAAGGCGAGATGGCTTCGAAAAGCAATATCATTAGCAGTTAGAGAGACCAGTTAGAGAGATGCGCGCAAAACATTAATTCTGCGAGCGGACGGACGATGTTTCTGCGTGTTGAAGTGTCGCTAAACGATCTGTTAGGCGAAAATATCTTTATTCAGGAGGACGGAAGACTCGCGGCGATGCCGCGGTTTCGGAAAATCTGTCTGGGAAGACAAACGAGATAGCTGGTGGCGCCAAAGGTAGAGCTCGTTAGTTGGAAATTCGTGAGTAATTTTAGTGTCGTACCCACGCGACTGGCCGAAGGTATATAATTACCTAACCTCACCCGACCCAATCTAACCCACTTGGCAAACGAACGAGAGTTCCAGTTTTCCTGACTGAAATCCGGATATGGCCAGCGTAACCTCTACGATGGAAAAAGTTTCCTCGAGATATCGCGGTCATCGAAAGACACTCACTGCCCGCTAATTAGTTGCCAAAACCAAACGACGTTCAGTTTCTTTCGTTTTTTCCAAACGATCGATTCGTCCATACGAAATGTACAGTCCGCGGAAGGTCCATGAAGGAAGTTGAACACTTTTACCAAAGAAAACATTCGCGTAGACATAACGCGTGTCGTACAAAACGTTTCCTAATTTCGTTAACCCTGTGACGAGACACGACTGTCACGAATTACACTGCCTTTTGAGATCAACCCGAAAATGTGTAAAGACGTTAAAAGACATTTACTACAAACACGCTTAGTAAAAGATTAGTACATGTATAGCGTGAGTAAGATTGCCCGGAACGTATAATTAACGTTTAAAGATCTCGTTAAATATCGTTGATCGTTACAATCGAGTCTGCCATCAGCGGCAATGAAATTTCAAAATATTTCGCATAGCATACGTATAGAAAGTTTCTACAAACGTTCAAATACTTTCGCGAGCCATTGTATTCTACTTGTCGTCGAGTTTGTTTCAGCGACAACCAAACGAATTGACATCAATCGTTGCAAAGACCTTCTCTATTGATGGCATTTGATCGAAGATTCGATCTTCGAAGCGAATGCTTGGATCGAATCGATCGATTCTCCACGGTCGTAGGAAACAACGAGAGGTAATGCTATCACCTGAAAAACATTCGCAAGGTTCCTTCAGACCTGTTTCTTTAAGCGAGAAAAAAAGCTCGTGCAAAAATTCAAGAGCAAAGTAATAAATGGTAGAAGAATAGGCCGAACAATAAGACAAGGCGAAGTCAAACCGAACGACCGTGCATCGTACAAACGCTTGTCGTCAAGTGTAAATAACCTTCGAAACTACGGCCAATGAAATCGTTAGAATCGACAGGTACCAAACTAAACCCAAACGAAGCAAAACTGTCGACACAATGGAGCACCAGTAACGTACAGCTGGAATGCTTCGGAAAGTGTCTGTCCCGGGTAGGATAGCCTCGTCGTTTTCTACCGATACGAATAAAACGTGGAACGTAAGAGTTTGTGGATCGTCCGAGCACGTACAAATTTCCCTTTTACGCACCTTTGAACCATAAAATTTATTGTTTTCCCTTCCAGTGAAAAATATAGCTCGTTATGTTCTTGGCCTGTCATCCTCGTTTTGTCCTTACTCACGCGCAGGTACATCTTCTATCCAGATTCACGGACGTTTTTCAAACAACGTGTTCGAAAAGTTCGTCAAGTTCAAAGACGTGTAACGAAGACGTGGCGCGCTCGTATACGTAGTTGCGTAATTCGGATTCGTGGATCGAGTCGATGAGCAAGACGGTGCGTGAAGTTGGTTGGAAGAGAGATACTAAAGTCAGGATGGATTTTGTCGGTCCCCCGAGCACGTTAGAATTTTACGTTGCACGGTCCAGGGCCACAGGGATTCCCTGGACTCACGCGGTGCACTTGCTGGCATTAGTACGACCGCCGTAAATCTCGAAAAGTACTTGTCGCACCACTAGTCCCCACCTCGAGATCACTGGTATACGGTGTGTTGCTGAATATTATTTTCATCTACGTTGCCGGTTTTAAGAATTAAATCTGCAGATATAAATACGTACGTTGAAAAAAAGCACAGAGTACCTGACAACCGTTTTTCTCTATTCTGCTAATCCCCGCGCGAATTCGTACGCAGTTTCGTACTTTGACGAAGAAATTCGTTAAGAAAATGGATGCTACGTGGTAGTAGGCATAGTAGTAGACACAGTAACGGTGTCGCATATCTTTGCAACGTCACAGAGAAAACGCGATAGCGAGCTTGTTTGTGTTTCTTCTGTTCTGCTGTACGTACGAGTTCTAGCCGTGAGAAATAAGCACTATATTATATTTTCGGAGGGAAAAGGGTAACGAGAAGGCGAAGAAAAGACACGGTGGTAACCTGGAACGGCAGCAAGGAACGTTTCGTCATTGGCAACGGGCAACAAATAATTAGGTAACCTCGCCTGGCCAACTGTGTAAACTGCAACTCCTCGCGATCATCGGCGGCTCTCCGCGCCTCGGCCGATGTGTGAAGACATCCAAGTACAAGGAGGAAGAAACGACGGGGAACACGACAAGAGGAAGAAGACAGAGACGAGAAAGAGAGGTGGAGAGTCGTCGACCCGGACGCCTCTTCTCCTTCGTCGTCGCATGGTCCCCCGTTCAGAGGCAGGAAAAAAAATCATAAGACCGCGGTCGTTGTCGGCTGATGCTCCTTGTCGAGCGTGTTCACGAGGATCCGACAAAAAGCCTCTCCGGCGAGTAGACGGAACTCCGTACTTTGTGCCATTCCGAGCGTCTCGCGACGAGCCTCCCGGACTCTCGCTCATCTAATTAAGGTCGATCCTTAGATAACGCGAAAATTGTCCGAAATCGCGACTGCCAACGAACGAACGAACGAACGAACGAACGAACGATTGACGAACCGACGAAAGGAGAGTACTATAAAAATGGAGCTAGATGGAAATAACCATAACCATGGAAACCATGTGATTACATAGAGGAGGAAAAATGGTAAAAAATGACAGGACTGTAAAATCTGGAACGGTAACAGCTGAAACATACGTCGTTTATTCGAGGGAGAACGCGCACCTATGCTCCCGAAAATTTAGCCCGTTATATCGCGGGGAGAAAGAATCGTCGCGAATACAAAGTTCCATAAAAGTGATTTAATTTCCCGGTACAACTCGTTCGGTGTGCGCGAGGGTGAATGGCTAAAAGGTAATAGTTAATAACAGCGCAGCTGAAAAGGGGATTCGGTAATCCGCTTCTAATTTCTAAAACAAAGAGAGAACGTACAGGGAAGAGGAAGGCGAACGAGCGAAAGACAAAGAGAACGGCCGGAATACGAGCGTAGAAACGAAAGGAGAGAAAGATGCCAAGCATGGAGAGGGATCGGGAGAGAAAGAGAGAGGGGAGAGAGAGAGAGAGAGAGAGAGAGAGAGAGAGGGCGCGAGCGAGAAAGAGAAATATTCTCTCGTTGAGGCAAACCCGAGATCCTGAGTTGGGTGGGTTTCGGAGGTTGGAGAGAGGGAAACGGTAAGGGTAGATGTGGAAAGAGGGCTGAAATTGGGGGCGGTCTGGGAGGAGGGGAGCCAAGGGGGGCTGGGTTCCACCCTGGAACACATTAACTGCAGGGCGACGGGGTATATAGAGACGGGTTGGGGGCGACGCCACTGGCGTAAGCTCAATGGAAAACGGAATTGCTCGACAGCGTAGGAAGGAAAAGGGCTTAATCTGACCTTTCTTGCGACTCACGGAGGTTGTAACCGAGTATTGGCTTTGTGTATTCTGGACGTCGCTCCTCCATCGATTCTATTGGGAAAATTATCGAATCGATTCTACCTCTGGAAAGATGGAAATACGACGCATCACGTTGGATCACAAACGAAATTCTGAAATCTTCGTATTACGTAACGTGGCCTTTTCTTCTTCTTCTTTTTCTTTTTTTTTTATCTTTTTTTTTTTTTTTTTGTTTCTTTCTTTTAGAGGCAATCGAATATTCGTACATGGGCGAGGAGAGCTCGAATCTCTCTAGAGAAGAAGTAGGGATGATACGGAAGAACAATTGGCAATGGATCGGAGTGGGAGATGGCTACGTTAAAAGGTGCTCCGAATGAGGAAATAAATCTCGATTACGCGCACGTTCCGCGTTCCACCGTTGTTTACTCGGTTAATTAAGCCACTAACGAATGGTCAATTTTCGATAGATTTATGCATCGGAATGGAACACGCGCGACATGCGAAAAGAATCACTGCGTGACTTGCTGCGAGGCTGACTCGTCGTTAGCGAAACTCTATATCTAATCTCTCTAATTAATTCTTTTTAATTTGCTCGCTCTTGGCGGAATGGCCAGGCGAAGACGCAGAAGAACAGGAGGTCTCTCATTGTGAGATCCGCGAGATTAATCCCGATTAGCCTTAATCGAGGTTGTTCTAGCGGTGTATTTTCCCCTCCCGCCGATCGATTCGTCCAAATATAGATCGACCTAACGAATCTCGATCGCGAGGCAGCGCACGACGTATCCAACCACGTCGATCCCTAGATCTGCTGGTTTGCGCCGCAACCGCAACAGAGAGAAACGCATAACATACGAGGAATATGTACGCTTATACGTGGATGAAGCCCGGTGTCCTAAAAAGGAAACGAAAGCCAACGACCATATCGAGAGGGACGTGTCTCTCTCTCTCTCTCTCTCTCTCTCGTTTGCTCACTACGCGCCATTCTATTTTCTTTTAATTCTCTTTACGCGGCACACGGCTCTCGCGAGCGACGCGAGGCTACCGCGGCTCGTCTTATCGATCGTTCCGCTTCACGGAGAATTTTCATCGGAAAAAAATTCACGCTCTCTGCTCGATTAACTTCTCGCCACGTTCTTCCGTCCTTTCGTGGCGAATTGATACGCTAAACGTCCCCTTTGACGATCCTCCGAGTGCGTTCGATTAATATTCGATATGAAATCGAAACGTACGAACGCAACTGTGGTGAAGGTTTCGTGCGAAACAAAAGTACCGAAGGGTTGAAAAGCGAACGCGTTGAACGTCATAGACGAACAACCGATGGTGAAATAGCCGGGTTCGTTCCTTGCGACGAAAGCTACGCCAATGCGAGACACTGAACGAGGGGTGGCAGGAGCACTAGTAGCGTAGTTAGGGGTGGCTCGGTAGGGATGCTTTAGGGTGAGATTTAGTACCAACCTCCGCCGCTTAGTCTACCTACCCATCCTGGCTATAGTGTACGTCCCAAACTATAGTCGATACTCATGAGAAATATCAAACTACTGCAAAATATTGTTCCCCGAAATTGATCGGTCTGCCCGATTTTCCTTCGTCAGCGGTGTCGAGAGCTCGATCGCGGGCTAAACTTGGACGCGCACGAAATAACGCGGATCAACGCCGACTCGACCGTCGTTTATCCGAAAGGATTAAATTCAACTCGAGAAATCAATTCTCATGGTATTAAGAGACAGAGTTACGTCCATGTATCCGAATTATCTCGACGTTGATCCGGTAAAAGAAAAAAGTGGGAATATATAAAATCGTGAATGTTGAACGAAACTGCGAACCGACCATCGAGAGGAAAATATCGAATAGAGCTGCAGAGAGAGAGAGAGAGAGAGAGAGAGAGAGAGAGAGAGAACGAAAGAGCGTTCAATGTGGAGAGAAGAAACGAGGATACGCAAGGTCGTACGGGGAACGTAGGTCGATCGTAATAAATTACCAGGAAAGTTGGATACACGCGAACCCTGTAGGTGACTGAGCTGTGTGGAGCAAGGATGGCGTTATCCATCCTAGTTCACCCCACTTACTGTTATCTTATATGGCTGTACTTAGGGTACATTATCCGAATACGTCGAGCCAAAATTTCTATTAGTTCTACCGGAGGGAGCCGCTTCGCGAAATGGTCGCTCGAGTTTCCCCTAAGGGAAGATGGAAAACACGAGAGAATCTTGGAAACGTAAGACAAGCAAAATGTAAAAGAACGCCATAATGTATCGGGCGTTCAATCTCTGGCGAATCGAAAGAAACGAGGTGAAATTTCGCAAAGTTCCGAAGCAACTTTCCGCTCGGGCAAATTATCATCGCGACAGCTAGCAAAAGGTTCTCCGTGAAACTTTTCCAGAGTGTCCAAGGGGGTCCTTTCGCGGCGAGTTAGGCTAACTGCAGAATTCACGCGGATGTTTGGCCAACCTCGCCCTCCCGCCCACCCCCTCCCCCAGTGGTAGTCGTTTCGAGAGTTCGGAAGACAAGTCGAGCCACTCGGAACCGGGGGAACGAGGGATCGTAGCTCGTTTCGTGAGTAAGGACTCGCAGGAAGAAGAGGAAGAGGAAGAGGAAGAAACGAGCAAGGGGAAGAGAGAATCCTTCGGAGGGCGGGACAAGAGTCAAGTAAACTCGAGAACCGGCGGCCTCTTTCATCCCCGAAACTTCAAAAGCTGGAAGAGTCGCGCCATATGCCACCCTTCGGAAACCTCTTCCCTGCTTCTTCTCTTTTTTTTCCCCTCTCCTTCCCTTCCTATCCTCCTTCGCGATAATAAAATTCTAATCAGCTCCGGTGTACGGGGCTCGATAGTTTTCAAAGATACCGGGGGGCGGGACGCACACGGGCTCGCCCACGTGAAATATACAAGACACGACTCGAAGAGGGTCAATCTCGAATACGACGTAAAAAACGAGAACGATTTTCGAGTCTAGCGAACTCCGAGTTTCGACCGCAATTACCATAAATCGACGCTCGCATTAACCATCCATGGGAATGAACGAGAACCATAAAAATAAAAAGATTCCCTTCCTCCTTCCAATGGTGGATGATAGGGTCCGAAAGCGATTACCATTTTCAGAAGCCTGTAAAGAAATGCTCGGGGAATTAATTTAACGACGCTGCTGCGAGCAACGGTGTTTCCATCGAATGAATCCAACGAAACGTGCTTCCGCTCGCTATTGCTCCTCTATCCGCAGTACGAATTAATTTTGATCCTAATTTCTTTCGGATCCGATACGACAGAACGTAGCATGGTCGATCCTTGCTACATCGCTTATTTCAAACTCGTGAAACAACAGCGATCCAAATAAACACACCTCATGCCGCCTCGAACATGGAATTGTAACGTATATCGCAGACTTTGCCAGATCGAGACGAAAAATAAGATTCTTCTTACAATTTGACAGAACAATAACGCGCAAATACAACTTGAAACGTTAAGAAACGCGTCAAACATTTGCAGCCCTCGACGTCCACCGATTAATCGGCTACCACGGTTATCGACGCTTGAATTTAGAATCTCGTTGTATCAGTTGCATTACCAACATCTAGAAAACCTTTCACCGACGTTATAACCCCGGTAGTCGACAAATCATCGTGAGCCGAGGGGTAAACGGTGACGCGGCTGCAGGGTGGGGGTGTACAGCAAAGAAGCACCCCCGAATTTCACAGGCCGGTAGGCCACAAATGAAGCACACTTGGGTGGTGCTCGATTTAGCTCGTATCATCCCGCACCCTCTGCCGGGTTGTACGCATTGTGCAAACACTGCCGCTTACGTAGAACAAACACACACGCGCGACCATATGTACACATGTAATTTCAAGGAATTATAGATACATACAGCGACCCGGGATAGGACCCCGGGTCTACCAGAATCTGGCACAATTTCCAAAACACCTAAAGAGTATTCTCGCCGGATACCGTTCGTTCGACGAAAGCGTGTATCGCAAATCTTTCATCCGCCTGTTTATAACGAACGTCTTTTGTAGAAACCGGATAACCTGATTCGTCCTTTAAGGCGTTTTAGAAAAAAACAAAGCTCTTTTAAGACAATTGCCAGATCTTTGCAAGGGAACTATGGTTTTAATCCTATTACGATCTATGAATTCTATATGTCTCTCGGTTAAGTTAACTCGACGATAACTCTTTAGAAAGTCGCCGCGTTCTTCGTTACGACGATTTGTAAAATGTAACGCGTAACCGGCTGACTCTCTTAGTTTTCGTGTTACGGCGGCGATCGGATAAAGCAACATCTAACTCAAAGCTAATTCTTATCTTTTGTTGTACCTATCGACAACTTTTGGCGAATATCTCGAAAACTAAGATCGTTCGCCGATAACGTGTATAGAAGAGAGATAAAATCATCGAAATCGAGAACGCGTTACCTCCCTAAGTAATTACCTTACGACGAGTTAACTCTTTTCCGTTAACAAGTTTCAAACGAACTTGCTACGACTTGGAAATTATCGCATGCACCGTCGTGAGATTAGATAACGTCAAAGACGAAACAGGCCTACGCTTCGTAAGGAGACCGTCCACGTGTTGGAACAGGAAAAAATTTAGAAGCTCACCACCCTCTGGATCCGCTCGAATTCGAAGGGAGAGGATCGCGACGAATCCCCATTGCCTTACGCAATCGTCTATGCAACAAAACCGGCGAGTGCAGCCACCGTACGCTCACGGCACACATGCTGTTTATTTTAGCGTAAAATTTCGAGCGGAAGTGCTGAAAAGCTGGTACCACAGAAACCTAAATCGAAACCAGAAGAATCATTGTATCCGGGTCTGGTACGTGAGTCCTAGGAGCGAGCAAAATAAATCCATTTATCGCGCGATTGATATGTTAATTGGCGCGCGGTTCTCACCGTGGTCGTTAATCCCCCATGAAAACTATCGCGGGGTTAGGTTGGCACGTGAAGCACCACTCGAGTAGAAAAACCCCCGGCAAGCCACGTGACCCTGACCAGGGGATGAACAGACAGCTCGCCACTCGAAATTTCGTGCCGGTCGAAGGTAATAGATTAATCTCGTTCGTCGGCGGTGAGACAGAGAAACGGATCGTTAAATATCCTGCGCACGCTGTGGAAGATTCAACCACCCATGGGCCATTCGACCCACCGTATGGGCCAGTTTTCAACCCTTCGAGGGACACGCAGCGTTATCTCGTCCGTGTAATTACAGCGTCTTTCTTTTGTTCGGATCGACATGATCACGCTACGTTCTTTCGGTCATTTTCGTCGCAATTACATTTATCTAACCTTAAATTCCATATTATTCGACTTTGTGTCAAACATCTTACAACGTTATTCCCTTTTGTCTGCCGAAAACGAGGGCAAGATCGAGAGGTAAAAATTCGAAAAGTTAGAAAGAAGAGTCGACGCGAGCATACCTGATGAAATAACCTAATGAAATAAACGAGCGTATTGTTTCGTCGTTCCTGGAGCGTACGTCGAATCGCCATCCCCAATTGGTTAAAATACAATCGAACCGAAAACAAGCTAAAGTTTTGGGTTTACAATTTCGACGAAAATCCACCGGCCGTTCTGGTACACTGGTAATTATTATTGATACATTCCCGGTAATAATCTCGACGACCCAATTAATACTATCGACATACCGATAGGCGCAGTTGCGATACACCCAATAATTTATCGCGATAATCCCACAATGACCGTAAACTATCGCTCACGCGTGCATTTTCGGCCGATCGCCCGCCAGATATATGTATACGTTCCGTGTCTTCCATACTCAGCCGACTGCGCATCGTTCGCTAATCTGACTCGCCGTGACAAAACCTCGTTTCCTATTGAAATTAACTTGGTCCAACAAAAATTCCCTATCTACGACCTCATACCGCGAGTATCGATAGCGTTGTAAGGATCGATACGCGGCAAGCCAATATAGAATCGTATAACGAAATTACGAAAAGGAGAAAAATCGTAAAGATAAGTGACGCGATCCTGCGAGTAGAGAATTCCTCCGCTTCTTAAAGGGATTAACCGAAAGGGCAGCGAAGCTAGTCGATTCGGTGATTTCGCGGCGACAATGACGGCGCAGTCTCCACTAAAAATCATTCTCCGTTTCAATTACGCGGCTTAACGACGCTCGATGTAACAAATTCAAGTGGCGGGTCGAACAATGGTGGAGCGTGCGTACGCGGTGCGGTTCCCGTATCGTTCGAAGCCAGAAAATATGTGTATAGATCATATCTCTCCTCTTTCCTCGCTTTATCCACGCCGATACAACCCCTCTCCGCGTCTCAGCCCACCACCCGCCAACACGACCGCTTCATCGTCCCGTTCCCCTCGTCGGCGACGGGTGGTTTACCCGTTGTAAGTCGACAACTCACTCCATAAACCCGTGCTGCGCGGTGCTGTGTACTCTGTACACTGCGGCGAGTTTGCACGCCAACCGAAACGGAGGGAGGGGAAGAGAAAGTGAGAGAGAGACAGAGAGAGAGAGAGAGAAAGAGAGAGAGAGAGTGTGTGAGGAGGATCGAAAGGAGACGAGCAAAAGGTAAAAAGATCGACGAGGAAGGTGAAGAAAAGGAAGGGGGATAAATACGATAAGAGCCGCACGATAATTCCACGCTTGCTCCTGTCTCTTCGTCGAACAGATTCAACCCTGTCTCTCCCGTTTGTCTTTTCTCTATCCGGTCGCTATATTCTTTGCCGATTGAAGGACTCGTTATGAAAATGACCCTTGTTCCTGTTCGTCTTTTTCCAGAAGAACGTTCTTTCATCTTTGTTCGGTAGGTTTCAACTTTTTAAACAAAATGTACATCGTGTCATAGAATCGTGACAAACGTATCTGTATCTTTGCTAATAAAATATTCATCGCGTTACATAATTTCTAGAAATACGTCTCTTCGGATAAATAGCCACGCTCGATTCTCTATCCGAGGATATAATGGCGATAAATCGCAACGCTGCTGTGGTTCGCGTAAGAACGCGTCGCTTGAAAAAACCGAGAACCAGTCCAATTTGTAGACAAGAGCGCGAGAAGGCGAAAGAAACGAAAACTTTTAGCTAGATACGTGGATTTACTGCTCGTCTGGGTTAGTAAAGCACGAAAATGGAAGCTGGACACAATGGGGGCTAAAAGGGCGTGGAAAGAGTGAAACGCGCCGCGGTTCCTCCATAGGGTAGCACTTTGCGAGCGAGATAAGACGCGAGAACGAGTAGTGCATTTGCGAGCGTAATCGTAGTAAGTTCGACATCTCGGTTTACGAGTTTCGTGTACCCGCAAAAATCCCGGATTTCTCGAAGTGGCGCGAATGTCGTTGCGTCATTCGGTACGTGTCCAATAATAGCGTGTTCGAGAAGGCAGCGCTCGTAAATTATAGAAAATTCCCAACATATTTCCGTCAAGCGACGACTACCACGATCGTGTCTAAATAGAACTGGTCTCGAGAGATTAGCCGCGAGTGGTAAGCGTGATTCCTATTCCAATTCGGTTGCTTTCGCGAGATTCATCGCCGACACGAAACAGTCGAGACACCTTCCTTCGATCCCTGCAGATTTCTTACAGAACGACGATTGTAACGTTTTAAAAAGCAACGGTGATTCGCGACTTTGGCCGATTCGCGTGAAGTTTGGTAGGAAATTTAGCACGATGAAACTGGATTAAAATAATTTTCAGGCATGGAACGAAATAGCTTCTCGTGGATCGACAGTCGCGAATAGGATCGCGAAACGGTGGAAAGCAAACGAAACGATCCGCGTTCGAACAAAAGGTGCGACGTGGTAAAATAGCATGCGGCAACCAACCAAGGAAGAGACCAAAGTAGCACAAAGGGGAGGCAAGGGAACGAGGAAGAGAAGGAGAGTGCAAGCCAAAGAGGCATTGGCTCGTGTGCTACCAGCAACAGGTGCCCGTCAAACAACGTTCAACGTCTCTAGCAAACCGTCTCTTTCTCCCTCTCGCGCTGACCTTCCTCCCTTTTTCCTTTCTTTCTCTTTCCCTTTCTCTCCCATTCTTCCCTTGCCTCGCACGCGATTCCTCGTAATTGATTCGTTGACGAGACAGCCCCGTGCTCCCTGTCCAACTGGCGAATCGTTCAACGACCGATCTCCACGGTCAGATTCCACTAACGGTCGAAACGTGTCCGCGTCTAATCGCGTGTTTGACGATTCTCGTGTTCCTCGCGTTACCATTAAGCCGCCTTAAGCTCTGTCCCAAAATTCTTCGTCAGACTCGTTGCGAGAATAATTACCCCGTTAGACTTTGATATAATAAGGGAAGAATGAAAAATATCGTATATTTTTGAATCTACGAAGAGAAAATACGAAAAACCGGCGGAATAAACGTGACAGAGACCAGAGTCCGAAAGGAATCGCGATCATTTCGTAACGATCGGACGACCCTCGAGGATGCGAGGATGTAATTTGGAATCCTGAAGAAGGGTTTGACGATGGTTGTGTTGTTAATGAGTTCCGTCGGGATATGACAAAGGGCGAGAAACGTGGCTAACGTGCGACTACGTGGGCGCCTGCGAATCCATTCGCTGGTTACCGAAACTGTCGGTTTGCAGTAGCGAACCGATCATTAGCGAGCATGAGCCGCGCGATCAAATAAACGATACAGCATTCTTTCTGCGAACTGGTCAACGGCCGTTATCGGAATCGAGAGAAACCGTGTGTCGTTCCCATTTCGGGAGGGACTCGTTTTCGTAGCTCGGAGGATTGCTAGCAAATGCACAAATTCTCTTTCCAGCAGAGACAGGCGGAGACAAACGGGAAAGATCGAGTATTTCTCGTTTGCATTCGCGGCGCAACACTCGGCTGACTCTCGAGATATGCGGCCGATAAACGTCCGGGGGAGACAAATGAATATCGAAAATTGCTCGTAAAGCTGTTACTTTGTTTGACGAGGCCCGGGAAAAATCGCACGCCGGTTCATTTATCCTATACGCGCGATTGACCACGTCATGGAACAAGTATCTAATAATGTAACTGAGTTATCTACAATAGAAGCGAGTACTCGCCAGTGAACAAACTTATAGACGGTTCTGCAAACTTGGAATAATATTTTATATAACACCGCGCTCCCAATTATCGTGTTCGGACGCTTGGAGAACCATGTTTCACGTACAGACTTAGGTATAACTGCGTTTCGTAACTACGAAACTGCCCTAAAACCTTCGATCTTTATGCAAGACGCAACACGACTAAATCCGACTAAATTTGCAATGTGCGATACTTAAATCGCATTAACTAGATTCAACGTATTAAGATTAATAGGAAACTATTGCGTTCAAATTTATCAACAACAACTAACTGTTATATTAGAGTCTGGAATAACGTATCGTAAAGTAAACGAAAAGTGGCAGAGCATAGTTACCTGTAGCAGTTGAAGAACTAACAAAATACAGCACGTACACGTAGGTAGAAGTCACTCGATTCTTCGAAAAGACGTGTCCGTTACGAATTGGAGTTTTCGATCTTACGAAACGCTCGCGATACAAAAATAGCTGCCTTAATGGTCGCTGCTATAAACCTTGCGCGGCTCAGAAGATATTACGGCGCAATTAAAAGCGAGGCCTAAAAAGTGGCTGCAGTTTAATTTCTTGGAGAAAACACCTGCGTTGCTGACATCGCAAACTCGCCTCGACTGCGTTACCAATTTATCCGTCAATCAAAGTCCACCGGGCCCGAGCAACTATCGAATTGTACGATTAAGATTTCCGCAGAGAACCAATTTCCTTAACTATCCGCTGTCGCTATCCACGAACGAACGATCATACTCTTGTTGTTAGATAATTACGACCATTCGCGACGAACGCTGTCTATTATCCAGAAGTGTTGATCAGCGAATCTGTTAGCATCCCGAGATCGATTCTACGTCTTCTTCGTCTTCCTACGGTGTTTGATAAACCACGCTGAAGAACGCGACAAATCGCGAATGCCACGAGCAAGAGAGCGACCGCTGCCGAACGAGTCGCATCTGTTGTTGCTGCGAGGGAACACAGAAGCCAAGAAACGACGATTGGAAGGCGAATATAAGCCGGACGAGCGGGCAGCAAGATCGGATCGAAGCACGATCCATGGAAAGTTTAAGGTGGTCCATGCGACCGATGGTTCGCGCGAGTACGTGCCACTTACACGGGAGCTTGGATCTTTGGTTCCTCGATGCGGTCACGAAATTCCTCGAGGCCACGAATTAGCGAGAAGCCATTCGGGCAGCCATAGCGCGAGTCATGGAGGCGAACTGGAAGGGCTCCACGGTCTGGCGACCGTAGCACGCGACACCATATGGTCTGCCCGATACCCATGACCCCCCTATGCACAAACACGCCTTCCTCAGTCGCTCGGAAAGATACGACTCGAAAGATCTTAACCGAAATGGACGACGGAACGATGCAACCACGCTGAACTTCCAACGAAAACCCGACCAGATAACGAACCGAGAAATACTTTTTTACGAGCGTGTCGCGAGAAACGTGGAACGACCGGTCACACTCTGTTCTGCTTTCCCCCGACTGCTCCGTTTACGATAGGTCAATCGTCGTGAAGAGCAGATGAGGAGAATCGCGGTTTCGTTCGACGAAACGATTTCCTCTTTTACGTTTCACTCGATTCGATCTCGTCGTCTCCGAGCTAAACGTAACTGCTTCGTTTCAGCTTCTAGGGTGGTACATATTCGTATTTCCGAAAAAACGAACAGGGTTTGCGCTGTTTCCTTTCGAGACACTGCGCCATGGTACACGATGGTTCGGAAACCCCGAAAGAAAAAAGAGGGGCCATGGTGTTGCGAAGAGACGGTGGTAAAACTGGACGATAAGTGAAACTCCCAGTGGAGCCAGCGGGAACACGGGTTACGGCACCCTCGAGGACACTAGAACGCTCATATCCTAATAGAAACGTAATCGCGTAGTCCTGCACGCTGAATAAATTATTAGCAGGCTTACGCTACGGTCGAGGGTTCGCGTAACACACCATATCGCCTGGATTAACGACGATCTGCACCGTGGGACAGTCGAGGATTTATTCGCTCGTGACTCTCCACGCTTATTTATTATTATTTTGACCCCATTATCCATTATCGTTTCGCGATTTTTCGCCAAGCATTGTTTCACGAGTCGATACCTCGTTTCCCATTAGATAATCACCGTATCAACGATCATGTATTCGCTTTTTTCATTTACCGTTGTCCGCTAAAGATCACGGACACGTGAAATCGTTCGCAGACGTTTCGACGCGGCTTAATTAAAAATTCCCTACGCCTCTTAGCCTCGATATTAACGACAGCTCGCGATCGATCGGAACGATGATCGTAATCGTAATGATTAATCTTATTGATCGCCGCCGAAACGGGCGCGTTATCGCACTAATTTCCAGGAAAACGTAGAATCGCGTGAGCAGATATTTTTAATTCCCGGCAACCCTGAACCTTCGCGAACCTTCAAGAAACTTCAGATATCCAGCCTGTTCGATAAATTATCGATCGAAACGCTATTACCAAGAAAGTTCGTTACGTAAAAGGAGAAAAGACGATTTTTATCGAGTTGCGATCAAACCAAACGTGTCGTTCGCGACACAAATTTTTTAGCACACGATGGAAAGTCGATCTTTTGGCGATTGAAAGTAATCGACGTCGAGGGAGAGCGAGAAAACACCATCCACGACCCTTTCCCAACCCCCCGTCGATATATTTACCCCTGTTTGCCGGGTAATCACGGAAGTGGTAGTTTATTGACGCGGCTACGATGTGCCTGGAATCGAATAGACTCCGAACGATTGTTGGACACGAGCCGTGAAAGAGAAAACCTACAGATAAGAGAAATTATAAACCTCGAATATCCTCAGATTTATCTCGGGATAAATCATTTAAGAGGATGCAAAAGAAGGAGGGATTTAAAGAGGCGCGACAGCGTATTTGATCATCGAGGAGCAATTTGTCTTAGCCTCTTTTTCTTCGCGCTCCAAAGGAGAGTCACGAACGCGGACGACAAATATTCAACGCCCTCCTATCAATCGATATTATATTCCATTTACCGAAAGCCCGGTTTCTCGCTCGCGTACGCGTGTCGCGTTTTCGAGGTTACCTTCGCAGAACCACTACGCGGTAACCGGCGAAAGTATTCCGACGCTTCTACGATCTTCTTACGAACGTACAATATCACGCGATTTGTACGAAACATTCTGAAATTTTACTAGCGCCAAGTACAATTACATCGGTTAGATTAAGCGTTGAAACACATTGCTGAGTCATTATAGCTGTCCCCGCCGCTTTACGATCGATTTATTATCAAATCAAAATTCCGACTTTGACCAGATTGTAATTTGAAATCTGTGACAGTCAGATATCCGGAGCGATCAAATTTTATTATCACATATATAGCGACAATATTATTATAGAGCAAATATAAAATACAAATATCAAAGGTATTCGCGAAACGAAAACTTTTAATTTTCCCTTGCTCGGCCTTCCAAACGATTCGCGGTTTAGCAGCGAAAGAGCGAGATAACGATCGGTGAGAAATAAAAATCGCGGCGAAGAGGCCATTCGATGGATAAAAAACGAGGGGCGTGTGACCATCGGGGATTAGGTTCGTGAGAAACAGGCCGGAGATCTCCAAGTTTTAACCCGAGCTGGACTCTTGGTAAAATCATTATACCCTATAACTCTGCTCGTAAAGATTACGATCATGAGCATTCCCCGAGATCATCCGAGCGTCTTCCAAGAGTCTCGCTCGACGAACCACGTACTAAAAGAAAGAAAAAAAAGGGGGGGAGGCAAAGCGTAATTTACGAGCTAACCTAATTCTATCGTTTTTCCGACACAGACTTTTATCAATCGCGCCGCTGAACTCATATGGTTCCGATACGTTCGAAGCCATTATCGAATCCCGATGTCGGGACAGGAAACACATTTACTATGGACTGGCATGCGTTTATCGAATCTTTTTCGAGTCACTCACCCAGTGCTGCGTTGTCACGACTTCGCCATCCGCTCCATCGAGGGCCTGTTAAGTAGACGAACACGAGATCAGTTCCCATTCCGAACATTCGAAAAAAGATAATTTCACGGTTGCATCGAAATGTGACGAACGAAATTAGTATATAATACATGCAACGCCCTAGCTCGAAATTTCACGGTTCAAAGGAAAGTAGGATTCCTTTACTTTCAACCAGACGAAAGATACTTACGTCTTTCTTCCTTTTTACGGCTGCGGCACCTGAAACAATCGAACGATACGCTTCATTTTTGTACATTCTTTTACATTGCGATCGGATACAGAGAGATCGGAAAAGGATGAAACTGACCGGCTGTCGAATTTGGTAGCCGTGCTCCGTTGCTGCCGGTAGGTGCTGCAGGGTTAGCAGCGGGGGTAGGCGTCCCCACGGAGGGCGGTACGCCTCGGCTCCCAAACGGAAAGTACGGGGAGTCCGGGGGGTAAGTGGCGCCCTCGACACCTCCACCGCCTCCGCTATTTCCACCACCACCCCCGCCACCCCCGCCTCCGCCACCACCTCCACCTCCCCCTGGCCCCCCGCCTGGCCCCCCTGCCGTTGGACCAAACGTTCCTCCACCATACGTCTGGAATATCAACATTTTTTCCTTATTCCCGTACCGTTACCGCTGTTTAACGTTGTTTACTGTGCCGTTCGAGCGATTTTCGACGCTGTGTTGTATACGGCCAGTGGTATAGAAAGGGACGAATATGTAAAAATTCTCGAAACGATTGGATCGATTTTCATCGATCAGGATTAGTAGAAGAGACACGAGGAAGAAGGCAGTCGAAAGAAGCCAATGGAAGGCGACTTCACTAAACCTATCAAAATCAATACTTCTTATCAGGCATGGTTTAACGACTGCCGATTAGATACTATTCCCTGGTGCCGTAAAAAAATCTCTGCTATCTCCGTTTCCTCGGACAAACCTCGTCAACCATTCGCATGCATACGCTGTTTTTTTACGTAATAAGCCGAAGAAGAAATTGTTTCGAAAACGAGATTCCGACATTTGCTCAACGACGAGACCTGCGAATTTTCCGACACGGATCGCCGCGAAACATCGATAGTAATTGCCGATAAAGGAATGGTCGTCGAGGTGAGACAATTGAAAATGTCGGAATAATCTGTCGAGGCTGGATAAGACTGGAAAAGACTGCGGGCGCGAGGTCGACCGTTTACTACTTACGCGTTTTGTAACGACGACTTCTGTTGGAACTGCGGCGAACATCATTTTCCAACATTCCTTTCCCAAATGAAACTCGTGCTTCGCGTAACTCGCGCAAAAAACGCTTCGCTCCGATCGTTCTTCCAGAGGCGTAACTAATTACCGATCGCCGCGAAGGCTACGCGAAGGCAAAAGAAATAGATGGGCAGTAAGCCATGGAAGAAGGAAGTACGAGGAACTTTATCCACACTCTGGGATAACTTTTCATCCGAGCTCGCTTAACCCCCTGCGACCTTCCTCGGTTCCTTTGTTCGGTAGAATGTATATATTAATATATGTGCGTGTTCGTGTGTACATGTACACGTACATAAGCGTATAAATACATCGTCGAGAACGAGGGAGAGAGGGTAAGTGATATTAAAGCCGGAGGTTGACGGCGCTCAACCCTCGCGAAATTGGGTAATTCTTACTTTCTAGACAAAATGAACTTTCATCGTTCCGTGAATTAATGTTGAAGAGAAAAAGAAAAACTCGTTTCTCCTAATTTGCGAAAAATCTTGCGTGACGTTCTTGAAAAAGTTTATATATTTTTAATAGCTGAAACTACGAACGTGCGAGGAGATGATTCAAGGAGAACTTTTTAAGAACGCTTAACGGATGCTGTTCCCTTTGTTACCAGGATTTAAAGAAATTAAATCCCGGCTTTACGGATAAGCTACTGGCAAGAGAGTGGCGTACAGTGTTTTTAGCGGAAAATTTCAAACACGATGAGAACCGCTTCCCAAAAAATATTACTCGGGATAAAGTTTTGGGATTACGTAGAGGGGTATTCGAGGGCGCGCCGCGAGAGAGAAGAAGAAAAGGAGTAACTTTTTCTCGGATAAATTTGCCTCTACGACTGCAATAATTATTGCGCTCCTGTTTCTTACGTAATCCTGCTTTATCTTAAGATTCGAGATGGTCAACTCTGGAGGGGAAAAAAGACCTTACATTCACCCTCTGAACATCATCCAGTTTCCCCGCTTCGCGTTTCGAGAATAATCGACGAGTAAAGATAAGAAAGGGAACGAGACTTACCATCCCATTGTCCATCGTGGGGCCATACGGCGACTGGAAGCCTAATTTTTCTGCAACAGACAAGAAGCCAGGTTAAAATCCATTCGTCGCGATGCAAACAAGTATACGTAATGTACGACGAGTTTCATTATTCTACGCAAAGTTTCGGACTGTATCGTAAGACGTCGAGGCTTGGGTGACGCGAACAACTCCATCTTGCTATAAATTTCGCGTGGCAATTTTTCGAGCCTCGGAGTTTAGGTAACTCGCAATATCGATAATAATATTAGAAACGTACGTTACTTCCAGACGCAGTACCGACAAAAAGGGGAGCGAAATAAGACGAAGACTAAGCTCTGATGCCGTAGTGGAACGCGTGGCAAGCGGAGTCGATGCAAAATTAATGCCGGGCATAAATTCGCGCCCCGTCTTTATAAATCAAAACCGCGATCGCGTTAAGAATCCAAGCGGGATGTACGCGTTTTCCGCGTTGCGGCTGCGACGCATGCAGAATAAACAACGAGATAAACATTACGAGGTTTCCGCAGTCGAGGCTTCATCCGTTATTAATGCCCACCCCATACACACACGCGCCTACGGACAGACGAGAACGTGAATCTACGTGCGCGTATCTTGCACAGAATTTATGAGCATCGGCTGGATTTACCGGTCTCGAAAACCACCGCACAAGAATTCCGATTAATTTTAATTCAACGATATTTTAACGTTACGCCCTATTATTGCGCAATTCGATCTCCATCCCTTCAAGTTCGACCCTCGAGATCGACCATCCTCGAACGTGAGATTTGCCGACGATCCGGGGACGTATTAATTATTCCAAGTAATTTACCTAGCGATTAAGAGAGAGAGAGAGAGAGAGAGAGAGAAATTCTCTTACTAAAACGGTAAAAGCGGAAAGTGCAGCTGGTTGATAACTAGCCGAGAAAAGGGAATGGTACAGAAGGAGTATATCATATTACAGAGGACGGATATAGCCGTGCGTAGACGATAGGGCGAGTGTCCGACTATGCCACGATCGGCCGAGGTAACTATGAATCCTAACAGTTTCGGCTTGCTCGTGACATGTTTGCCGAAGCGTGCAGTACCGAGTCTGCAATATCATGCATCAAAGTACAAGCTAAACCATGGTCCATCGTGTCATCCTCAGAGCCGGTGCAAGCCAGCTCGACCGTTATGACGTAGTGTTGAGCACCGGGCCTTCGTGTCACGACTAGTTCGTCTTCCACGCTGGCTCCTGCCGGCGTCACCTCTATCGAATATTGCTCGATGAAGAATTACTACGGATTCCGCTCGACGAGATTCCGGAGTTGCTGCCCTTGTCCGACTTGCCGAGCAAGTGTGTTTCGCTCGCCACGGAAACAACGTCCGTGCCCCTGTTCCTCCACGATTTACAGTATTCTATGCCAGTATCGCTGCTATTAGAATCAAAGATCGCCGGTGGTAAGATAAAGACTACCGGCAGAACAGTAGTAAATAAGATACCATCGTAGCGAACCATCCTGACAGGCCACAGCGACGTCGGAAAAATTACAACGATCCAGCAATTTTCCTAAAAATTATCTTGCGACGTATTGAATTAATATTACGATAAAGAGATATTACTGCAAGATAGTGTTATGTGTAATATACAGAGATACGGCCGCGGCTCCTGATAAGTGTTTTGCGCGGTGATCATCTGTTCCACGTGTGTCGTTCGATTACGTCATCGCAGGACAAATTCGCGTATACTTTCCTCGACAATTCCCCGAATCGGATCGAACTGTTCTCGCTAGTTTGGGGTTAACGCATACGTATATTTTATTAACGTTCATGTGCTGTCGCTACAAATCCACTCGAGTGCCCGCATATTCTAATTTTATACTACCATTTATATAGGATAACGCATGTGTATTATAATAATATAAATTCACTTAAACGTTGTGTCACGTTCCCACGTATCTTATCTAGCAAACGATTAACGTTTTCCTACTTTTAACTCTATATACGAGAAAGGGAATACGAGGATCGCAGAAAGAGGGAACGCGAATGTCGGCGGCGAATTACCGGCGCCACAGCCGGCCACTGGTCGCCACGATACCATCTACACGGATTTCGGCCGACATCAATTCGGCATTACAGCTCGCGAAATGCGCGACACAACCTCGAAAACCACGCGCCACGCCGCGTTGCGCGCGGCGACCAACGATTTTCAGCGCGCGAGACACGACCGCGATTTGGTGGTCAGCCTGCTCGGCGTCGTATATCAGCGCGACACCATCGAATTAGAATTACCTAAAATTATTTTCCCTCGATCACAGTGTTGTTACCTCGCGTACATCCCTCTGCAACCGCTCCATTCTATTTTACTTACAGATTGCGACGCAAAAATCAGTGGAGGAATAGAGTCTAGGAACAAATAACGATGCTCGCCTACGAATTTTATTATATTTTTCCCCTCTACCTCGAACGTACCAGTCGGGAAAAAAGATAAATGGACAACTAGTGGGAATAAGTGTGAACGATGTTTCGTGTAATGTGACTTGTTTACGCAAATGTATCATTTTCAATGATTTACCGAATAATCCACGACTGTGTATCGCTTCGACGCTGTTTCGCGAATTCGCCACAGAGTCGCATGAAAGAGAAAGGAAAAAATATCGGCGAATATTACGTGCCGCGAAAATGCCAGCCAGCGTTTCAGAGTTTTGACGATCCCGTAAAAAAAAAAAACGCGCGCAACGACTAAACGTTGAAAAGCAAGCGCGGACATAAAAAAAATGGTCGTGAAAGACAAGGCACCGCGAAACGGTAGACCGGCGTATCTGCATTTCCCGATTCCGGAGAAAAGCAGCGAGAAAGCTTTCCGTGTTGAACGTCCAAGTTCGAGCGAGCCACGCGATACGACTGACTTATCGTTCGTACTAATCCACCTCGGTAAACGTCTCTAGACGTCAGCATCCGGTTCTCATCTAGCCGATAGAACGAAGTGAAATTAAAGAACAGGTGGTAAAAATGCGGCTTTGGCCTCGCGAGACGGGTTAACGAAGAAGGGTTTAATTAACGAGGCACGTTGCTTCCATATAACGCAAAATTTCCATAATCTAGGGACGATCGAGGGATGCGTTAAAAGACACGATTACACGCTCGATCGAACGTGTTCAACGTGGACCAGAATTAAGTGACTGTACTTTGACCCCGGATACCAACGACAGCTTGACCCGACCCTTGATTTTTTCCCTTTTTTCGAAAAACGATCAGTCGCCTGATCGGCGTGGGTACCTTGCTGCGCTCTGACCAAACTCCGACCAAAGGATCCTTTTCGTTCCCACAAGCAACCGATACTCGCTTGAACCGCGTCATCGCTGAGGCAGCAACGCGCAACTTTTTGTTGTTGCTGTACGTTTCAAACGACGCCCAACAAATATCAACTTGTAGGAACACTTTGTTCGCGTTGTTGAAACAACGTAATAAAAGGAACATTTTGCTTTCGTCTCGGTTTCGAAACGGCATGTGTTCCTAGCAACAAGTTGTCTACGCGCAAATGTAAACTAGAAATATCGATCATGCAACAAATAGCAACGTGCGTTGTGAAACAGTCAGCCAACTTTACACACCGAAGAAACAATTATTTCCGTCGCGACGATTCTTAATTCCGATTCTGATCTTCGCCGCTAGCCACAAGCGGCAACTTTTATTAAGATGTAGCTAGCAACAGGAACACGAAGAAAAATAAAGTATCATCGGGTAACAACCAGCAACTCTTTCGAGAAACGCGAAACACCGGCAAAACTTCGTCGCTTGTTCGGCGACGAACCACAGCTTCGCGAAGTAGGACCTCGAGCAATTTGCCTCGTACGATCGAGCGGAGAAAGAAAGCTGCCCGAAATCTGGTCGATCGAATTTCTAACGTGTTGTATCGCCACCTGTTGAGAGCACGATTAAACCAAACGTAAATGAACGCGGAGAAAAATGTGACGGCGAAGCTTGTAAAAACGACGAAAGAAATAATGAAACACCTGCGCGCCTTGGAAAGGCTTAATTCGATTATCTCCCTCGAATAGTCGCTGCATTTTTTTACGCCCGCGTGTAAATTTTAATAGTCGTCCCCGACGTTTCGTGACGACGTTTCAAGAAATCAGGATACGACTGACATTCCCAAAATACAAGATACAGCGTCTGACAAAAGTATTCCAATACTTACAGAAACCTTTTACGAATACATCACGCGTATTATAGGAAACATTTTGAAATTTCATCTCCACCGTAACGAAACATTTCACGATTGTATCAGACAAATTCTGAAACAAATCTGAAAATAAAAAGTACATAGAATACCCATAACCTGCAGAGAATACTCTGCACTTATTATATGTTTCAGATATCTATTCATGCTGTATGCTAATTTTTTTACTAGATATATGTACATTTGCGATAAGCGTCTTGCAATAGTCGTAACTTCTGTATAAATTTTCAGATTCGGCTCAAGAATTCTTCTTTTCTTTGTTATATTTGCAGGACACCCGATACGTATACCGCCACTACGCAGACCCACGCACCCCAACGAGCGATTTCTATGGGAGAATTCGCGTGTGTACCATGCCGGTGCACGGTGCCACGCGACCCAAAAGGGTGTTCCAAGTTCCCGCAGGTAAGCGAGAGAAAGCGAGCGAGTGAGCGAGAGAGAGAGAGAGAGAGAGAGAGAGAGACACGCACGGACAAAGAAAGGGAGGAGAGAGAAAGAAGAAGGGAGGAAGGGAAGAGAAAAAAGAGGAAAAAAGAAGTTCGCGGCCAGCAGAGAATAGAGAAAGAAGAGGAAGGGGGAAAGGTTTGCCACCCTTGGGGCCCTCGACCCCAATGGTAGAGGGGATACGTACACCAGAGGGAGGAAGAATAGAAGACCAGCAGAGAAAGAGGAAAAAAAATATGAAAAAGAACTCAGGTAGACACTGGTGCTCAACCGAACCAGCGCCCTGACTCCGATCGAATCGTTCGATCGATCTACGATCGTTTCTCTCTGTTCTATTGCAACGACGATCTAACGCTACTTAACACGCGGGTCTTACGCTATTGTCTTGAAACGTTCAGCTTGGACTCGGATGAAATTAATATTCGAAGGAATTTTTCACGCAGGTTTTTATATCTCCAAGTTTCCAAGCTGTTTGCAAGGCCAGAATTTCGAAAGCTCGCTCGCAAGGCCACAGTGGAATCAGCGTAGTGAAAATAATCGGAAGAGCGTGTGCGTTATACTTCTACGTATAATATCGCAACTTATTCATCGGCTCTGAAACCGCAGTGTATTATGGGTGTACGGCTAGGTACACGGATAGGTACAAGGACCCCACGAATGTGAGCGAAAATTATAGAAATCGAAGTCGCGAAACGCGGTGGCCGATCCAGACAAATTCTTCGAGTACCGATGGACTTCGCGGAAATACTTCACTCAGGATCGATGCAGACGAGCCACTTTTTCTCGGCAGTTGCTTGTTACTATACGGAGAGCAATGCACGCGTAGCAACGAAAGAATACTTATCGTCAGGTGTGTAAAAGTCGTGTATGTACACATATATATAAATGTACGTGCACGTACATATGATTGATACAAGTATAATCGAGCCTGCATCGATTCTTATTCGACGTTCCAATTGCAACGAAACTAATTAAATCATCCCTTGTATACGAATCAGAGCAGGTGAAATCCGAATCGGAGAGACCGATGCAAGCTATCGAAGCGAGTATTTTGAAACCGTTACTTTCCGTAGCGGAAGATAGCAGGAGCAGCAAAAATTTGGGATAAAAAGAGTAGCAAGCGCAACGACCGGTACGTATCAACGCGAAGAGACGAATCGAGCGTACGATTCGCAAGAAGAAGCGAGGCTGGCTCGAGCGTGATATTCGCAGTCTGAGGAAAGGAAGCGCTGCAAGAAGAAAGAACGAAGGGAAAAAGAAAAAGAGAGGGGGAGAAAGAAAAAGGAAGAAAAAAGGGGACCGTCCGTTGCGGCGTTTGGATGTAAACGGAACGGCGAAGGTGTATTTTGTAGAGGAGAAGGCTGGCTGCCACGCGACCATGGGCATCATGGTGGGGATGCCGTGGTGCCAACGGGCCCCGCGGGACCAAGAGGGCTATGGCTCCGGCAAAAGGCACCGAGTGGAAACGGCAAGACGTGGACAACGAGTAGGAGAGACGGAGAAAGAAAGAAGGAGGGGAATATAGCAGCAGCAGCGGCAGCTGTCGCTGTCAGTGCCCCCCTTCGTGTTACCCTAGAAGGGGCCCACCGGAGGACAGTGGCGCAGGCCACGGGGGCTCCAGTGACTCTCAAACATCTTTTTAATACATTGGCAGTAATAATCACAAATATCTGGTTCCTTCTGACCGGAACTGTTTTAGCCTTGGGCGGATAGCGATAAGATTGTTCGAGTATAGATAAATATATTTCTTTGCCGTTGTTCTTACATGGAGCGCCGTATATGATTCACGCAGCCCACATAACTGAAGTTTCTCACGGCAAGCAATACGTCGTTCATTTTTCTTAAAGTTTCTTTTTCTCGCGCCGAACGAAAATCAGGGAATAATTGGGAGAAATATATTGACAGAGGAAAACGATATAGTAATCGAGTCGTTCGTTGGACAAAGAGGAGGATCTGTCTTCTCAGAGCGCCATCTTTTACAGGTGTCTTTTACAGGTTTATAAACATCGTAAAGCCAAAAATCACTCTTAAGTTTTCTTGAAATTTCGATCTTCCTCGTGATCAATTACTACTTCAATTTCAATTCTCTCGAAATGTTGACCTAAGCGCAGACCAAGAAATAATCGAACGAGACTGATAGAGGAAAATGATCTGAGATGTTCCTGAAATGGGTTATCCGTCCAGGGTATCGTTTCGCGAATCCCTTTTGTTCGTGTTCCTTGGACAGAATCCAACTCGATGTCTCCGTAAGAAAAGCAACGATAAACACGAACGACGTAGCTTAGAATTTTAGCTGCTACTTTTCAATTTATGGATGTTTACGCAAATTCATATTTTTGCGCATACAGATGAAAGATATTTTATAGATCATTAGTACAGATATTTTATAAATTTCTATATTCAGTATGTTCTATTCGTCAGTATGACGAGTATGAGTATGTTCATTTAAGGTATAGTTGTCCAGAAAAGCGCGAACGCTACGAATTTTTATACATTCATGGGGTATTTAAAGATCGAAAACACGTATAGGATGTACATAATAACGAAAATATATAAAATACCCAAAATACAAGACCTGTTGTAATATTTAACGGATAAAACGAACCTCCTGTGTCTAAGTTTCTACTTTCCTCGTTTTCATATAAATACGAATTTTCATAAAAATCCGCAGTCCGATGATAATCGTTGAAATACTTTCATGGGGCACTGTGTACAGAAGGTAAACCCAAAGTGAAAGATAGGATGCGTGCACATTGGCACGATTCGTCCGAAAATCGCGAGTACGCGCGAGAACAGGTTCACGGTTTGCTACTGGACGATCGAAAATGGTGAAAACGGGTGAAGTGCCCGCGTTAAGTAAAATCGCGTGGAAAAAAGGTGGCGAAGGTGCGTGCGTGTGCGCGCGCGCGCGAGCTCGTGCCGCCCATGGCACGTGGCGTACACGTGCTCCGATTTCGTGCTGTCTCTCTCCCTCTCACTCCAGTTCTCACGACTAGGTTAACCCGGGTTTTCATTCACGGGTTCACGTGAACCAGCACGGCGCAAGAGGACCACCAAGAGTATCAACGTTCGAGGCAGGAGCGAATCTTCTGCATCGCCTCGGGGTTGCGTTCAACAGGTGAGAAGCTGCCGCCATTTTCGCCTTCACGTTTTACCAGATCACGCGTTCTCACGCGCGTTCGATGGTCTTTCCTTTACTCAGGGTGGAAAGGCAAGGGTGCCTTATAAACGACGATAGACGGAAGAGCTATTTCTTCTGAGAATTGCTTCCCGCTAAATCGACGGAGCCGAGGAATGGGTGAGGGGCGGGAGGGAGAGAAAGAGAGAGAGAGAGAGACAGAGAGAATCGAGTGGAGGATGATCAGAGGGAAATTACAGGGCAGACAAAGTTCGATGGTCGAGTTTGACCCGTGGTATCTCGCGGTCGATGAGACTCGAAATTCCGAGGAATTTCGTGAGTCGGGGGCAGGCCATTGAACGTCGGAAAGTGACGCTGGTCGAGGACAGTGGCACCTGCCAAAAAATCAGAGCCCCCTTTTCGGCTCTGGCGCCAGGAGCCGAATGCACATTTGTTCGAGCCCCGGTGTCGCGTGTACGCGTCTATATATGCCGTATATATACACGTACGTATAGGTGTGTACACGTGGGCCAAACTTAACGAAATCTGGCCAGATGTCTATTCCGAACCGTGGTGCAGGTCGGCGCCGTACAGACCCACCAGCGGCGCGCACTTGCGTGCATTTGTGCGCGAGCGTGAATGTCTGCACACGCGTTCGACCAGCCAGCTTTTCGCCGATTACGCGCGCTCACGATCTGTTACAGGTGGCATCGCTCTTCCTACCCGGCTTAAATCGGCCTGCGATCAATTTCTTCGTCTCCGCCAGTCTCCTTCCTTTCTTTCTTCTTTTTTTTATACTTCTTTTAGAAAGCGAGGCTACTTTTGGTACCCTTGCAACGAAAACAAGAATACGCAGATCGAGGATCTATGCAGTTATACAACTGCAGAATTGTTAACCAGAAGAGACTCAA